>NW_025964359.1:0-600000 GCF_023055435.1 Haliotis rufescens
TGTGTAATGGGCCTCAACGGTAAACAATAACACATCAAGTATACACGTACAGCAGTGGGGATTCCGTAAAGGAATAGGTCTCCCAGCTCCAGACAATTCACATGCGCAAACGTATGCAGGTGAATTAGTATCCTACGATACTGTTTCAAAAAAGGAAGGTAATTCAAATACACTTGACGACGTCATCGCCGAACAAAGCAATTCGATATGGTAGTACGTGGAATAGCATCGACAATGAGGTCCCATGTGCTTGTGTGTTCCTTTGCGTTATGATCAGGACTGCAATGGGCACGTGTTTAATACTGCATATTCGTTCAAGTCGTACAATATTATGTGCACCCGTGAAGATCTGGGGTAGAATATGTCTTCAGCAACCCATGCTAGCCGTAAAAGGCGACAGACGGGATCGGGTGGTCAGGCTCTTGTCCCGATTGCGAAGGACCCGTGAATATTCGGGGTAGAATAGGTCTTCAGCAACCCATACTTGCCGTAAAAGGTGACTATGCTTGTCGTAAAAGGCAACTTACGGGATCGGGTGGTCAGGCTCGCTGACTTGGTTGATGCAGGTCAATTGCGTTGATCGATGTACATGATATTGGATTGTGTCGCCCAGACTCGAATGTTTACAGATCGCCGTCATACAGCTGTAATATTGCTGAGGGTGTGTCGTTAAACAACAAACAAACAAATAAACATATTCTGTGGTGTGTGGAGATGGGTTGGGTTAGGGTGTATGGGCTGTGTGGGTACGCTCACGATACAGCCGGAATAACGTACTCCGACTCCGAGCCGACCAGTCCTTGTTTTAACAGCAAGTAGCATCTTTTAACATCTTTTGGTGTGATGCCGCCAGGGATCGAACCACCGGTCTTCCGATCTATCCACTAGACCACGGAGGAAAGTCATGAGTGAGTGAGTGAGTGAGTGAGAATGGTTTTACGTCGCTTTTAGCAATATTCCAGCAATATCACGACAGGGACACCAGAAATGGGCTTCACACATTGTACCCATGTCAGGAATCGAACCCGGGTCTTCGGCGTGACGAGCGAACGCTTTAACCACTAGGCTACCCGACCGCCCCCGACTCATCAGAAGCATTCGTGCATGTCTGATCAACAGAGTTGGATTGACCCGGCATATGTGACGTTGGCTGCAAAGTACAAATGTCGAAATTAACCCCCTACCCCTTTAACGACCTAGTACGTCACCATCTCATCACACCAACCATTGGAACGCAATACATCTGATCGTCTACTTCCCACTAGACATGATCATATCATTTCCTTTTGCCAATACCATATAGATCAGAAGATATGTCTTGATTATTCCTACTATCCCCTATAAATATAAAACCAACAACAGACAAGAACAAGTCATGATTATCTGCCGAAACCCGATTCCGGCGGCGGGGTGGCCTAGCAGTTTAAGCGTTCACTCGTCACGCCGAATGTCCGGGTTCGATTCCCCACATAAGTGAGAAGTCTGATGCCCCCTGCCGTAACATTGTTGGAATAATACTAAACGTGGCGCAAGCCCAACTCATTCAAATATTTGTCATGTAGTTCAACTTCCAGAAACCCCTTTTCTCTTTCTCTTCATCTGACAAGAACGCGTGTTTGAACTCATTTCCTATTGAAACCAAACTCACTCCATCACCCGTATGTATCCTTCATAACTAGTCCCAATGCTATATATCTCACGCTGATCACTAGAACACCTCGGCTATAATGAATGATCAAATAATGAGTCAGCTTCTTATGCTGAAAATGTTACAGAAACCACGGCAACGACAGCATTCTTAACAATCTTACAGATGTCGACATACAAGTATTTGTTTAACTGTTTCGGGTTTTCTTTGAGTGTGTTCAAGAGTAGGAAATAAATTGATAAATTTAATCAATAGTTTTTGTGAAACAGCAGATATACACTCAGCGTACCGGTTCAATACTGTGAAAGAAATATACAGACACTGACGTTTATTTGTTCAGCGAACTTGCCCTGCGTCAGTTGTTCGTATAATTAAGAGTGTAGATGGAGTGTAGACGTATTCAGCGTATTCAGCTCTCAGGACTAGGATGCGTATCGGTGCCGATCTCGTTTTCTGGATTTTTACAACAGTCGTCCCTTTCTGTTGCTGCTATCGGTGTGGAAGCAGACTGTTATTGAAACCGTCTATTGAACCAGTTCTGTTTCCATCTCAGAGGATGATAGTGAAAAATGTGATCCAGTGCGAGACTGCATGTCGCCGAGACGCAAAATGCATATCGCTGAATTATGATTTCAAAAATGGGTTTTGTGATCTGAACACATTTGATCATGGCTACGATGCTGCGTCATCACAGGTGAAATACCTCCTTGAGAAGAACTGTAAAGTAAGTGTGTGTGTTTGTTTGTTTGTTTGTTGTTTAACGCCGCACTCAGCAATATTCCAGCTATATGACGGTGGTCTGTAAATAATCGAGTCTTGACCAGGCAATCCAGTGATTGACATCATGAGCATCGACCTACGTAATTGGGATACGATGACATGCATCCACCAAGTCAGCGAGCCTGATCCTCCGATCCCGTTAGTCGTCTCTTACGACAAGCATAATCGCCTTTTACGCAAGCATGGGTTGCTGAAGACCTATTCTACCCCGGATCTATACGGGTTTAAGTAGATGTGAATTGTATCAATATGTGCACAAATGCATATTACGCTTAATACATCTTAAAACATAAACAAGTCACTACACAATAACAACTGCAGATTCTTACACGCTCCTTATTAAATGAAAGTTGTCACGTGTGACTTTATTCAAATGAGATCCAGGTTCAATGGATGTTTATCTGACTGACATCTATCTCTATGCGTAAATTGTTATACCATTTTAAAATCTTTAAATTTTGAAATTCAATGAACCTGTCTGATATTCGCTCAACACAATACCATGATGTCATGACACAAACATTTAATACTTGGGGGTGGTGGGTGTATGTGTATGTGGTTGGGAGGGAGGGGGTGGGGGGTAGACTGTTGCTCTGAAAGGAGAAACTGAAACCTTGACGGATACCTCGAATTATTTTTCAAAATCATTACGAGATTACACTACATACTATTTTGGTTTTATGAATAATTACTTATATCTAGCGGTTCCTAATACATATATTTAAACACATGTTTTACATACTTTTACGTACTATTTGATTTTCAAGTACTGCTTTGCTTTCCTTGTTAAAGAATTAAAGAATTAGTTGACCCCTATATTAATTCTCTTGCTGCCGCTAAAATAATGCCGATGCGACCTTAAATGGTAACTTCACTATTATCTTGTGATTTAATGGCAAACTTGTACCATGTATTGATTTGATATATGTTATTTCATATATGTGACAATAATTTTCACATTGTAGCGCACCGCCTCCGTGGTCTAGTGGTAGAGCGTCCGCCCGGAGAGCGGAAGGTTCGGGTTCGATCCCCGCCGCGTCATACCAAAAGACGTTAAAAGATGGTTCTAGTTGTTACCCCCGTCTGGCGCTCGGCATTAAGGGGCTAAAACAAGGACTGGTCGGCTCGGAGTCAGTATACTGTGTCTGAGTTGGGTATTCATGTTAAACTGCGGCATGATATCTCAGTGAGCTAGCACTATAAATCGGCATCAGTCCGGACTAGTACAAGCAGCCACACAAACACACACACGTACATGCACGTCGCTATGTAAGTGCAATAATCTTGGACGCGACGTTAAACCCCATTTCACCTCACCACATTGTAGCGCGATTTTCTGGTACTTTCTTGATATTTCTCATGTATTTGTAATCATTTTGCCACCTCAATAATTGTACATAACTGGTCATAAATCGTCAGTAGTACCATTGGATAGTTATGTTCAGCGCTTAACTTTGGTACACGCATCCTTCATATGGGTATAGTAGTTAGTTTGCTATCCCAGTTTTCCTATGTTAACAAACGCACTTGTTATAGCTCCCCCAGGTGATTGCTTTGCCCCGGCTGACCATGAGAGGTTGTTCTCTCCAACGTCCGCGCTCCCGTATAAAACCAAAGTCATGAGTCTTCACCCTCAGGCTTCGTTAGACCGTTTACGAGGCGATTTGCTACTGGGCGATCATTCTCTGGTTTCGTTCGTAAGTGGTTACGGGGCAGTTTTGATCTAGTACTGTGAGTGAGTGAGTTGGGTTTAACGCCGCTTTTAACAGTATTACAGTTATATCACGGCGTGTAAGCTTTATGGGGGAGGAAAGCCCGAAGTGATGCAGGTCTCAGACGTTGACCACTTCGGTGAAACCCACGAGCACGGGTATGGTGCTGACAAACCTAGAAACATAATCGGGTCGAACCGGGATTCGATCCCACAATCATAGGTTTCTGGCGTGCCCACGGAGTAAAACCCTACCTTTGGTTGAAACCCAATAGATAATTAATGAATTCTTCCTTTAAGGTTGATGGTGTTGACGCATGTGCAGACTGCCCTCCAGGCACGCGGTGTGTATATGCAGCCAATGAGTATGCGTGTCTAGCCGGGGAGGCATCATCACCTTTAATTGGTGAGTTTGTTACAAAGTTCAGTTTTTTAAGAGATCGATCTTTCCGTTAAAAAAAAAATGTTTTCCCTACAAAAAGAAACGCATATGAGGTTTTTAAGATGTTTCACTCTGTGATTTCTGCAAGATTTGAAAAACGGACATGTGTGTGTTTGGAAGTTTACAAAGAGAAACAAAGTTAATCAAACATTAACGGGGGTAATTCGGGTAATTATAACCTAGTGGTTAAAGCTTTCGATCGTCACGCCGAAAACCCGGGTTCGATTCTCGACATGAGTACAATGTGTGAAGCCAATTTCTGGTGTCCCCCGCCGTGATATTGCTGGAATATTGCTAAAAGCGGCGTAAAACCATATTCACTCACCCAAACGTTAACGGTGAAGTTTGGGCGTGTAGTTGTTTCGTCATATCTCGGTATGCTACTCGGAGATTACCGAGCGGTGCCGGAAAATAAAGTCGAGGGACATAGCGGCACTGGACCGTGACATGAGAAAAAGTGATCCACGGTGACAATACTTAATTAATTCATTTAAGAAGATGTAAGTTTTGTTTAGAGGAAAAAAGCATAGAGTATATACATGTCACCATTAACATAGACACACAATACAAGACCGCCTTCGTGGTCTATTTGTAGAGCGTTCGCCCGGAGATAGATCCACGGCCGCGTCAAACCAAAAGACGTTAAAAGATGGTACTTGTTGTTACCCTGACTGGCGCTCGGCATTAAGGGGCTAAAACAAGGACTGGTCGGCTCGGAGTCTGTGTCTGAGTGGGGTATTTATGTTAAACTGCGGAATGGTATCTCAGTGAGCTAGCACTATAAATCGGCATCAGTCCGGACCAGTACAAGCAGTCACACACGTACATGCACGTCGCTATCTAAGTGCAATAATCTTGGACGCGACGTTAAACCCCCATGTCACCTCACACACAATACAACATGGCAAATCCAAAGTGCTGAATTTATAACATCTCAGTGATAAGGTCAGCCAGTCATCTTAAATAAATATATATTTCGCCTGAAAAACCAACCGTAGACAGATCTGCGTGCACTAAGAAGCGTGTTCATGATCATGTACAGGTATGCGTATCACTCATGGAGTTTTGGGGGGCACGGGTGGCCCAGTCGTCTAAGGCGCCGCGATTCGCTGTGCAGAGTTGCGTCCCTTGGGCACGCCAGAAACCTATGATTGTGGGTTCGAATTCCGGTTCTCCCCAATTATGTGTCTAGGTTTGTCAGCACCATACCCGTGCTCGTGGCTTTCACCGAAGTGGTAAACGTCTGAGACCTGTATCACCTCGGGCTTTCCTCCCACATTAAGCTGACACGCCGCGATATATCTGGAATACTGTTAATAGCGGCATTAAACCCAACTCACTCACTCATGGAGTTTTTGTCCGGAACCACACTCTCAACAACGCTTCAGCGGACACAGATGAAGAATTACCTCACACTGCACTTTCAGCAGGTCCTAATTATGTAAAACTGATTATACAAGTATTGTAGACTTGATACATTCAAAATATATTTATGTATTTGCAATGTTATACAATGTATTTATATTCTACTTTTTATATGTTACCATTTCTGGTGTCCCCCTCCGTGATATTGCTGGAATATTGCAAAAAGTGGCGTAAAACCAAACTCACTCACTCACTCACTCACTCACTCACTCACTCATACGTTAAATGTTACCAGAGTTCAGAAGGATTCTAATATAACCTTTTCATATGATTTATGCATGACCTATACAGGAATAAGTTTGGAACGCATATTGATATGAATGTTTAGATTTAAATTATATATAAAAATATATGTTCATTTAAAGATACAATTCTGATCCATATTTTTTTAATTTTTTTTTATGCACCCGACAATAAAAGTATATCCATTCAAATGGTTTGTGTATATAAAAAAACAGTTCGCACATGGAGTAGGCGTACATACAAAGAGGAAGGAGACAATCAAATATTTAAGGTGTGTCAGCTTTCCTGACAAAAAGAGTTCCCGGTAGAGATCACCATAGCATGACAATGTTTATGTAAGACTTACGAGGGATGACTGAAAAGTTTTGAAGCAAACTGCGAAGGATGTACAGCGCACACACTTAACAATTTGCATTTATTAATAATCATACTTTTCATTTTTAAAGTTTACATCTGAACTACGAGTAAATACACAACCGGGCAGTATATTTTGCATTAAGTGACTAGGTACTTTCTGTTGAAATAAATTGAACAAATTGGCTACCGCGCTGTTATCAATGATCTCCAACTGAAAGGGCTAATAACAGATATCCATGCAGACAAGGTGTCAACTTTAGGAGATGAAGCTCCTTCCTCTGCCACTGTTTAAAGAAGGGCAACGGAAGTCAAGATGGGAAGAGAGAGCCTCGAAGATGATCCATGACCAGGAAGACTTTAAATTGCCACTAAGGATCATGCTGATAAAATAATTTATATGATGTTATATGATCGACGCCTCACCACACGTCACACAGACAGTACCGTGGGTATCTCACGAGAGAGTTAGCGAACATTCTGAGGAAAGAGGGCATGACAACTTGAAAGGTACACAGACAGTACCGTGGGTATCTCACGAGAGAGTTAGCGAACATTCTGAGGAATGAAGTGGGCATGACAATTTGAAAGGTACACAGACAGTACCGTGGGTATCTCACGAGAGAGTTAGCGAACATTCTGAGGAATGAAGTGGGAATGACAATTTGAAAAGTACACAGACAGTACCGTGGGTATTTCACGAGAGAGTTAGCGAACATTCTGAAGAAAGAGGGCATGACAATTTGAAAGGTACACAGACAGCACCTTGGGTATTTCACGAGAGAGTTACCGAACATTCTGAGGAATGAAGTGGGCATGACAATTTGAAAGGTACACAGACAGTACCTTGGGTATCTCACGAGAGAGTTAGCGAACATTCTGAGGAATGTAGGCATGACAATTTGAAAGGTACACGGACAGTACCTTGGGTATCTCACGAGAGAGTTAGCGAACATTCTGAGGAATGAAGTGGGAATGATAATTTGAAAGGTACACAGACAGCACCTTGGGTATCTCACGAGAGAGTTAGCGAACATTCTGAGGAATGTGGGCATGACAATTTGAAAGGTACACAGACAGTACCTTGGGTATCTCACGAGAGAGTTAGCGAACATTCTGAGGAATGTAGGCATGACAATTTGAAAGGTACACGGACAGTACCTTGGGTATCTCACGAGAGAGTTAGCGAACATTCTGAGGAATGAAGTGGGAATGATAATTTGAAAGGTACACAGACAGCACCTTGGGTATCTCACGAGAGAGTTAGCGAACATTCTGAGGAATGTAGGCATGACAATTTGAAAGGTACACAGACAGTACCTTGGGTATCTCACGAGAGAGTTAGCGAACATTCTGAGGAATGTAGGCATGACAATTTGAAAGGTACACGGATAGTACCTTGGGTATCTCACGAGAGAGTTAGCGAACATTCTGAGGAATGAAGTGGGAATGATAATTTGAAAGGTACACAGACAGCACCTTGGGTATCTCACGAGAGAGTTAGCGAACATTCTGAGGAATGTGGGCATGACAATTTGAAAGGTACACAGACAGTACCTTGGGTATCTCACGAGAGAGTTAGCGAACATTCTGAGGAATGTAGGCATGACAATTTGAAAGGTACACGGACAGTACCTTGGGTATCTCACGAGAGAGTTAGCGAACATTCTGAGGAATGTAGGCATGACAATTTGAAAGGTACACAGACAGTACCGTTGGTATCTCACGAGAGAGTTAGCGAACATTCTGAGGAATGAAGTGGGAATGATAATTTGAAAGGTACACAGACAGCACCTTGGGTATCTCACGAGAGAGTTAGCGAACATTCTGAGGAATGTAGGCATGACAATTTGAAAGGTTCTGAAATGCTGGGTTCTGAGTCCTTATCAGAAACGATCCGGGTTCATCTTCTCTCGTGATAATTTAAGTCGTTTGGAATCAGACTAAATTTATTGAGAGAACAGTCTGGCAAGGACTGTGCAAATGACGATTACGACAATTCTGCTGTGGTGAACTTTGTACACAACCAGGAAGAAGCCTTCTTCAACAGTGGGATCCAGGCACTCCAGCATCGTTGGCAGAAGTGTGTAGACCTCGGAGGAGATTATGTTGAGGTAGCAGCCATGGATCTTGATTATGCTGCAACTTTCAATTTAAGAAACAAACACAACCAGTGACATCAACATTTAGCTTTGTTTGTCTGATGTTGAACGTTGCACTCAGCAATTCAGTTACCTGACGGCATTCGCTGAAAAACAGTTATCGATTTCGTGCTCTGTTGCTTCTGTGGATACGACCCAGGTATTGTGGAAAAATGATCCTCTTGACTGTATCTGAGAACGTAATCCTCTTGGAAGATATTTGAAATACGTTTATAGATGAGCAATTATACGATGAGCCATGTATAGAGATGATAAAGTTACATTTAAAAACAACATCTTTGCTAATTTGAATAACACTTGTCACGTTCTCTTAACCCTATCTTTATTTCATGGACTTACTAAATTGTATCAGAAATCAAGGAACTCTTGGCTACACAAATTAGAAAAGGAAACGGTTCAATGCATTGTAGAAAAGATTCGTCCTGCCTCCAGTACCGTAAAAGGGTAGTGTAGGCTGCATTTTGTATTCCACTTGTATCTACACGTTGTTTTCTCAACAGAGTAAACTCTTGACAAATTTACAATTTCAACAAACGATTTTCGTCAAACCTATCATCAGGAAACACCGTGTTGTGGAATACGTGGTAATATATATTCAGTATATGTACGTGTAGATGTTAAAACGTTAGGTTTCGTCAAACTGATCATCAGCAAACACCGTGTTGTGGAATACGTGGTAATATATATTCAGTATTTGTACGTGTAGATGTTAAAACGTTAGGTTTCGTCAAACTGATCATCAGCAAACGCCGTGTTGTGGAATACGTGGTAATATATATTCAGTATTTGTACGTGTAGATGTTAAAACGTTAGGTTTCGTCAAACTGATCATAAGCAAACACCGTGTTGTGGAATACGTGGCAATATATATTCAGTATTTGTACGTGTAGATGTTAAAACGTTAGGTTTCGTCAAACTGATCATCAGCAAAAACCGTGTTGTGGAATACGTGGCAAGAAACATATATTCAGTACATGTACGTGTAGATGTTAAAACGTTAGGTTTCGTCGAATTAAAAACGATGTGTGCTTGCGTTGTGATGTTGCTTGCATCCTGTGGACATCCCGGTCAGAGTAGGCCAACAGTACCTCTTGCTGGTTGTAGGAGCTGGTTAAAGTTTGGATCAGACTCTTTGATTCAGCTGTCATCCCACACAGACGGCATGGGATGTTGTCCATGCATTCCGTCGCTATTTGTCGAATGCACACTCAGTAAGATTCGGGTGATCTGGAACAGTGCTGACTGATGCGTCACGCAAGATTCGATTATTTATCTTAATATGTCTTAACGATTTGACAAATTAAATGTTCAAACTCAGGTATATACAATTAATGGTACCAGTTTGACATACTATGTGTCCAATTGTAAGACTGAAGCATAATCAATTTCAACTTGGCCAGTACCTACATTTATCATTTAACTAAAGCATTTATCCATGACATAAGCTTATGACATAAAAACATGTATGTCATACCCCAATGACATAAGTATGCAAATAAGATATGCAAATTAGATAACCGGAAGTGGGACTTTTTTCGCCGGTGAACGTGAGTAGGTGTTATACAAACAACATGGATACCTTTGATGTTGGAGACATTATTTCAATTATTCTGCAAAAATCTGTTCAAGTATTTTGTTTAAAATAATCCGAGGAACTTTTTTTCTCAGCGAAGGAATATGCCATAAAGGAGTTAAGAGGTTGGTTTTTTTTGGTTTACACGGCTATGGAAAACATGTATCACTACGCACGATCTATACGTAAGATTTCGACAAGTTGCTGATGTTAATGTTTAATGTAATCATTCCTTAATTGGGAAGCAAAAATGTGAAAATGATAAATAGAATTCATTACTCGTGTTTTTTAATATGGGAAATATCAACCTCGTCCCGTTAATCGGTATTTGCCTCGCCAAAGGCTCGGCAAATACCGATTAACTAAGACTCGGTTGATATTTCCCATATTAAAAAACACTCGTGATGAATCCTCTCTTTATATAGCCGCAAGAAACATTCATGGGACGGCTACACTGTTTGAATTTGAAGTTGACTTTTATTGATTTTTACCTAGAGGGCAATTGCATACATGTCATTACCAATACAATGGAATTAATGGCGTCGTACAGTGGATTTTAGCATCAGGTATATCGATGATTTTATGTTGTGCAATAAAGGTCAAATAGCCAATTCCATTCCACTGATAACCAACCTGATCTAGAAATCGGTATCATATTTAGAACTTTGCATAAAGATTCAGATCGAAAACAAAACTGTCCCAACTATGACACAACAGATGACTTCACCTTTCCAATAGTCTACTTTCCCTTTTTGTCGAGCAAAATTCACAACTTTGAGGTAAGAACTACCAAGATTTCATAGAGCGTCATACGATTCATGCTCAAAAGTTGTTTGATCAAGGTTACAACATTCAAGACCCGAGTAAGCTTTCAAAAGGTTGAATGGTAGACATGTGGAGGGTATTTCCAAATATGTGGCATTAGCGATAAAAATTGATATAGTAGTAGTAGCTTTTTGGTTATTTCTCGCTTCATAAATATTCACAAACATGCTATAATGTATCTTGACCATTCTTTCTTTTTAATTATACATATTCATTATACTTCCTGATAGATTCACTCACTTTCATGTGGGTCGGTCGGGTAGCCTAGTGGTTAAAGCGTTCGCTCGTCACGCCGAAGACCCGGGTTCGATTCCCGACATGGGTACAATGTGTGAAGCCCATTTCTGGTGACCCCCGCCGTGATATTGCTGGAATATTGCTAAAAGCGGCGTACAACCATACTCACTCACTCATACACACTTTTATGCATTATAAATCGTCTAACTGAATCTATTTTAGTGGTCGACTGTGGCCCTCCTGAACCATTACACAACGGTGTTTTCGTGTACAACACTACGACCTATACCTCCCTCGGTACTGCCATTTGCAACAGCGGTTACAATCTATCGGGTTCTTCAAAGCACGTAACGTGTTCGGCTGAAGGGCGGTGGGAAACGTTGAACGGTTCGTGCAAAAGTAAGTATAACTTCTTTGACCATATGTCGTCATCTGGTATTAATGGTAGCTAGATACATATTATTTATATAAAGCGGTATACACTTTATTTAAGAAATAAATGACGAGTGGGAGTTGTTTATAGTCGCGTTTATCTGGGTTGCCCAGCAACAACTCGCCAGACACTCCCCTCTAAAAAATAACGTCGTTCAATAAACGTCATTAAGTTTCGAGCGCATATTCGAATCTACAGAAATGACGTCATGATTGAACTATGTTTTATTGTGAAATAAACCACGTTTCGTTCTTCATTGTTCTTTGCGATTTATCGCGTAGCTATCATATATAATGACATAAATGCTTCTTACAATATGGTTGATCTAAAATAGTTGTTATTCTTGCATGAGAAAAGAACGTGATTAACGTGTAGGGGCAAGAGACGGACCAATCGTTCTGAAAGGTCACGTCCGTTTGATGAGCCACAATTCGAAGGTCGTGGTTATGAATCCCAGATTCTCCCTGACTGTTTATGATCCCAGGTTGGTACCACCATTCCGGTGTCCGTAGGTCTCCTTGGTGCAATAAACATCCCACATAAAGCAGACAGGCCATGGCAAGACTGAAATACTGCACCCCCCACCCCACCCCACCCCCAACCTGCCCTCCAAATAACACTCGACATTCAAGTGGAAATTGACCCGTGAAGATTTCCGGTTAGAACAGGTCTTCAGCAACCCATACTTGCCGTAAAAGGCGACTTTGCTTGTCGTAAAAGGCGACTAACGGGATCGGGTGGTCAGGCTCGCTGACTTGGTTGATACATGTCATCGTTCCCAATTACGTGGTTCGATGCTCATGATGTCAATCACTGGATTGTCTGGTCCAGACTCGATTATCTACAGACCGCCGTCATATAGCTGTAATATTGCTGAGTGCGGCGTTAAACAACAAACCAACCAACCAATCAAGTGGAAATTTCTTTTCAGTTGTCGACTGTGGAGTTCCGGGGTCTATTCCTGGTGGCAGTTTTAGCTACAGCACCACAACCTACGGATCTCTCGGCCATGCAATATGCAACTCTGGCTTCAACTTCTCTGGTAGCAGTAACAGCGTATCTTGCACAGCAGGCGGCGACTGGGAAAACGTTTCTGGAATTTGTAAAGGTGATCTATGTTTTTTCCTGATCTTTCTTGAGATGTCCGTGTGATGAGCCACAATTCGAAGGTCGTGGTTATGAATCCCAGATTCTACATGATTATTTATGCTTCCAGTTTGGTACCGCCATTCCGGTGGTCGTAGGTCTCCTTGGCACAATACACATCCCACATTAAGCAGACAGGCCATGGCAAGACTGAAATACTGCGCCCCCTCTAAATAACACTCGAAATTCAAGTGGAAATTTCTTTTCAGTTGTCGACTGTGGAGTTCCAGGGTCTATTCCTGGTGGCAGTATTAACTACAGCACCACAACCTACGGATCTCTCGGCCATGCAATATGCAACTCTGGCTTCAACTTCTCTGGCAGCAACAACAGCGTATCTTGCACAGCAGGCGGCGACTGGGAAAATGTTACAGGAATTTGTAAAGGTAAACTATGTTTTTTCCTGATCTTTCTTGTGTTGAATGTGAACATCTGTTCTCCCAGAGCAGGCATAATGGTTCTTATTTGGAGGTGTTTCTTTCAATACACGAGATATATGTGTATATGTGGTAATATTAAACTAATAATTCAGAACCATTAAGCAGACAGGCAATAGCAAAACTGACAAACTATGTGTATTATTGTGAGACTGAAGCATAATCAATTTCAACATGGCTCGTACCTACATTTATATAGCCGCAAGAAACATTCATGGGACGGCTACACTGTTTGAATTAATGGCATCGTACAGTTGATTTTAGTATCAGGTATATCGATGATTTTATATTGTTCAATAAAGGTCAAATAGCCAATTCCATTCCACTGATAACCCACCTGATCTAGAAATGAAAGAGACCATTGAAACGGTATCATCGGTATCATATTTAGAACGCGATTTATCGCGTAGCTAGCTTATATAATGACATAATTGCTCCTTACAGTGTGGTTCATCTCAAATACTTGTTATTATTGCATGAGAAAAGAACCTGATTAATGTGAAGGGGCCACAAACGCCCCCCTCCCCCTCCAAATAACGCTCGACATTCAAGTGGAAATTTCTTTTCAGTGGTCGAGTGTGGAGTTCCGGGGTCTATTCCTGGTGGCAGTATTAACTACAACACCACAACCTACGGATCTCTCGGCCATGCGATATGCAACTCTGGCTTCAACTTCTCTGGTAGCAACAACAGCGTATCTTGCACAGCAGGCGGCGACTGGGAAAATGTTACAGGAATTTGTAAAGGTGAACTATGTTTTTTCCTGATCTTTCTTGTGTTGAATGTGAACATCTGTTCTCCCAGAGCAGGCATAGTGGTTCTTATTTGGGGGTGTTTCTTTCCATACACGAGATATATGTGTATATGTGGTAATATTAAACTAAGAATTCAGAACCAAAGGTTGTTCCATGAACCATTAAAATTATATTCAAGCAGGATTCTTCTTAATCAGCTGTTGTTGCTCAGGTAACTGAAATAGAAACATATCTGTACATATCAGTTGCGAAACAGGGATTTTGGGTGGCCTTGTGGGTAAAACGTCGTAGGTTCGATACCCCACATTACCACAATGTGTGAAGCCGATTTCCGGTGTTCCTAGTCGTGATATTGCTAAAAGGCGTCTTAAAACCATACTCACTCATTCAGTGGCGACCAACTGGCTCCATAGTGTTCTTAATCTGAAAATATATATGGTGTTACTATAAACACTTGTTGAACTAATGTTGAATCATTTACATCATTCCAGATCGGAATAGGTAACTGGTTTCTCTGTTAGCGACATCAATGTATATATTATTCATTTCTCCATTCAGTGGTTGATTGCGGACTTGTCCCTAACGCCGAAAACAGGCTCCTTTCCTACAATAGCACGGTATTTGGATCCCAGGTCACAGTCACATGTGTCAATGATACGGATCAATATGATGGTGATAACACGGGTGTTTGTGATGAACGTGGACAGTGGATCGGGGTACCTGTGTGTAAGAAAAGTGAGTAACCGTTTTGGGGAAAAATAGACATTGTTTGGGTTTTTTAAAAGGAAAAGATACAAAATGCTAATCCCATTTGAGAAATGTGGCAACCGTTGTTTTGATATGCTGACAGGATCGGTGAAAAGGTTGATTGCACGTCGTCGTGTACCCCGACGGCGTAAGATGCTCATAATATTAATCACTGGTTTATCTGGCCCTGACTCTGATATTTCTGGAAAATTTGTTGACTGCTGTGTAAAACCACGAAACACACCAATGATGTAAAACAAGCGACAAAGCCATTTCCATTGCCACAAGAAATCTCTTCCGTATCATAAACAGTCACTATCACATATGGATGATACCATGTGTTCGCAAAAAGGTGAGCGTATCCTGCATCACCGGTGGCACCCGTCACAAACACATGCAAAGGCAGGTCAATTGTTCACTTCAAAGAACACGGGAACATATATGGTACAAGTCAACCTAGGCAATTGCATCGGACATTTTTCCGTCACTGGTGCGTCAAAGTTGGAGATTTGTCTTTAAATGTCAACCATAACACTTTTTGAAAGCTTTACTAAAGGCCTTGAATGTGAGCATGCTCGATTGTACCTCAAATGTTGTGAAATGCGGACACCAAAAGCTTGATAAGCTACTTGAGCTTAAGTTGACCATTGGAAAGAAAAATCATGTCACCCCTCTTATCATACATTCTCGTGGAGAGTGCTTTGTCACTCTGAATCTTTATGCATAGATCTAAATATGAAACAGATGAGGCGGTCCCCTTAGTTTCTAGTTCGGATGATCTTTGCAGATACGGTCTGCTTGTATTGATGCTGACCTCAAGGTTTACATTTATTTACTTAACACTTAAGCGTTTCATACAGTGTTATATCTCATGATCGTTATTCGTTAGGGCCACCCTGTATCCTTGTCGTTTTACATTGACGTGTGGTTATCGTGGTATTGATTTTATGGAACTGTGCCAAGGTTTTTAGGTATTTTTTATTGATTACTTGTTTTCTCCTTTGAAGTATTCGACCCAAACACGTGCACATTCATTTAGAATCATACAAATAACATTTCAATAACATCCCTGCATGTTACAATTGCGAGACTACCTAAAGGCACTGACGAATGCAGTGAAATTAAGGAAATTTGTATCTTCACAAGTATGCGGCAATTGTTAATTTTCCACAGATTCAATCTCATTAAAATCAGATCTTAGTCCTCGCTACCGCTAAACAAAGATCTGAGGACATCACATTACGGGTCGCGTCAGGCCGACCTTGCTCGAACTTTGACCGCCAAATGGAATGACCAATCAGAAGGCAGCTTTCTCGTGCTCTACGGCACTAATTTCAAATTGGCGACTACGCTTCGAAACATATTTTGACAAATTCTCGATTTAAAACCTGAACAAAAAAAATTCTGGAATGGGTAATAGATGGTCTAGATTGTATGGTTTCAGTCGTTAAACCCGTAACTATCGTTCGGAATACCCGTGTTAAAGTTTTCGAGGATGCATGATTAGAAAGCACGTTCCGACTGTCACTTTCATGATCTGGTAAGCGATGCTTTGATTGGTCGGATGAAAGGTCGTTCTGACGTGACCCCTACTGGGATGTCCTCAGATCTTTGTTTAGCGGTAGCGAGAACTAAGGTCTGATTTTAATGAGATTGCCACAGTTCGAAGTAAATATTGTTTCTCTTTGTCATGAAATATTCAAATTGCCATACACCGACATACAGTTGCAGGTTTAATAAAACATGTATTTGGTTTTAGACACTCAATCAATTGGTGGCTGGATTTTACTGCTTCGAGTCACAGCCGACGTCAACGTTTCGCCCTACGATGTGTGGATGGATGACCTCATATACCATGATCATCCGGCCGTCCCTGGGAATTTGCAGCCCGGATGTATGACCCTTGATACGTCACTTCCGTGTGACATGCACTTTAAAAGTAAACTGGTAACTACATGGGAAACCGCAAATATTGAACAGGTATTGCATAATATTCATAAGACACATCTGCGTAGGAACCGAAAGTCTCCTCATAGAAAAAATGACTGGCAAATAGATGAGATATTAATAAATAGTGCTTGTCTTTCCATAATGATATGGAGCAGAGCACAGCAAAAGTGAGTGAGTGAGTGAGTGAGTTTGGTTTAACGCCACTTTTAACAGTATTCCAGTTTTATCACGGCGTGTCAGCTTAATGTGGGAGGAAAGCCCGAAGTGATGCAGGTCTCAGACGTTTACCACTTCGGTGAAACCCACGAGCACGGGCATGGTGCTGACAAAACTAGAAACATAATCGGGGCGAACCGGGATTCGAACCCACAATCAAGGGACGCAACTCTGCACAGCGAATCGCGGCGCCTTAGATAACTGGGCCACCCGTGCCCCCCACAGCAAAAGGAAGAGGTAACATATGATATCATTTATGATGAATGAATAAGGAATAAAGTGTTTTTTACAAATAGTTGTGATTATATTTGTCACATTCATCGTATGTGTCCCCAAGAGGTCATCGTCATCCAATCCAGCTTATATTTTCAGGTCAAAGTTATCATTTTAAAAGGGAACACTGTCAAAGCAGAGGTTCTTTTTGATGGAGTTGGGACCACGAAAACCAGTTGGTTTTCATCAAGCCACGTCATCAATTCTACCTGGACAGACTTGATGTCTTTGCCTCAAAATCGGTTCAGTATCACAGGGTAGGATCATTCATTAAACTCATTTCCAGTTCACTTTGTTCTATTTAGAAATAATGAATAATATTTTCAACAGGCCCTCACTACATAAAGGTTTATACTCTAATGAACTTACATTCAGATTACATTCAGATTTTCTTTTTTTCAGTGTATGGTATCACGTAGAATTTTTATGATGAAATTCAATCGGTGGTATCCGAGTAACGACCGGCAGTATCGCATGGTTAAATTTAAATGGCCAACAATAACCTGCTTTGTTGTTTGGTAACAAGAAGATCTGAACACTGTCGTCATCAGTTTGAGGTTTCTCGAAAAAAGCGTTGAGTAAAGTAGTGGTGTTTACATACATTCTAGAATAAATATTTTATACAGTAGTATATATACTGTGATTGTATATATAATAAAATAAGAAATATGAAACAAACATGTACATATGTCCTAAAATACATGTAATTACCAAACTTAAAATGTATTCTCCAAACTTACAATGTACCTTAATAGGATATTTGATCTATGACGTCACAGAATATAAAACGTCAACGCTTGAGCATAATCTTGATCGGGTGGTCGGACTCTCTGACTTGGTTGATGCCAGTCGTCTTATCCCAATTGCATAGATCGTGGCTCATGATAACAATCATTGGATTCTCTGGTCCAGAGTCGATTTTTTACAGCCCGCCGTCATGTAGCAGGAATATTGCTGAGTGCACCGTTAAACAACAAACAAAAACATGGTACGAATCAAATATATCGCAGAATCTATCTCGTCTGGTAATATCTTTGTCTCAATTTGGTACAATGAGACATTTGTACACAGAGTTTGGGGTAGCATCTTGAATATACTATGCACGAATAGTTGAGTCACAGGTCAATACTGAGAACATCATTGCTCCACTCGTGGTGCCCTTTGCACAACGTGTTCGGCAACGTTTCATTTTTCAAGATGATGATGCACATGCTCGTCGTTCCAGGATTATGACTCAATTCCCCCTACAGCTAAACATCCATGGGGGGTGGTCGGGTAGCCTAGTGGTTAAAGCATTCGCTCGTCAAGCCGAAGACCCGGGTTCGAATCCCGACATGGGTACAATGTGTGAAGCCCATTTCAAGTGTCCCCCGCCGTGATATTGCTGGAATGTTGCTAAAAGCGGCTTAAAACCAAACTCACTCACTCACTAAACATCCATGTCATTCCATGGCCAGCACTCAGTCCGGACCTTTCCCTAACTGAACACGTCTTGCACGTCATTGTACGTCAACATCATAATCCACCAACCACTCTCAATGACCTCAGTATTTCTCTCACTGATGAGTGGAACAAGATGATTCAAGCTTACATCTGTCGACTCATCAGAGTGAGTGAGTGAGTTTGGTTTTACGCCGCTTTAAGCAATATTCCAGCAATATCACGGCGGGGGACTCCAGAAATTGGCTTCACACATTGTACCCATGTCGGGAATCGAACCCGGGTCTTCGGCGTGACGAGCGAACGCTTTAACCACTAGGCTACCCGACCGCCCCCGACTCATCAGAAGCATTCGTGCATGTCTGATCAACAGTTGGTTTGACCCGGCATATGTGACGTTGGCTGCAAAGTACAAATGTCGAAATTAACCCCCTACCTCTTTAACGACCTAGTACGTCACCATCTCATCACACCAACCATTGGAACGCAATACATCTGATCGCCTATTTCCCACTAGACATGATCATATCATTTCCATTTGCCAATACCATATAGATCAGAAGATATGTCTTGATTATTCCTACTATCCCCTATAAATATAAAAGACAAGACAGACAGACAAGAACAAGTCACGATTATCTGCCGAAACCCGATTCCCCTGAGCGCGAAAGGCAAAATAGCGGTGAAAACAAAATAAATGGATCACTGAAAATCAGTGATGACACCAGGTGTTCCTGAAAAGGGTAAGCATGTCATGTCCTACCGGTAGCACAAGAAACTCAACAACAATTTGCATAAAAAGTGAGTGTTCCTTTGTTGTCTGACGCGGCACAGCAGTACTCCTGCCATGTGGCAGCGGCCTGTAAACAACCGAGTCTTGACCAGACAATCCAGTGGCACGATAGCGCATTTACTGATTTTGTTGAAACTATAAACGATATGTTAAGCTTGAATTATAAACGCTTAAGTAAATAAAAATCTGGATTTACAATTGAAAAAAAAAACACCTTAGATAATTTATGTACATTTATTATGAAATCCTTTGTTAGAGGAGTATTACTGTTATAGTAAATTAATTTATGCAAGACAGATGAAGTGACATTTACCTTAAAAGGAAAGAGAAAATCTAAACAAGTTAACAAATCGTCGTAGGGGGCATGAAGGTAAGCGTACATCTTACTGTGGTATCAGGTTATCGTGGTAAGGCGTCAATCAGAGGAATTATTAAGAGGAATATTGAACTCTGAAGTCAGCCAATCTTCCTTTAGCAAATACACGTGATGTTAAATCAACCTAGAAATAGAACTTTTATCCCAAGAACATTGGTGTCTTCATGTGTAAACGAAAAGTGATCTGGCTTGTGCCGCAATATTGCAGATACATTATGCCAGTATGTAAGTAACTTACCCTATCTGGTTGACTGGAGTTTTAGAAGTTGATCAGTAACGATAAAGGCAAGCTATTTTTATGTATATTGACTTCTTTATTCCAGTATGAAGCGACGTTTCGGTAGAAATCCCTATACCTTTGACTGTTGCTTGATAACGGTATAAGGATATATACCAAAATGAGTTCATCACATCATAAAAGAATAAAGACGATGCCATCCATACAATACCTTGCCTTTAATGTAACTAGGGGGCGGTGGGGTAGACTAGTGGTTAAAGCGTTAGCTCGTCACACCGAAGACCCGGGTTTGATTCCCACATGGATACAATGTGTAAAGGTCTTTCTGGTGCCCCAGAGGCATAATCCAATTGAGTTTAACAGAATAATACTTCAGACACGTCAAAGGTTGAAACGTATGCTTTTAATACCATACAACGGTCCACCTTTAAAATTCAGGCGTCCGTTCCACAAAATTATCGTAGCGCTAATGTTATCGCAACTCACATACTTTAACTTCGACTAACGACTGTCGTTGCGCTACAATAAATCGCCCTGTGGAACGGGGCCTTGCACCTCAATGTTTACAATCACGGCACAATACCCGACGACGTAATTTGTGGATTTTTGTTGCAAGATCCATCGGCGAAACAATGCCATGTGACGTCAACCTAGTAACAAGGTTGCTGGGGTCATCGTGTGTGCATAAGCTCCTCTCAGTGATCTATCATCTCCACACGCAATGTCGTTGAATAAGCCAAGGGATGTTGAGAGCTTTCAATATTTGTTCGTGAACCGTGTTCCGAGAGTACATAAGCACGCATTTTGGTATTACACAATGTGTAATACAGCTGTATGTTTATTAATTGGGTGATCTCTTCATGGGCAAGTAAAAGATATAAAATGAGAAAGTGTTACTATATTCGTTGAGACAATGTGATGTAATAAGCGCCCTTGTCGTGTTGTGGTGCATTGATTATTTCACTGATGTATTGGACTAGAGATGCTTCTAATGGAGGGCCAACGCGATAGCATCGAGCAAATTGTTAGACCCACGAGGGATGTGTAAGGTTTGAAGCATTGACATATTTCAGTATTAAATATTAACCTTTTTTCTCAAATGTTGTACCCATTTGTTTTACATAAAAAGTTGACTGTTTTACATGTAATGGTGTCTGCTTAGGTTTATATGTTTGTTGTTTATCGCCGCACTCGGCAATATTCCAGCTATATAACGGCGGTCTGTAAATAATCGATTCTTGACCAGACAATCCAGTGATTGACATCATGAGCATCGATCTACTCAATTGCGATACGATGACATGCATCAACCAAGTCAGCGAGCCTGACCACCCGATCTCGTTAGTTGCCTCTTACGACAAGCATAGTCGCCTTTTACGGCAAGCATGGGTTGCTGAAGACCTGTTCTAACCCGGATTTTCACGGGTACGTCTGTTTGAGTAGTAATTGTATGATGTTGCCAGTTGTGTTGGTAATCACATTGTATCGTATATTCTTCTCTTCTTTGTTTTAAGGGACGGCACGACTAACCGACGGTTTCAGATAAACCACTACTATGGGGGCTGTCCGGCGGACAAGGGGTGGCTTGCTGTCATAGATAAACCAGACAACAATCCTTGCCCTTGGGAACAATATACTTCTGTACCACATATTTTGTACAGTGCCGGAACGTCTGAGTCATTATGTGCAGGTAAGTATGAAAAAAAAAGAAATTATTTCAACCTAAATTGACAATTATTTAAACAACCGAAATGAATTTATAAGTAACGACAGAATTATCTATGATGGAAGCGCGTTTGTGCAACCACCTTGCAAGAGCGTTTGATCTATATAAATAGATATTAAATGAATTAATTATTGATTTTCAGACTTTGAATCCGGCGATGTTATGGCAATACTGGCGAAACAACAACACTCAGGGTGATATCACACTTTTTGTAACAGAGACTTAACGATTTTCGATTTTACAATCTAAAAACATTATTAAGACATCAAGGTAAGAAATAGGCATCTCCGTGGACACAAATTGTGCCCCTCTTCTTGCTGATTTGTTTCTTTGTGCCCGTGAATCGGAATTTCAAAAAAACAAAAAACAAGGGGATATGGCTAAGAAGTTCAAATCTATTGAAAGTGCAAGTCTCAAAGGTAGATACACCTTTGCAGAAATGGATAAACGTAACATCGTTAAGGAAAGCTATTAAACAAAACGTTTTGAATTGTGTTAAATTATAATACAAAGTACATATTTACACCCGAAAGAAAGTCATATGTGATTTCATTTTTATCTAAATAGCAACAAACAACTGCCCTGATCCCACCGCCAGCGCGTATGCATATCGAAATCCTAGCTACAGACCGAGCTGTGGCTGTGACGTGACAGTGCGTAGTCATTTCTTTTTGTTTACAGTGCATTAATCTGTATGGCAATGAAGTGACATTTCTGGTTTTCTCGGTGTATTGAGGACGTTAAAAGGGGTATTGTGTTGTGTGGGGATGTACTTGTTCATGAAACAATAGTGTCCTTTCTTCAAATTAAAGGCCGATTTCGCGATGAGGAATGTTTTGATACAGCGATGTTAGCGTGGGAAAAAAGTGGAAACCGACTGGTAATGCCGTTTTGTGTTCCTTGCGCTAGCAAGCAGTCTCTATTCATTACGCAGTGAAGGCCACATTTCTTTACCAATCTAGATTCTGGCATAATGGTCATCTTATAACAATATTTGATCAGACGTTTGAAAACATATATAAATTTACATACATAGAGTACCTTCCACGTTCACCCCTGACCACATTATTTGATGGTGATTGCTTTACAAACAAGAACCTCTTACAAGCAAACATTTTATTTCTATTTCATCCCAAATATCAACACCCAACACTTCAGAACCGTATAATAAAATAGGACGTATTTTGTAATAAAATATTGTAAAGGAACAATTCATTGGATTTAAAAAAAAATATATATAAAGATTTAAACACACAACATAGGAGTGTCTACCGCTGTGCTTTTAATTTTTTTAACGTGAACATACTATGATAATGACCTAGAAAATAATAGTCCAAAGTGGGAACACATTCAAGTCGCTGCCCTTTTTACTGCTATTTCTTTGTTCTACGTTTTGACAACCCAAATACTATGTCAGCGATGGGGACAATGAATCATCAGCAAATAATAATAAGTTGTATGATATCATGATGATATCATGATGTAACTGTGTAGCTGGTGAACAGGAAGGTTCTATCTGTAATGGCAATTCATAAATAAACACCGAAAATAACAATTGGCCCATAACACAGCCTTGTCTAAGGCCTAATCAACAATCCAAGGTTTCTGATAAATTATTGTTTACACGAACACAAACTTTCACACATTCATACAGGGATTCGAGTTCATGTAACATCTTTGGGAACCCCCTGTCCACCTACATTTTAATATGAATCATAGCTTTGTTCTGTCAACAAAATCGAATGCCTTTTTAAAATCCACAAACATAGTATATATTTTTTACGCGTTTTAGAAGAAATGCTGCATCACAGACTGAAGAATAAAATATTCCTTCCTGAAGCCTGCTTTGGACTTGATGATTTTATCATAAGAAATAGCCCAGAAAGATAATTTTGAATTCAAAATAGATGTAGATAATTTACAAAATGAAACTAACAACGAAATTCTTCTGTGATTATTATGATTTAAATTAGCACCTTTTTATGTACTGGAATAATAATACCTTATTTAAAAAACATTTAATAGCAGCTGAATATACCGTACCAATATATCCATAGATGTTTTAAAGAATTCCTCACCCGCAGCTTCACATGTCATCTGTCTGGCAATGGCTTCACAAATGTCTTGTTTTGTGATGGACGAGTCAAGTATCGTACTCATATCATCAAAGTCAAAATCAATATGAGAATCTGTAGATTCTTCATTCATATTTATATCACATTCTTGGAACACATTCCTAAAAAAGAGAACCATTCGCGCAAGAGCACCGGTTTACTTTGTGTATTACTTTTAGTATTTTTCTCAAATGTATTCCAAGTCCTTAGAATTATTAATATTTGCTAGCATTTTAGTCTTTCACATGTATGTTATTCTATATTCAAAGTGATTCGTTATATTTGTTACGTTGGATAATATAGCATTGTAATCTTTAAGTAATCTCTCAGTGTTTGCTTTAACATTGGCCCAATCATCACGAAACCAGGGCTGGTTACATATAAGTTTTAGATTTGTGTCCTTTTGTTCTTGAAATCGGCAGTTTGGAGGATGGCATCGGTAAATAAGTCAATGGATGTATCGATTTCCGTTTGTGCAATCAAGCATTGTTTTTATTTCTGACGACAGGATTTTGTCTCTTAATTTATTAGCATACTTAATAACTTCTTTGATGGGCATTTAGAAGTTGGTGTACTAACAGGAACCAGTGTTGTTGATTATGTAATCACTTTAAGTGATTTGTTTAAATCTTTTTCCGACTTTTAAATCGGATCTCGGGGGGAGTCACCACACCTGCCTATTGCCTGTACATTTCAACCACGTGCTATTGAAATCCAAACCACGCAACACCTCGTTCTTCTGGGCTATGTAGCAATATATTTTGGACATTAAGTATGCTAAGTAAGGATAAGATTAATGTACAAACAACTTCTTTATTACAATTAGGAGCGACGTTTCCGTGTAGGTTCTAACACCGTTATCAAGCAAGTGATGTAAAGGGTATGGTTGACAAGTATATTCACAGTGTTTATTCACTAGAGTAGAAATCAGATGTAGATACTGAAGTGGGTAATTTTATCAAGTGAGAAACGTTGTATGTTTGATTTGAACTGTCACATAGAAAGTCACTAATGTTTTGTAACAAAATCTAACTCAATTCCATGTTCGTTAAAGTTGCCTCAAGGAGAATTGAATGTATTACTTGTGTAATACATTCACAAGTTGATCTTGGAGTGAGTGAGTGAGTTGGGTTGAACGCCGCTTTTAACAGTATTCCAGTTATATCACGGCGTAGTTGATCTTGGAATATTGAGATACCACAATGGCTAAACCTATTATGAAACCAGGGCGATGTTTTTGGGTTGATGTATATACAGGCTGCTAGTATATCTCTAGCAGTAGTAGTGATTTCTTAAATACGATAACTATACAGTTTTAACGTGTTTAAGAGAATGATACAAACATAGACACTATTTTCTTAACTGACAAGAATTTTCCACCCGATAATCTTTCTCTGGATGCAGTTCTACGTGCATCAGGAAACACAGTTGTTAGGTCATAGTCTTTTGACCCGGGGTAGAATAGGTTTTTGGCAACCCATGCCTGCCGTAAGAGGCGACTATACTTGTCGTAAGAGGCGACTAACGGGATCGGGTGGTCAGGCTCGCTGACCCGGTTCATGCATGTCATCGTATCCCAATTGCGTGGATCGATGCTCATGATGTCAATCACTGGATTGTCTGGTCCAGACTTGATTATTTACAGACCGCCGTCATATAGCTATAATATTGCTGAGTGCGGCGTAAAACAACAAACAAACAAACAAACAGATCATAGCCTTTTGTCCATGTTTCACTTAGTTCTTTGACGTCATACATTTGTAAGAAGTTTATAAAATCAAAATCACACAGTTCTGTCAATAACCCGCTCACATGCCAGAAACACATATCAATAAATCTACCATAACTGTTCCCAGGGCCCTGGCCACACCCCATCTTGAACTACTGTTATTGTGTCTGGAGCGGAGGTTTGGTCGATCTGTAGCCAAAGCTTTGTGTTGAATGTTTCCACCCCCTGCTCCTTCGCTAGCAACGCATGATGTCTGAGTGTTTAAGTGGTTCATTTCCGTGCACTTTATAGCATTTGTCATTGAGAGAGACCCAGGTAAACTAAAGGAACCTTGGTTACTAAAATAAACTGTGCATTCATTGTCAAACATAATGCATGGCTGACTGCCATCGTGCAACCATTACAAAGCGCCATGCCAATTGATCAGATTACATGCTGGGGCAAAATCATTAGCACCGTTTTTTAGTCTACATTAATTCACATATTCAGTTCATGGTCTTGCATACTTGAAACCTATGTATGTGTCTCATTCTACAGGAAAGGCTTCTCTTATTTTATTCACAAAACATGCTGGGTGAATTTTTCAGAAAAATCTACATTTTTAGGATGTCTTTGGTAAACTGGACTTTAAAAAAGTTGAGAGTCTTCTGTATGTACAGTATCTGTAAGCTCTGGAATTAATTGAGTTCTCATTTTATACTGAATATAAATAGGTTTATACTCACCGCCACGTACATAATATACAACTTTTTAAAAATAAAAACGGGATAATTGATATAAATGAAGATGCCTTAGGAAATGATTGGAAAAAATAAAAATTACCGGTAGCGGTTAATCCCCTAAATCCCGCATCTTGTTCTGGATCCACCTCCCATGATCATTTTAATAATAGTCATTTTCTGTGTCTATATCTTGGATAAGTTATTGCATGACAAAAAGCTGTTTTAGGTTAGACCAATGTGATTGTGGTGTGCTGTTTACAAAAAATATTATGTCGCAGATGTTTATGAGTGTGATATTGTCAGTTGTATTCAATTTATTTGTTGTCCAATAAATTCCCTGTGTTTATTTCATTCTTCGTTTGTGTCTCTCTCTAATATATCGTAGTTCATGCTATAATGATGGATGTTTTTGGACAAGACTATTTTGTTTCTTTGTAAATAATCGAGTCTGAATCACAGAATATAAGTTTGTTTTGTTTTTTTAACGCCGCACTCTAATATTCGATCTACGCATCTTCCCAAGGCAAGGGAGTTAAATGACTGAAAAAGTCCAGTTTCCACCCTTGCCACCCTTTAGTTGGACTAACGAGTAGTCCCATCGCGCAACGAACTAGACATCCAGTTCGTAAACAACATGGATTTCAACGTGCACATTTCGATCGACTGCAGGATTTGCAAAGAATATGTGAGTGAGTGAGTTGGGTTTAACGCCGCTTATAACATTGTTCCAGTTATATCACGACGTGTCAGCTTAATGTGGGAGGAAAGCGAAGTGATGCAGGTGTCGGACCACTTCGGTGAAACCCACGAGCACGGGTATGGTGCTGACAAACCTAGAAACATAATCGGGGCGAACGGGATTCGAACCCACAATCATAGGTTTCTGGCGTGCCCAAGGGACACAACTTCACAGCGAATCGCGGCGCCTTAGACGACTTGGCCATCCGTGCCTCCGTAATGCATATGCACCGTCAACTGGGCGTCGACAGATATTTCCAAATCTTTTCATGCTTTTAATCAAGGTGCTCAAATTATTTGATGCACTTCGCGAGGTAAGGCCCGTTTTATTACAATATAGATCTTGATTGTCAAGCAGATCGTCTTGACTGGGCGCCGCCATTTTGTTTGAAGTAAATGCAAGTGATGCGAAAGGTGGAATCTGATTGGTCAATAGGAGAGGCATAGAAGGGACATAACTCGTAATAGCCACTGGTGGCGCTACAATCGAGCCACGAAATTTCAAAGTAGTTCGGCAAGGGTGGAAATTGGACTTTTGTAGTCAGTTCCACCCTTGCCTCGGGAAGATGCGATCTACGCAATTGGGATACGATGACATGCATCAACCAAGTCAACGAGCTTGACTACCTGATCCTGTTAGTCTCATCTTACAACAAGCATAGTCGCCTCTTACGGCAAACATGGGTTGCAGAAGACCTATTCTAACCCGGATCTTCAAGAGTCTCAGAGATGCAGGTCTCAGACGTTTACCATTTCAGTGAAACCCACGAGCACGGGTATGGTGCTGACAAACCTAGAAACATAATTGGGGCGAACCGGGATTCGAACCCACAATCATAGGTTTCTTGCGTGCCCAAGGACGCAACTCTCCACAGCGAATCGCGGCGCCTTAGACGACTGGGCCACCTGTGCCCCCTGCATGTTGTAAGCCAAATGCCAGTCACTAATATCTCTCTCTTGACACATGAAGTACATCTTATTACAACTATTTAAACGACAGCATTAACTGAACCAACCATCATTAGACAACACAATTAATACATAACATTCATTTGTGCAGGAAACAAATTTAGCTTTTGTCCTATGATAATTGTCTGGTATAAAGACAACAGAATGATCTTTTGACAATGGAACATGTAAGCGTCAATCTACACCTGGAACATTTTACAAAAGACTAAGTATCTCACGATTTGTGTTACTTGATGAACATCCCTTTTTTTTAGTAATTTGAGGATATCGTTCAATACCAGATTCTGTGCGATAGACTTTCTGTGTTGACATCTGATTGATTGTCTTCACGCGATAGATCTACCTGGCTTTCCTTGCTGATGCCAATACTATTTTGACTAACCACTGGCTCATATTGATATGAGTGAGTGAGTGAGTGAGTATGGTTTTACGCCGCTTTTAGCAATATTCCGGCAATATCACGGCGGGGGACACAAGAAATGGGCTTCACACATTGTACCCATGTCGGGAATCGAACCAGGGTCTTAGGCGTGACGAGCGAACGCTTTAACCACTAGGCTACCCGACCGCCCCTATTGATATGACGTATATGTATAAGGTCAATGATCGAAAAGTCAACGTTTTTATCGGTGTCACTGTGTGGTCATGTCATGGCGAACGCTAGTAATCTACCGAAAATGGTGTCATGTTAATAATATGTTTATGTGAATGTGTATTTATAAACTAAAAAGTATGTCGCACTCTTACTTCTATGACAGCAATTACTACATGTATTGACATAAGACTTTTTTTCCAGATACTTGTTTTAATATACTTTATAAATGATGTAATCCCATATCTATACTGTTCATCTCCTTTAATACAAATAAGGGGCGGTCGGGTAGCATAGTGGTTAAAGCGAAGACCCGGGCTCGATTCCCGACAAGGATACATTGTGTGAAGCCCATTTGTGGTGTCCCCCGTCGTGATATTGCTGGATTATTGCTAAAAGCGGTGTAAAACCTCACTCACTCACTCACTCACTTATACAAATATCGTATTCAAAACATCCAAAACGGCGTAAAATAAGGTTAATGTGAACTTTAGTCCTCTCTTTCAATTTCAAATACTGAAACGAAAGTACAGCGGATTCGGAGACTTTATATACATTGTTTAGAGAGTCTCCATATATGGTCTCTGTTCGAGGAGATGGCCTTCAATATTATACGCTTGATTGCACATCAAGCCCGTCCTCCATTCTAGGTCATTGTCGGTTGCATTGAGTAAGTGAGTATGGTTTTACGCCGCTTTTAGTAATATTCCAACAATTTCACGGCGGGGGACACCAGAAATGGGCTTCACATATTGTACCCATGTGGGGAATCGAACCCGGGTCTTCGGAGTGACGAGCGAATGCTTTAACCACTAGGCTACCCTACCGCCAAAAAGTCGGTTGCACATGCTTCTAAATTATAAAGAATTAAGTTACCATGTTTGGTAGAAATTAAGAAGATGCATTTACAAACAAATTCCTATTCATGAGTTTTCAAATGAGTGAATAAATGTGCCTTACCATTACTTTAGACCTCACAAAATATTCCTCGCATGACTTCCATATGCATGTCGCTTGAACCACATGGTAATTTGACCACACCAATCTGTGATTATGTCCCTTCTTATTCTGGTTGACATAAAATTGGCACATGATAAAAAATGAAATAAAACATTCAAAACCAGGAAATGAAACTAACCATTATGATTATTTAATATTGTATAATACTGTCGTTATGTGCAATACATTATTTGAGGACATTCTTAAAACCCGATTTTACACCTCCTTAACAAAATGAGCTATCATAATTTAATTTAATAGAAAAGGGAAATAATTTTTTTTACCATTACAATCATTAATATTATTCACGTATCTTTATTAATTAGTCTCTCCCACGGTATATGTAGCACTGTCAATTAATGTCTTTGTGTGATACTTTATTTCCGTTTTCAACAGAGATTTCTTATTATTATGAAAAAGGTTTTGTCGCTTTTCATTACATTATTTTTCAAGCATGCAGCGAAATTATCATCATCATAAAACCTTAAAAGCGAATAGTGTTTTCAAAATAGTTTTATTCTATTCTTGACATTGTGTCATTATGACAGTTGCACAATCTATTGTTGGTGTATGTTGTATACATATACATACATAGTGTTGGGAATTGAAACATTTTTTGTATTTCAAGGCTGTTTTACCAAGTTTGAATTTACCGGGTTTGGGTTTGTGCCAGACTTTTCACCAAGTTTCAATTTCTCGGTTTTGGTTTGTGCTGTTTAGGATTTTGGCCACTATTTTGGAAACCACGTTTTGTTTGGAAGTTGATAGCTGCAGTTATCGACAAACTTTGACTTTTGTGGGGATTTGAGGCACCAAAATTTTCTTGTACCAGTCAATGTACCAGTCTCAGTCATTCAATCAAAGTCAACTTTTTAAACCAGTGAACATTAAGACAATTGGTCTGTCAGTCAAGTTTGTACAGTCAAGACAGTCGGTCAACCACAATATGTTGTCAATGTTGATATGGTCAGCCAAACTGTTTGAATAATGATTTGGAGTAATGTGAAAATTGATATACTTGTCCTTCAGTCTGCGGTCAGTTGGAATTGTGACATGGTTTCGAAAAATGTGTTTAACAGCTGCGGTTGTTGAATAAATGACTGCGTACAGAAATATTGCCTTAAATTTCTTTCCCTACAACACTTAGCTTTTTTTTTTATAAATTGTATCATTTTAGTTTGCAATTCATAGTATGTCTACAGTGACTCAATCATGGTGCTTCAGTCTGGGAGGATAGATTCGATTCCTTACTTAGTACCAGTGGTATCTGGTATGGGTACGCGTATTTCCATCAATATCGTCAGGCAAAATAAAAGGTACCGAAATGACACTACAAACACAAAGAATACCTGCACGAATTGACCCGTGAAGATTCCGGGGTAGAATAGGTCTTCAGCAACCCATGCTTGCCGAAAAAGGTGACTGTGCTTGTCGTAAAAGGCGACTAACGGGATCGGGTGGTCAGGCTCGCTGACTTGGCTGATGCATGTCATCGATCCCAATTGGGTGGATCAATGCTCATGATATCAATCACTGGATTGTCTGGTCCAGACTCGATTATTTACAGACCGCCGTCATATAGCTGGAAAATTGCTGAGTGCGGCGTTAAACAACAAACAAATAATAGAGAAATGTTGTCACATAATGTACAGTGTATAAACATAGGCTTTGAAGTATGTGTCTACTGGAGGTCACCTGCGGATGTGGCAACAAACATTTCGCATTCCAATCATCTTTTGTTTTCAAATTGTGGTATATGATAAACATGGGGGGTTAAAAATAATGACTGTGTGATCCCAATTGGGTGGATCAATGCTCATGATATCAATCACTGGATTGTCTAGTCCAGACTCGATTATTTACAGACCGCCGTCATATAGCTGGAATATTGCTGAGTGCGGCGTTAAACATCAAACCAACCAACCAACCAACCTGCACGAATTAACCTCGCCATCTACAGAAAAAAACACCTTCAGTATCTAGTTACTATTCTTCGTGAGAATTAAACAGCCCAGTTACCTGAATTATTGATAATACTGGGACAATGTCTTCAGTCGATATTACGGACTAAATTACGAAACCTAATTTGAAGTTCAATAATGTTTTTAAAATATTTCGTTTGAAAGTGAATATCTTCAAGCAATGAGAGCCTATTTGAATTTTAGGTTTGACGTTTGATATCTCTTCGATAATCATGCTGGCTTGTGGATCAGGTTAGTTTTTAATTATTTTGAAAGGTATGTCATTACTCTTAGTTACCGTGCGTCATCAAGATGTGTTGATACATGTACTCACATACTCACAATGCTATTTACCTACATTGCTTTTTTCAAAGCAAATAATGTATTATGTGTGAGGTGAGGTGGGGTGGGGTTTAACGTCGCGTCCAATGCACTTATATAGCGACGTGCATGCATGTGTGTGTGTGTGTGGGGGGGGGGGGGGGGGGGGGGGGTCTGCGTGTACTGGTCCGGACTGATGCCGTTGTTACAGTGCTAGCCCGCTGAGATACCCCACCCAGACACAGAATACTGACTCTGAGAAAACCAGTCCTCGTTTTAGCCCCTTAATGCTTATTCCAGTCAGGGTAACAACAAGTTCCATCTTTTAACGTCTTTTGGTATGACGCGGCCGGGGATCGAACCCTGGACCTTCAGCTCTCGGGGCGGACGCTCTACCACTAGACCACGGAGGCGCTCTGTATTATGTACGTGATGATGAGCATTGTTATGTATTTCCTGTTCTTATGCAGTCGCTCCATCAGTTAGTTGAACGTCAAAACATAAAACATTGATATCGTCTGTAATATTGAGACACTGTTCCTGATACCATTTAACAAATCCAGTTTTCGCTTGGTGGCTAAGTTGAAGGTCTATGGGCACAGAATCGTTCAAACAATGTTAGGTTTAATTTCTATTTTCAATAATGGGTGGTTGCGTATACAACTACCCCAATGTCAACACGATTAATCATAGCACATTCTCCCTCCCAGCGTAGACAATATACTATTCAGTCTTACTATGGCCTTCCGTGGATTCCAAGTGATCATATTCAGTAAAGCCTTGTTATCCGTTTGTCGGAAAACTCTCCTGAACGATTCCGGCTAGAAATCGCTGTGGGAAATGAGTTTCCTTATCGATTTAGGTGTGCGGCTTTTCTCACGCAGAGGTTTGATCTCTTAAAAATAATGCTCATGACATCAATCACTGTCTGGCCTAGACTCGATTATTTACACACCGCCGTCATATAGCTGGAATATTGCTGAGTGCGGCGTTAAACAACAAACCAACCAAACCAAATCTTAAAAATTATATCTTAAGTTTACACATCTGTTTCAATGTAAGACACTTTTTGACCACAAACAGGTCCCTAAATTCCTCAATCATGTGTATAATGCAATTACTTGTAGTAACATTAATTAGTTTCTACTTATTCTATTTTCATTATTCCTGTTAAATACTGCCATGTTTACATGTTAAAAATAAGTATTGTATAAAGTTGTATCTCATGTACCACCTTGGGTGTTTTTTGAGAAATAAATGAGTTGAGTCAAAACGTCTATAATCAAGGGATATATCTCCAATTGTTAATCGGACCGCCTCCGTGGTCTAGTGGTAAAGCGTCCGCCTGGAGAGCGGAAGGTCTAGGGTTCCATCCCCGGCCTCGTCAAACCAAAAGACGTTAAAGGATGGTACTTGTTGTTACCCGTCTGGCGCTCGGCATTTAGAGGCTAAAACAAGGAATGGTCGGAACGGAGTCAATATACTGTGTCTGAGTGTTAAACTGAGGCATGGTCTCTCAGTGGGCTCGAACTATAAAAACGAAATTAGTCCCAGTTAAAGCACACACACACGTGCGTGCACGTCGCTACATAACTGCAATATTCTTGGATGCCATGTCAAACCCCATTTCACCCTACCTCACCAATTGTTAATCAGCACTATTTCACTTTCAACGGTACCACCCGGATTAACGTGTTTTTTCGAAATGCCATTCACAGTTATTACTTTTCTTGAATTTGGTTTACATGTGAACTGATTTATATTGGAGAGACACAAAAGACACGAGTCAGCTAATACAGATCGGGCATCAACAGAAATGTTTCCACTCCATCCTATGCATGAAAGTTAGAATATCAGCGAAAATATACCATCCATCTAATAGCCTTAAATGCAGTTGACCTTTTAGCATGTCCAGAGAAAAGCATTGGTTTCGACTGTTGTGTACAGCAATGCTATATGGATGTTATGACAAAATATGTATTCAGTTCGTTTCCAGCATCCCAAAGACGTCGGGGGGCACGGGTGCGAGGGGGAGATTCGCTGTGCAGAGTTGCGTCCCTTGGGCACACCAGAAACTTATGATTGTGGGCTCGAATACCGGTTCGCCCCAATTATGTTTCTAGGTTTGTCAGCACCATACCCGTGCTCGTGGGTTTCACCGAAGTGGTAACGTCTGAGAACTGCATCACTTCGGGCTTTCCTCCCGCCGTGATATAACTGGAATACTGTTAAAAGCGACGTTAAATCCAACACACTCACTCACTCACCCAAAGACGTCGATGCAGCCATAATCACAAGAAACGACGAAGGCCAAATGATACCATTCACTTGGAAATGTGTTGGCTCTCCTTCAGGAACCATTGGATCTTTCCAAAATAAAAACGAGACTATACTCTGTGTCATTAAAGTATAGAGACAAAACCCTTTCAATATCCAATAGCAATCTCTGCATAAAGCAGAGTCGATTGTACGATTCTGATTATATCAAGAGCATGAGTTTATGAATCACTATCAAATAGTAATCATACCAGGTGTTCGCGAAAAGGTGAGTGTATCCTGCCCCACGGGTGGCACCCGTTACAAACACATGCAAAGTCAAGTCAAATGTTCATCCTGAAACAAATATAGTACAAATCAAAAGAGGGAATTTTTCTTGTCACTGATGCGTCAAATTTGTAAACGTCCTCCATACGTCTACCATAACACTTTTTGAAGGCTTCACCGAGGCCTTGAATGTTAATGTTGTAGCCTTGATCAAACAACTTCTGAGCTGAAGGCTCTTTGATATTTTGGGAGAAAGAGCAAGCTCGATTGTACCTCAAACGTGGGGAATGGTAGACCCCAAAGGCTGGAACTGCTGGTACATTGCTTGACATGAAAAGAATGTTGACTCTTGGAAAGTTGACGTCATCCCTCTTGTCATACAGTCTTGTTGAGAGTGTTTGTGACTCTGAATCTTTATGCATCGATCTGAACATGAAACAGATAAGGCGATCTCACTGGTCTCCTTTATTTCTAGAAAGAAATAAACGACTCCAGCAACGTTTCCTGATAAGTGGTTCTACAAACAGTAAGAGCCCCACGGTATCGACAAGAGAGTATAGTTCTTGATATAGCTTTGAAACTTTTGGCCAAACCAGAAACAGACTCCACTAAATCAGACAAAGACCGCATGTTCTTGAAATTTGAAATTCGCAAACAAGCGGATTGATGCCTAAATTGAAGTAACATTCTCAGACCAAAATCAGTTTCACTTTAATATACCACATTATTTCAAATTTCAGGAACCAACAACAGTTTTATTTTCCTATACGAACACCATTTTATCCAGGTTCTTCAGTTATAGGAACTTGTTGCAGAACGTGATGTAAATTCCACTACTTGTAAGGCACATCATGACAGGTGACGTCATTGTTGACAAAAGCAACCTTCGGCAGTTATTCAAATATGGACCAAAATACCGTTAGCAGCCTCCTACCAATTGGGATCTCATCTGTAAAATCAATATGGATGCTGTCGCAGCATATGACAAAAATGGCAGGAACCTGTTGAAAGTCTTTCAGAGTGGGGGATGTCAGCGCGTCATTTGTGGAATGCATCAAATGAAAATGAGGAAACAGTATTGGAAGAAACCCATTCTGTTCCAGCCACCTGTCATCCAAAATCTGTCTGCCCAACATGAAAAGTTTAAAGTTTGTTCCCAATGACAAGTGGTTCAAATAACATAACTACTATACGTAAGCGTCACTACATTAATTGATCGACCAAAGAACTTGGTATATCAAATAATACCACATATAAGGCTCGACTCCACTGGGTCCAGCAAATGTGCCACCAAATCCCTGTCTCAAACATGAACTATAATCCCTTATACAATCAAGAAGCACTTTCTGTATATTCACAGAAAGTATTTGAGACTAGTGGAATTGATGCCATGTGGATTTTCAAAAACTCAAAGGAATTGCTTGACTTTTTACAATCTCAGAAAAGAGCCAAGTTCAATTCTGTCAAAACATTCAATTTTTAACTTGGTACACCAATATGCCACCCACATGTCGAACTAAGTGGAAATTTCATTCCTTGATCCATGGGGATTTTGACCATAGACACAGTGACATTTCTATCTTCCGAGGTTCAGTTCAATTTGTCAAAATTGAAAGCAAATGCCATCTCAAGTTTACTGAGAAAACAAAATTTGAAATGATGGACTTCCTCATTGAAAACGACCGCCTCCGTGGTCTTGTGGTAGAGCGTCCGCCCGGAGAGCGGAAGGTCCGGGGTTCGATCCCCGGCCGCGTCATACCAAAAGACGGTAAAAGATGGTACTTGTTGTTACCCTGTCTGGCGCTCGGCATTAAAGGGGCTAAAACAAGGACTGGTCAGTATAATGTGTCAGAGTGGGGTATTCATGTTAAACTGCGGCATGGTATCTCAGTGAGCTAGCACTATAAATCGGCATCAGTCCGGACTAGTACAAGCAGCCACACAAACACACACACGTACATGCACGTCGCTTTATAAGTGCAATAATCTTTGACGCGACGTTAAACCCCACTTCACCTCACCTCACCTCACCTCATTGAAAACATTCATGTAAAACTTTGGGGAAAGACATTTAGGCAAGAAGTAGGCATCCCCATGGGCAACGGTTGTGCTCTCCTTGTTGCTGATCTGTTTCTGTGTGCATATAGATCAGAATTTCTGCTCGGATTGGCAAAGTATTCCCTTCCACCGATTAACCCATCTGCTCGGATTGGCAGAGTATTCCCTTCCACCGATTTACCCATCTGCTCGGATTGGCAGAGTATTCCCTTCCACCGATTTACCCATCTGCTCGGATTGGCAGAGTATTCCCTTCCACCGATTTACCCATCTGCTCGGATTGGCAGAGTATTCCCTTCCACCGATTTACCCATCTGCTCGGATTGGCAGAGTATTCCCTTCCACCGATTTACCCACCTGAACTAGATATAAAGGAGACCACGGAGCCAACCTCATCTGTTTCATATTTGGATGTGTGCATTGCAGGTACAATCAAGAATGCTCTTTCAAAGAAGATTTCTGAGCGCGTCATATAAGAACGTTTCATCAAAGTTACAACATTCAAGGCCACAGTAAAGCTTTAAAAACGTTTTATGGTAGACGTGTGGAGGACATTTCTAAATTTTACACATCAGTGATAAAATGATGTCCGATGCAATTCCCTATATTGACTTGTACCATATGTTCCCGTGGTTTTTCAGGTTAGCAATTGACTTGCCTTTACATGTGTTTGTGACGGGTGCCACCGGTGCATACCTTCATCTTTTCGCGAACACCTGGTAACATAATTATTTGATAGTGATTCATAAGTACATGTTCACGACATAGTCGGAATCGTACATCAGCTCTTCTTTTGATGTCTTACGAATATGGAAATGTTTTTGTCGCACTAATTTAAGTCTATGTAGAATTGTTAGATTGTTGAGGATGGGTTGTAATCGTTATAGCATCAATGTTAGCTCATGTTTAAAAGTTAAGATGATAATGCAAACTAACTTGGGTAACTGAGGTTCGATTTACTACTTACAGCTGGATTGTCCAATGTACATTTCCAAACTGTAACCTGGGTGAAATTAAGAGTGAGTGAGTGATTGAGTTGAGTTTAACGCCGCTTTTAACTGTATTCCAGGTATATCGCGGCGTGGCACCTTAATCTGTGAGGAAAGCCCAAAGTGATGCAGGTCTCAGACGTTTACCGGGCGGTCGGGTAGCCTAGTGGTTAAAGCGTTCGCTCGTCACGCCAAAGACCCGGGTTCGATTCCCGACATGGGTACAATTTGTGGAGCCCATTTCTGGTGTCCCCCGCCGTGATATTGCTGGAATATTGCTAAAAGCGGCGTAAAACCATACTCACTCACTCAGACGTTTACCCCTTCGGTGAAACCCACGAACACGGGTATGGTGCTGACAAACCTAGAAATATATTCGGGGCGCCGTAGACGACTTGGCCATCCGTGCCCCCTGATATTAAGAAATTTATCATTCATTAGTTCGCTGTAAAATAATATAACGTTACGAAAAAGGTACTTACTAAATATTGTTCATCATTCTAAATGTAAAAAACACACCCATATGTTTCATATACTAGTATATTAAGTTCATTACTTACATAACACAAGGGCGGTTGCGGTAGCCTGGTGGTGGAAGCGTTCGTTCGTGACCCCGAAGGTCCGAGTATACCCCACATTTGTGCAATGTGTGAAGCCCATTTCTGGAGTATCCCGATCTGATATTGCTATATTTACAGTCAACATGGTCAATGCATTATCTACTTAAAAATATATTTAACATTCATTTGAGTGACACTGTACTTTATGTCTGCTGCATTCACTATTACAAAGGAAGAGTTGTGTTCCCCTTTGAAGACATTAAATGTAAGCTTCAATAACTCATTATTATTAAAACCTTTACCAACGGAAGCTGAAAATCAGTGTTGTTCAAGTATTCGTACTTTCGGTCATGAGGCCTTTGTTCTGAATACAGATAATTGTCTGTCTACCTGGTCCATTTAACCATGAAAAATATATAATGTTTCTCAATTGAAGCTTTTTTTCATAACCACCATCTGGCCTCAAGGCTTTACTGATTTTACTCATTTTGTCTCAGAAGGCAAACAACGCGTGTCAGCAACCATGTCAGAGTAGTTTAAACAAAGAAAGATACAATCCGAGATTGTCAGGTCGATTGAAGTAACATCAAACCTGCTCGGGGTTTTATAAAATATTGACAACCCTCAATCATTACATAATGTTTTCTCGTGCTCTGAAGTGAAGCTCTAATATTATGGCAAATAGGAATTAAATCAGATAAAAGCTACCGGTCAGGTCGCTTTGACATTGTCTCTCGATTAAAATCATTTGGACTTTTTTTAATTGTGTTATCTTTGAAATATTATCATTAGGTAATATTTTGGTCTAAAACGATTTCCATTGGAATTCGAATTAAAAGAGAGAAGAAGGTGTAACTGTAATAGCATCAGAGGTGAGGTGAGGTAAAATTGGGTTTAACGTCGCGTCCACGATTATTGCACTTATATAGCGACGTGCATGCGCTTGTGTGTGTGTGGCTGCTTGTACTTGTCCGGACTGATGCCGATTTATAGTGCTAGCCCACTGAGATACCATGCCGCAGTTTAACATGAATACCCCACTCAGACACAGTATACTGACTCCGAGCCGACCAGTCCTTGTTTTAGCCACTTAATGCCGAGCGCCAGACAGGGTAACACTAAGTACCATCTTTTAACGTCTTTTGGTATGACGCGGGCCGGGGATCGAACCCCGGACCTTCCGCTCTCCGGGCGGACGCTCTACCACTTGACCACGGAGGCGGTCCACAAATGGTAGAACAGGAACTCGAACGATGTCGCCCCGGGAGCGTACACCATTCAAGTTGCTGTTAACAATGATTAGTTGTTGTGCCATCCCATTTTATTGTTTCATGGCAGTACTGCCGTGCGGCTTCAGGCAACAACAATTTACTTAATAAAACTCCATGAAATATGTATCATTTTAACCCAACGGCGTGGCAAGTTCATATAGCTGGAATACTCCTGAAAGTAGCGTAACACAACAAACCAACGCTATGTGCAGTTGTGTCTGTACAATAATACAATAGTAGCGCTAGGAGGTGTTGTCGAGGAGTGAGTGAGTTGGGTTTAACGCCGCTTTTAATAGTATTCCAGTTATATCGCGGCGTGTCAGCTTAATGTAATCACAGCCCGATGTGATGCAGGTCTCAGACATTTACCACTTCGGTGAAACCCACGAGCACAGGTATGGTGCTGACAAACCTAGAAACATAATCGGGTCGAACCGGGATTCGAACCCACAATCATAGGTTTCTGGCGTATCCAAGAGACGCAACTCTGCACAGCGAATCGCGGCGCCTTAAACGACTGGGCCACCCGTGCTCCCCTGTTGTTGAGGAGGAATATATGGCAATATGCGTGAGTGATCGGTGCTACCGGTAGGGCAGGACATGTTTACCCTATTTGCAAACACCTGGTGTCATCATTGATTTTCAGTGATCCATTCATATAATGTTCACCGGTAATTGCTCTTCGCCCAATGGAATGTATTTCGTCGGATAATCGAGACTGGTTATTAAATGACGTTGACGTTTTATATTTACTTGTATTGACACCTATTGTATTTTGAAAAAAGTGATCACGAATACAGTGTATTCTCATCACAAACCATGTTTAGTGGAAGAGATCACCTGACACCTGACACCTGACACCTGACACTTCCACGTATTTCGTATATACCGAAGATTGAAAACCTTGCATCACGAACGCAAGTGTAGTCCATCTATATTCAAATGTCCATCTTGTAAGAAAGTCGTTTAAGAGTTCTTAGATTTCTTCTCAGTATCATATGTGTTATGACCTTGGCGGTTTAATATCCTGTACACTTGAATCGGGTTTGGAAGTGCTGATCTGTTCCGGGGTTATCTTGCGAGTCAATAACTTGTCACGTCGTAGTCACGGTTGGCCCAGCCGTCAAAACCCGGATTTCGCCGTGCAGAGTTATGTCCCTTAGGCATGCCAGAAACCTGTGTCACGGGTATATAGGTTGGCCCAGCCGTCAAAACCCGGATATTCGCCGTGCAGAGTTATGTCCCTTAGGCATGCCAGAAACCTGTGTCACGGGTACATAGGTTGGCCCAGCCGTCAAAAGCGCCGGAATTCGCCGTGCAGAGTTATGTCCCTTAGGCATGCCAGAAACCTGTGTCACGGGTACATAGGTTGGCCCAGTCGTCAAAAGCGCCGGAATTCGTCGTGCAGAGTTATGTCCCTTAGGCATGCCAGAAACCTGTGTCACGGGTACATAGGTTGGCCCAGCCGTCAAAAGCGCCGGAATTCGTCGTGCAGAGTTATGTCCCTTAGGCATGCCAGAAACCTGTGTCACGGGTACATAGGTTGGCCCAGCCGTCAAAAGCGCCGGAATTCGCCGTGCAGAGTTATGTCCCTTAGGCATGCCAGAAACCTGTGTCACGGGTACATAGGTTGGCCCAGTCGTCAAAAGCGCCGGAATTCGCCGTGCAGAGTTATGTCCCTTAGGCATGCCAGAAACCTGTGTCACGGGTACATAGGTTGGCCCAGTCGTCAAAAGCGCCGGAATTCGCCGTGCAGAGTTATGTCCCTTAGGCATGCCAGAAACCTGTGTCACGGGTACATAGGTTGGCCCAGCAGTCAAAAGCGCCGGAATTCGCCGTGCAGAGTTATGTCCCTTAGACATGCCAGAAACCTGTGTCACGGGTACATAGGTTGGCCCAGCCGTCAAAACCCGGATATTCGCCGTGCAGAGTTATGTCCCTTAGACATACCAGAAACCTGTGTCACGGGTACTAATCTCAAATTCACCTTGCTTATGTTTCTTGTATCGACACCAACATATTAGACCTGCATCACTTCAGGACCTTCCTCCCCCATCCAAACTCACTCACTTGTCATGGACAATTTTCGAAAATTCAAAATGAACTAGGGAGTGAGTGACTTGAGTTCAACGCCACGATTATATAACAAAGTGAATGTTTAATGTGGCAAGAAAACCAGGACCGATGCAGCCCTTAGACGTTCACCGGTTTGGTGAAACGCACAATTAGGGTTATAATGCTGATAACCCAGGAAACCCAATTAGAAATTATCTTCGAACTTAATATCACAGGATCCTGGAACGCCTATGGGAAGCAACTCTACTAAGCGCATAACAGCCACTTGAGCCCCCTTTCTGTATAAAATCACTTCAAAATTCATGATAAGTGATTAGCGATGAAGTCGAAAGAAAAGTCAACGAAACAATGGGCAAGAGCGCAATATTTATTCAAGATACCTACCTGATCAAAAGATCAAAAACGGATACAACAGATCATATAGATGCTGGATCAAATAGTCACATAGAAAGACAAATTGAAACTTAGAGACTCAAAACTGAACTGGTACAAATAATATTTATTACTAAAACACTTGCCAAAACAACCTCATCCCCACTTTTTCAGAATGCCCCATAACTTTACATTCCGGAAACATTCATGAACCATTTTAAGTTTATAAGCACTTCTGATTAATGACATACATCAATACCAGTTTTTGCAAAACATATATAACCAATGCAGTTCAACTATGAAAAACCTACTTCCTAATCATATCATTCAATATACACGTTTGTGTACATAAATATAGCAAATCACTGTGAGGATTAGGGGTCAGAATACAAACAAACAAATATATATATATACACACAATGTAGGGCTAAACTTTCATCTAAAACTGTACGAAAGCCTTTTTGTTCTGAGAACATAAAATGCGACCGTCACTGAAACCTAATCAGAGATAGAGAGAGAGACTTATCAGACGTGGCTGAGACTGAAATATCTCACACATAAAAGGCGATCTTGAAAAGGTGGGTCTTCAGTTAGGACTTAAAAGTACATTATTGTTGATGTGATCTGATGTGAAAAGGTAGCTTGTTCCTTGTTCCGAAAGAGCGATTGCTATGCGGTTTTTTATGCGTGTAGACTGAACTTGCAGCAAGTGCTGATCACTGAACCTCAACTATTAAGATGGTTGGTTCTGATTAAGCAGACAGGTAAGTTTGTCAATTTACACATTTGAAGACAAGGACCGACTCCTTGTTCCGTATCAGGTTTTGCACAGGCTGCTAGCGCAGTTCTTATGTGATGAATTGAATTAAAACGTTTTCGTTTTCCTGAAGGTCTTATGATTGACGAAAAAAAACGACGAAAATGGGGATCGGGTTGTCAGGCTCTTTGACTTATGTATCTTCTTAACCCGGGGACGGTCGGGTAGCCTAGTGGTTAAAGCGTTCGCTCGTCACGCCGAAGACCCGAGTTCGATTCCCGACATGGGTACAATGTGTGAAGCCCATTTCTGGTGTCCCCCGCCGTGATATTGCTGGAATACTGCTAAAAGCGGCGTAAAACCAAAACTCTTAACCCAACGCTGGGCACGTTCATATAGCTGGAATACTCTTGAATGTAACGAAGCGGCCATAAAATGTCCGAGTCCCGTGATGCATAACAAACCAACGCAATGTACAGTTTTGTCTGTACAATAATACCCTAGTAGCGCTAGGAGGAGTTGTTGGGGAGGAAGAAAGAAGGTGCAAATGAAAATATGGCATCTATTGGTATCTTAGTGTAATAAATACAAGATGGCTGTCAAACGGCCACTGATTTTCCAATATAGATATTAAGTGCAAGAATATATTAGCAAAGTTGAAATATTTACAAAAGAAACTGAAGACAATGACTTACAACCGAAAAAGGACAACATTAACTGACATGGCTCCTCGGGGGACGGTCAGTCTGGTGGATATGCTGTATAGGTGTCTCTGGTCTGAAAGCAGGCGTGGTTGTGACGTCTTCGGGCTCGCCCATCCAATGACATTACGGCTCTCAAACTAGTCCGACCCCAGCTTCACAAGGATGGCCATGGCATCAGCTTTCTGATATTCTGAAGTATGGCAATAGTCAAATGTCATTTTCTCAGTACTAGAAAGGTCCAATAGGTGGTAGTGGGCCAACCTATTCCGTTTCTTTCTGTTTGTTTTGTTTGTTTGTTTGTTGTTTAACGTCGCACTCAGCAATATTCCAGCTATATGACGGCGGTCTGTAAATAATCGAGTCTGGACAAGACAATCCAGTGATTCATGATGAACATCAATCCACTCAATTGGTATACGATGACATGCATCATCAACCAAGTCTGCAAGCATGTGGGCCTGACCACCTGACTAGTCGGCTCGGAGTCAGTATACTGTGTCTGAGTGGGGTATTCATGTTAAACTGCCACATGGTATCTCAGTGAGCTAGCACTATAATCGGCATCAGTCCGGACAAATACAAACAAACACACACATACACGTCGCTATATACGTGCAATAATCTTGAAACGACGTTGAACCCCATTTCACCAAACATCACCTCTCATATATAGATAGTATTATCCGAGTGTATTTCCGTATCGTAAAATGGCCCAGTCGTCTAAGGCGCCGCCATTCGCTGTGCAGAGTTGCGTCCCTTGGACACGCCAGAAACCTATGATTGTGGGTTCGAAGTACGCGCCCTGATTATGTTTCTAGGTTTGTCAGCACCATACCCGTGATCGTGGGTTTCACTGAAGTGGTAAACGTCTGAGACCTGCATCACTTCGGGCTTTCCTCCCACATTAAGCTGACACGCCGTGATATAAATGTAATACTGTTAAAACCCAACTCACTCACACGTATAGTACATGTAAATATTATTTATTAGGAATACAAAAATCATTATGATTGCATAATGCATATTGTTTATTCCTAATGCACGATATTTACGATAAGGAAATACAAGGGTAATAATGTCATTCTTAAAATAATGACGCAATGAAGACGTAATTTCTCTCAATAACTGTTACTTTAGAAACAGCGTACGAATACAGTTTTGAGTGAACTGCCCAATCAAATAATCACTATTTCATCTAGCGCCAAGCGACAACATTTTGGAAAACCCCATCTTAGTTATTGGTAACATTAGTCAATAGTTTCCTTAGAAAGAAGGCATAGCATTGATATATGGAGCTTGAAAGTACTTTTTACAAGGCGACCTCGTTTGCATATTTATCGGATCATGATACCAAGCTTATCTGATTGAGTGAGTGAGTGAGTATGGTTTTACGCCGTTTTTAGCAATATTCCAGCAACATCACGGCGGGGAACACCAGAAATGGGCTTCACACATTGTACCCATGTCGGGAATCTAACCCGGGTCTTCGGCATGACGAGCGAACGCTTTAACCACGAGGCTACCCGACCGTCCCGCTTATCTGATTGGTTTATCGCATCTGGAACACAAGCCTTTATATGATAAATAGCTTTCGTGGTACAAAAGAGGCGAACCTTGAAATAATACTTCATATATAAATCCTATGTGAAATTGTTGTCACAGAGCTGGGCTAGTAAAATTGTGGACACGAAAACAGTTCTTTCACAGAGTAAACGTTTTACGTAACGCGTTCGTCCTCATTGCATGTAGCCGACGTCGTACTGTTGGTTGGTTTGTTTGTTTGTTTGTTGTTTAACGCCGCACTCAGCAATATTCCAGCTATATGACGGCGGTCTGTAAATAATCGAGTCTGGACCAGACAATCCAGTGATTAATATTATGAACATCGATCCACGCAATTGGAATCGATGACATGCATCACCCAAGTCAGCGAGCCTGACCACTCGATACCGTTAGTCGCCTTTTACGACAAGCATAGTCACCTTTTACGGCAAGCATGGGTTGCTGAAGACCTATTCTACCCCGGAATCTTCACGGGTACTGCCGCAGGCTATATTCGAGAGGTCATAGTTGTAGATTGAAACCGATTGTGCAGATGTGTGGCTCGAATCCCGCGTCCCTAATGGTCATATACCTGGACCGGACTGTTGCTGAGGGCGACGTTAAGCAACAAACAAATCAAGGTGCACACGGGTTAGACTCCGATCTGAGGCCTCGGAATTCGTATGGAGATATTTTTTTATCAGCTAGAAAACCCGGGCAGATATTTTTTAATAAGAAAATAAATATGAAAATATGATATATGTCATCACCTGATGCAATCAAACTTTTCCCAGAAATTGGTGAATACATGATCGTCGGTCCTTTGGGAAACATGTACGAGGAACACCTTGGCTCTCTATCCAGGACTACTAACCATCCGCTGTCTTCTGCACACTTCCCCAGGAAGTAGTTGATGTAGAAGCGACGAGTCTGCCAGCTACAATGGTGAGTTAAGAATCATATATATTGTGACTGAATGGTGGTTTACGCCGCGGTCAGCAATATTCCATCCGTACCACGGTGGTCAAAACAGATTCGAATCTGTTTAAACAGTGATTGATAGCATGAACAATGATTCACGCCGTCGGGGTACGATGAAACGTCACCACCCGAGCCTCATTTTAATCGGTACATTGGATCATCTGGATCTATTTGGACCCGGAATTCCACTGGTCAACTGTCTGATGATCTACCAGTATAGTGGTAACCTAACAATTAAAGTTAGGGCACCTCGTGTAGGGATAGGGCGTACGGGTGGCCCAGTCGTCTAAGGCGCCGCGATTCGCTCTGCAGAGTTGCGTCCCTTGGGCATGCCAGAAACCTATGATTGTGGGTTCGAATCCCGATTCGCCCAAATTATGTTTCTAGGTTTGTCAGCACCATACCCGTGCTCGTGGGTTTCAGCGAAGTGGTAAACGTCTGAGACCTGCATCACTTCGGGTTTTCCTCCCAAAAGCTGAAACGCCGTGATATAACTGGAATAATGTTAAAAGCGGCGTTAAACCCAACTCACTCACTCACTCACTCGTGTAGGGATATCAGGATTATACTATTGCTTGGTTATCCCTTGGCGTTGACGTCTTGTATTTACATAGAAGACACACTGAATTTACTAAATAATATCAGCAGGCACATTTGGCCAAAACATCAAAACACCAAAACAAACTGTGAATCTATGTACCATTACCAATGCTGACGGTTGGCTATTTCTGATTTAGACACAGCGAGCACAAAATCGTACAATCTAGTTTTCGGTACTTACCCAGTTATCCGGAAGATGGTCGAGGAAGAGAGGTCGGACCAGCTTGATGATATCACCCTTTTGGAGTTAAACCAGCTCTCCTTGTTCGAGTTTTTTCCATCAAATACAATCACTGCTTTCACCTGGGTCTCCGCTATCAGTAGAATTTTCACCTGAATGACATTGAACCAATGAAGTAAAATCTCTCATATTTGTAAACAAAACAGATTCACCAGATTTCCATTACATTTAATGGCATTAGCGTTGGCGTAAGTGTCAACAACCTTCTCGGTAACCAGCGGCCTAATTAAATTAAAAACTAGCTGTGTTTACGAGGTCCTGGTCTGATTTTGTATATGACCTCCATGAAAGTCATCTTGAAAATGATTATTTATGGTCTTACATTTTAGTATATGAGTACATGTATATGTAGATAGATTCAGCATATGATTTCTTATATTATTATTGAGCTTTCTTTACCCTTGGTACTTAAACCATGCCCTTCATTATACATTTTCTCAAAATACATTATAGCACAATGGAAGCGCTGGACTGGTGAAAATTCGTGTCTGCGCGCGTGCGTGCGTGCGTGTGTGTGTGCACGTGGCTGCTTGTACTAGTCCGGACATGAGAGGGTTTGATAGTATTAGCCCGCTGAGAAACCATGTCGCAGTTTAACACGGACAACCCACTTATACACATTATACCGACCAATCCTTGTTTAACCCATTAACGCCGAACACCAGGCAGGGTAACAGCAAGTACCATCTTTTAACGTCTTCTGGTAAGACGTGCCCGGGGATCGAACCACCGACCTTCCGAACTCCGGGAAGACGATCTATCCACCAGACCACGGAGGCGGTCCATCAATTCAGATGACGCTTTGCATCAATAATAATCAATGATAACTTCCAGAAAATAATCCCTTAATTAGCAATCGTACACACACGAGTAATGTCTATAAATATCTAGTTTAGTTACTTTACATGTAGTATCGCACAAGGCCAAATTGAGCAATTTTTCAATCTGTTTTAGACCCGTGAAGGTCCGGGGTAGAATAAGTCTTCAGCAACCCATGCTTGCCGTAAAAGGTGACTTTGCTTGTCGTAAAAGGCGACTAACGGGATCGGGTGGTTAGGCTCGCTGACTTGGTTGATGCATGTCATCGATCCCAATTGCGTGGATCGATGCTCATGATATCAATCAATGGATTGTCTGTTCCAGACTCGATTATGTACAGACCGCCGTCATATAGCTGGAATATTGCTGAGTGCGGCGTTAAACAACAAACAAACAAACAAAACAAACAAATCAATCTGTTTTATATCGCAGGGGACAAAAACTCGAGAGACGAATGAACAATAGTTTTCCCTGTCGTGAATACTTTTTAATATTATTTTCATTACCTGAATTATGTTAAGAGAGGTCCATTCGTTGAGGGCCTTGCTGCGGAAGTGAAGGTCACAAGGGAGAGAACTGTTGAGTGATCGACATCCGGGCATGACATCCTTTCTGTCCAGGGGGTGGTCATGGTAGACGGAACTGTTCATCCACACATCATAACTAAAGACATTGATGCCCGCTGATATCCGGAACACAAGTGCCCATCCGTCGATCAGGACCACGTCTTAAAGGGCAAGTAAACGCAACATAGCATTTTTGCAGATTTTAAGTATTTAGGGTATACTTAACCGAAAATGCTTGACCAAAATTAAATTTGAAAAAGGGAAAATAGCGTAAAACAGACGATAAAAAACGCCAGACGAAAAAAAAGACGACAGAACTAATCGTCACCCAAACGGAAAAAATCCGCCACTGAGGCATTTAGACGGGTTCTCGGTGTTTTACGCGCTGCGTAATATCAACGATCCGGCCGGCGCCCAGTCTGCCTGGTGGTTGAAAGGGGGCTCTTCCTACGTCATTCGTCACCACTCGCCCCTTTCCGTATTCGGCTTGTCCCGGAATAACACGAGTTGGTCACGAATGTTCCTACGTGTCCAGCACCTATTTCAATCGGTACAAATTCACCCCAGCGTGGAGATTGGTAAGGCACTAGGGGATTAAGAGTGGCATCTCCCATATGACATGTTCATAACTATGTTCACATACACTGTACTGAGTGAAAACTTAACTGTACAGAATGAAAATATATATCAATAAGTGAGTGAACATATTGACAAAATATTATGATCTGGGGTATAAAAGGAATTACAGACAAGAAACAGTATTCAACTGCGAATAAGCTGATCTACAGTCTATTCCCAATTCTAAGAGGGGTAGGCAATTAGTTTTTGCTGGATACAAGCTCATGGCAAAGACCTGACGTCAAACTTCCATTCACTTGAAATGTTCACACAGAAAATGCCCGACCATCATTAACACCAAATGACTTTGTCACAAAGCACATTAACATGTCATTGAGCAGTAGGTCGGCGTCCACAAATCATCTAGAGGGGTGGCATCCAAGTCTATTCAAATTCATTGAGATACTGCAGGGTGATGGGGCCGTCACACCATGACGTTCTGGTCAGCGTTCTATGACGTTTGAGGAAACGTTGGTAGTCGCCCATGGTCGCTGGGATAGCGCCAGAAGAGCGTTGTGTGAACGCTAGTGAACGTCGGTGATCGCCGGGAATCGGCGGAGAACGCTGGTCCGGAAAAAAAGTTTTGAACATGCACAAAAGTTCTCACTGAGACCAGCGTTCTTCAACGTTTAATTTTAAACGCTGGAGAACGTTTAAGAACGTTCGTGGAACGTTTTACTAACGTTCGCCGAGCGTTGCACGCGTTCGGCTATCGTTAGTCAGTCGTTACTCTAGCGTTACTTGGTTGTTACTAATCATTTGCTTTGCATTGAACGACTCACTGGCGACCTGTCAAAGACCGCTGAACGGTCCCCTAGCGCACGCAGCGTGTGACTAAAGTCAAACACGCCAGCAAGACGCTATTCTGTCGTTATTCACACGTTAGTCACACGCTCAACACGCTCGTCTAACGTTGACAAATCGTTCGTCGCGCGCAAGTGGCACGTTAGCACACGCTAATGGTTTTCAGGGGTATCTTACTTGGTCGCTGTTACACGCTTCTCGTGCGTTAGACACATGCTAGTCATGCGTTAGGCACACGTTAATCACAAGCCAGATGTGTCATCCTCATTCTAGAACGCTCAAAAATTGAACGATTGAAATGTTCAGAGAACGTTGACCAGAACGTCATGGTGTGACGGCCCCTTGAGCAGGATAATACGGCGATCACAATCAAGTTTTGTTTGATGCCACTCAAGAAGAAAACACCTAGCCAATGCCCTTGAGAGGGAGTAGAAACAACTTCTTGCCAACCAGAAACCAGTGAACGATTATCACAATGCTGTTTAACTACTAGTTGGACTTTGTGAATTATGCAAGTTTGATATGAGAAGAAAAAACGTAATTTCTATTGTGTATCTTTGTGTCGGAAATCGTTGTGTATGATCTTGACGCCCGCAGCCCACCTGTGATATTGTATGATGTTTTGCCGCTACTTTTTGAAAGAAATCTTCAGTTGCAATTTAAAAAAGAATTTATTTACTCCAACACTGTGTGTGAAAATATATTTTTGATAATGATTAATTATCCCTATGGTACGCCTATGATATTGTATGATGCTATGCAACCACTTCTTGCAAGAACTCTTCAGCTGCAAATTAGAAGAAGAATGTTTTCGATCCAAAATCGTGTGTGACAATATTGTATGTCTCTTCGGTTATTGCTTGCTATAGTCCGCCTATGATATTTTACAGTCGCTTCACTCAATATGGCGTTAGCCCTTCGCCTGATCATGTTTACAGGTTTCATGTGTGTATGTATGGATTGGTAGACGGATGAAGTATTGTAGGTAAACATGTATATATGTATACACTTTTGTTTTTGTTACAAACGTAGTGACCATAGGTACAGGTACATATCTATCTTAAGAGGTCAAGGGTAATTACTAAAAAAATGAAAGCACCTCTCTCTCTCTCTCTCTCTCTCTCTCTCTCTCTCTCTCTCAATATAACTAATACTGGTATTTCCAGGTATAAACACTGGAGAGTGATCTCCCTTCCACAAATTACTCTTTTCAAAGTCATAAATACTTACTTTAAGGGTATATTAGGTTATACTGAGACTTTGAACATGAATTCAGTTATTTCGCGGCATGTCAGCTACATAAATATTGCTTCAAAATTACCCAAAAATTATTAAATGACATTTTAAAACCTGTACAGCAACATTTCAGCTTAAAAAAATCTCAAATAAATGCAGTTGTCGAATTCAAAACATGAATACCATATCCACATGTACCTAGAAGTCATACAACGTACACAAGTTCATAGCTGTCATCACAAAATAGTTGATTTGTGTTCAAAAAGTATTTTTCTATGTCTGGATTGCCGTTTTGGGGATCCCCATCTCGGACGAAAATGTCTTTCTTATGTAGAGGAGATTAGGGTAAATGATAAATAAGCCTCGCTTTAGTGATCGCAAGACAAACCACAATTGTGTTCTTTCTTATTACAAGGTGTATCACAATAACGTTATTTCTCATAATAAAAATACCCATTAATTGTGCCTGCCTTTTTAAAGCCATGGGCTCTGAGTTAATGCTTGACATTAACTCTTAACGAAATAATATATATTGCCAATATTTACCAGTTTCACATTGCTTTTGGATTAGGATCCAAATTCCAGATTGGGAACAGGATGTTGTTTTCGTCTTGGTTCCCCCAGGGAACGACATCAAGGCTTCACATGTGTACGTAGCCGTGCTGCCGTAGCGTGTTGCAGTGTAGTCAACCGTCGCACCTGTCATCGCTGGTGGAATTCCACAGTCAACTAAAGGAGGTATTTGTCAATAAATGAAAAGTGACAAAATCAACAACTGAATAAGATCACGAAATGAACATGTATTTATGTGTGTTGCACCCTCTAAATACCCCAACGCGGTGGCATATTTACACCGATTGTTAATCCGATCAGAAAAGGCGACAAAGCCAAGATTTCATTAATCATAAGAAATCTCTGCCAAAAGCAGAGTCCTTTGTACGATTCCGACTACACAATATGCATGTGGTTAGGCATCACTATCAATTAGTATGATACAAGATTTTCGAAAAAAAGCGTATCCTGTCTCACCGGTCGCGTATGCTGGCCGAGAGGGGACATCGCTTTCTCGCTTTATCGCTTTCTCGCTCTATCGCTTTATCGCTTTATCGCTTTCTCGCTCTATCGCTCTATCGCTTTATCGCTTTCTCGCTCTATCGCTTTCTCTCCCTATTGCTTCTTTTAATGACTAACCATAGTCATATGAAGGAATCGGGTGTTCTTTAACTTCTTTTGAATAGTATGTGCTGTAAATCTTGAAATTAACGTTAATTATAAATGCAAAAAAATTAGCGTAGACATAATTACCGTATTCGACGTAATAAGTGCCCAGGGCGCTCTCAAGAATAATATTTTTGCGGAAAAAAAAAGTTGAGTTGAAAGATAAATTTCGTGGTTTATGCTGACAGCCTGAAATGTTTATGTACGACAGACATATTTTTCCCGAATTTAATTGCCCATAATTAAGTGTGCATATAACGCACGAGTGCGTATTATACGCGAATAAATAAGTCTGGTGTACATTAATCAATCGCAAGGGGTGCTAATTGGGATTGTTCACTAGCCAATATTTTAGCAAATATCGCCGTGGGCGTTGATTAGAGCGGGGCGCTTATTACTTTCGAATAAGGTAATTATACTTTGCATTTATGTCTCAGAAATGACTGTTGATAAGACGGCCTCACTGAACACTTTGAATAGCGGAAATACCAACTTGAATATAAAACCAATCAACTATCTATTTCCACATTACGGTTACTGAGAACAATATGTCATCCAAAAATTAGAAATTACATAAAGGACATCCGGTAGTATTTACCATTGCTTGGGTGAGGACTTCCACTTTGATGACATCTACTCCGCAAACAGAATAAACGTTGATATAAGCGTTGTTTTTAGGAAAACACTATTGCTTTTTAGGAAGTACGTACTACTCAGCGCTATTGAGCGGTGTTATTTGCTATTTGTTTTGATAACTTGGCCTGGGGGCGGGGGATCAAATAGCTAAATAGGGTCACAAATCAATCAAATTCTTTTTTACGCAGAAATACGTGGATTGTTATAAAAGCACATATGTCTGTACTGTTAAATTATATTTCAGTAGATAGTGAGAAAATTTCAACATTCCGTCCATATGTATAATTTGAAATGCGACTGGAAAAATCTCAGCTCTCTTTTATGATTAAAACCAACAAGAGGGAATATTGCTATACCGCGAGAAAGCGATAGAGCGAGAAAGCGAGAAAGCGATAGAGCGAGAAAGCGATAAAGCGATAAAGCGATAGAGCGATAAAGCGAGAAAGCGATAGAGCGAGAAAGCGATAGAGCGATAGAGCGATAAAGCGATAGAGCGATAAAGCGAGAAAGCGATAGAGCGAGAAAGCGATGTCCCCTCTCGGCCACCATAGTCGCGCCCAATTTCTGCAAAAATAAAACGCTTGCTACAAGTCACCCCTGCATTGTCCCGGTAATCAGTTAATAGTGGTTTTACGAACGAAGCTTTGTAAAAATACGCGCTTGCTACTCACGCTCTTGACAAGTCACCCCTGCATTGTCCCAAGTACCATCCGTTGTGCATGTTCCCTCTGCTGGCCCCGTCACCTCGTAGCCTACATCACACACCAGCTGGCGGCGTGAGAGAACAGTGTTGCCATGGTAAGTCATGTTGCCTTTCTCTGGAGAGGCAGTCACCGGGCATGTTACTACAACAATAATACTATTTTTAATAGCACATGTATGACAACTATACTGTCATCAACCAAAAGTTATAAAGCATAACATTGTTTTTGTTCCATACGAATTCAGAAAACTGTGATTATATTATGCTCAATGGTAGTTTGTGTAAACATATTTCTATTATGATGGATAGAAGTTCTCAGATTACCTTGCCTATCATCAGGGATAACATCATTCGGGATCGCGGTGACTTTTACATATTATTTATGTCGTTGGCTCTATAACGAATCTCTTCCATTTAACGCCACAATGAACAGTATTTCTGTTACATCACGGGTTGTAAAATGAGATGAAGTCTTTTTAGTACGGTGTTTACATACAAAGACTAATATTCATAATATGAGATTCGATCCAACGATCATAGCATCCTTGCACGACTAAGGGAAGCAACTCTTCGCAGCGCCGTACACGACTGGGCAAACCAATATTTAATTATGGCTGTGGTTGGTATGATACGGCCAGGGATCGAACCATCGACCTTCCGCTCTCCTGGCAGGTGCCCTTTCCAGCATACCACGGAGGCGGTTCTGTTGATCAGGAAACACCACGCATACGTGGTCGCGTCACCAATGGATGGTCTACTCACATATGTCCAGACAGATGTAGGAGGTGCCAATCGGGATGCACTGAGCATTGTTTAGGCAGGGGTTGCCGTCACACGGTCCGTGAACAGCTGTTCCTAACTACAACAGAGGGAATTATATTGTAAACGATTACCTAGAATTTGTGTTTTAACGAAATTATAGACTAAATCCATTTTTTGTCTTCCTTTGCACTTAACGTATATTCCGATTTCAATTATATGTTGTCCCATTAGATTGTTTTAAAAAATATTCTAGTTCTAGGTACGTTTGTGAATAAGTAGGTGAGTGGGTGAGTGAGTTAGGTTTAACGCCGCTTTTAACAGTGTTCCAGTTATATTTCGGCGTGTCAGCTTAATGTGGGAGGAAAGCCCGAAATGATGCAGGTCTCAGACGTTTACCACTTCGGTGGAACCCACGAGCACGGGTATGGTGCTGACAAACCTAGAAACATAATCGGGGCGAACCGGGATTCGAATCCACAATCATAGGTTTCTGGCGTTCCCAAGGGATGCAACTCTGCACAGGGAATTGCGTCGCCTTAGACGACTGGGCCACCCGTGCCCCCATGTGAATAAGCGAGCTCGGTTTGACGCCACCTCGAACTGTATATCAGGTATAGCGCGACGTGTAAAGGAAAAGTCCAAATAATGAGGTCTCGTAATTACCGCATGCTGATTTTTTTTTTCAAAATTCGGGCCACATTCGGGAGGGAATTTCAAATTGACCAAGCTTTGTAAGAATGCCGTTCGAATACTTAGAATGCGCTTCGAACCCGCCTCGAATGATTCTTGCACATTCATAATGCAGCTCGAATGTAGTTGGAACACAGTAGGAATATTTAGAATGCAGTCAGAATATTTAGAATGCATTCAGAATGCAGTCAGAAGTTTGAGAATGCACTTCGAATATCCAGGAATAAACAAAGAATTTTCATTCCGACGGCATTCCGGCTCATTCTGCCTCTAGTGTGACTAGGGTTTTACCGCTTAAGTGAAACCCGTGAGCACGAGCATGGACAAAAACAAGAATCGTCATTAAGGCGAACCTGACACTCGAACCTACGATAATAAGATTCTGTCGAGCAAGGAGAAAAACGAGAATCGTCATTAAGGCGAACCTGACACTCGAACCCACGATAAAAGGATTCTGTCGAGCATGGACAAAAATAAGAATCGTCATTAAGGCGAACCTAAAACTCGAACCCACGATAATAGGATTATGTCGAGCATGGACAAAAACAAGAATCGTTATGAAGGCGAACTTGACACTCGAACCAACGATAACTGGATTCTGTCGAGTATGGACAAAAACAAGAATCGTCATTAAGGCGAACCTGACACTCGAACCCACTATACTAGGATTCTGTCGAGTCCACAGGGCGCAAACCTCTATAACACATTCGACGAATACGACCTAATCGTAATCAATCAATATCCCTCACTTAGTTCAATGGTCAGGTTCGTTGACTTGGTGTAAGCATGTCATCGATCTAAAATTGTGTGGATCGATGCTCATGATATCAATCACTGGATGTCAGGTCCAGACTCGATTATTTACAGACCGCCGTCATATAGCAGGAATATTGCGGAGTGCGGCGTAAAGCAACAAACAAACCAAACCAAACCAATTAGTTCAACAATTTTTAACTTAACCTACCTTACAAATACTATCAAAGATCTTTCTCTGAGGTTCCTGTTGTTCTCCTCGCTCAGCGTGTAAGGCGCAGTCCCTTCTTGAGACATCATAGGTCACGGAGTTGCATTTGGGGATATATTTACATACATGCATACACTGAAGCAGGTTGTTTGTCTTGATAGCTTGGTGCAGAGGTTGAGCGGGGGATACTGCGGACCAGGAGACTGTATCGCAAAGTGATGCTGTAGCCGCTTCACAGTACAACCACAGCAATAACAGTACGAAGAATGCATAAACCCCCGCCATCTGATTGTTAGTAGCGATGTTGGCTGGGCCTCTCTCTCTCTCTCTCTTATGTATCTGAAATGATAAATGTTAATAATTCTAACAACATTTTAATTTATAATCGAAAAGAATTAATTGTAACATGCACACTAGATTTTCAAATATATTTGCAAAAGAGAGCAGCTTGTCTTAAGACAAACAGCAAATATATTATTATGATGAAAAAACATCGTAAGCATTCGCTTCCATTTGCTCATTGACAAAACGGTTGGTTGGTTGGTTTGTTGTTTAACGCCGCACTCAGCAATATTCCAGCTATATGACGGCGGTCTGTTAATAATCGAGTCTGGACCAGACAATCACGTGATTAATATCATGAGCATCGTTCCATGCAATTGGGATCGATGACATGCATCAACCAAGTTAGCGAGCCTGACCCAAGATCCCGTTAGTCGCCTTTTACGACAAACATAGTCACCTTTTACGGCAAGCATGGGTTGCTGAAGACCTATTCCATCCCGGATCCACGTAAGAAAATGTTAATTATATAACCATATATTCAGTTGACTGATGTCTAATATTATTTATGCTTAAAACACGTTCAAATAGTGGTTTTATTATAGCTATACATTGCAGTTCAATCATTTTCTCTTTGTATTCGTAATTATCATGACATGTACATGCATATTTTCCTCTTTTGATTTTAGCCATGACGTAATCAAGAAATAATGAAAACATAACTGCTGATTCTCACGCTTATCATTTTCAACTTGCATTTTGAAATCCAGATATCAGTCAGTAGGCATTGGCCAAACTGATATAGTCGATATTGGTTTCATTACCTTGTGTGAATATTAACCTTTTAATAATTGAACATATTTTGACATGGCTGAGTACAGAAACTCGATTGTCTATTGTGTAAACACAAGACAGAATGATGTTTATGTTGATGTGATGGCTATGATATTTTATTCATGTTTAGCATCATGATATTTCTGTTCATGTTATTAATTTGAGGAGGAAATTGTTTTAACAGTTTCATTATAATAATTAATGAGGGATACCAACAGTCCGTATGAATCCCATCCTTAATGTGTTTGTGTTGTTATTGACATATCTATGTAAAGCAAATCAACTCATTAGTTAACGGACGCCATAGTACCATGAAATGTCATCCTCGTGAAGGTCACTCCAAGACACAATGCTTGAGTCTGTGAAATCGAAAAGGCACTGAGTGAACTGAATCAATTTTGCCATAATAATTAAGCGCTGAAACATTAGCAAATGAGAGCGACTGTCAACGAACTGTTTTTGCAAGTAGCATGCATGAAGTATAAGTCCATGTATTATCAAAAGGAGTATTGCTATGGTAGTAGACGCTGGCCTGGGACACGCATTCGTAATATCCTGCCCATTGACTATGTGTGTTGTCGTGTTTGGTTACTTGAGGAAATTCCTTACCATTGCATAACTTCAATCAAAATCACCAACCGGCGACACAAGAGCGGTTTACAGTTACCGCTGGAGCATTTGTGAAACATAAGTTTACAGACATTATTCTTTAAAGATAGCGCCAATACATCCACTATTTAATGAGGAGCTAGGGTTTTGTAAAAGACAACTCATTTGACGATTGAAAAGGTGACAGAATTGTATGGCATTTGGTATAGTTGAACAGATAATAAAAATCAGCAACGTCTCCAATTTTTATTGTCAAAGTGGACTGTAGCTATTTGTTAATTCTCTATTTGATTAATTTTATTTCAACTTCCAACTGGAAGGGCAATAAATAATAAGAAGTCCGGTCTTGAGATTTGTATTTTCTTTTTAACGCCGCAATATCCAACTATGTCAGGGCTGCCTGTAAAAAATCGAATCTGGACCAGACAAACCAGTATCTGATAGTATGTGCGTCGTCCCACGTTGGTATTTGTTGTTACCCTGCCTGGCGCTCGGGACCAGTGTATAAAACGGGCAATGGCTGCCCGACGTCAGTATAATGAATCTGATTATTACACTCTTGGTAATTACGGCAAATGTGAGAAGTACTCTTTTTTGTCCTAAGTGCGTCATTCGAATTGGGCAGTCGGTAGCACTGTGTACTCGAAATCAGTATAATATGTCTTAGTGAGGTATCCATGTTAAACTGAGTGGGGTATCCGTGTTAGACTGTTGTTATCAATTCACATTTTTTACATATAGAGCTGTAGCTGTGAGGATTTGACTTGAAGACAATGATTTTCGGTTGCACCGTCCTTATAAGATGTCGCTAATATAACGCACCCCGTACACCACAATTCGAGTTGTGCAGTGAACATACAATACAAGTAGACACCCTTAAACACTTCCTCATTTGGAATATACAGTGAAAGCTAAATGGTTGGTTTGTTGTTTAACGCCGCACTCAGCAATATTACAGCTATATGACGGCGGTCTGTAAATAATCGAGTCTGGACCAGACAATCCAGTGATTGATATCATGGGCATCGATCCACGCGAGCCTGACCACCCGATTCCGTTAGTCGCCTTTTACGACAAGCATACCCCGGAATCTTTACAGGTCTGAATGATAAATGAGCTAATCCATAATAACCAGTGTTGTTTGGGAGTTTTTGGAGATCCATATGTTTTATTCACGATTATCAGACGCTGAGAATGAAGAATATTTTACAAGATCGATGACATCCCCGTAGCTTTTGCGTTGTCTAGATACCAATGTCGTAAGGACCTAGATGAAGGAAAATATCTAGCGGAACATAATCGGGGTTTCCTGACTAATGGCAACGTGGCAATCAGTTCCAGCGACGCGTTGCAGCCGGGGATCGACCCAAACTTCCGATCAATAATCCGCTTAAGAATAATACACTAACGCTCGAAAACAGAATACAATATGTGAAGCGCATCGTCTTTTTTAGACGGCAGGAAACGTGTGATGTGCATGTACACTTCAAATGTACCTTTGAAGAAGTTACTGTTTTCTCCGAATCTACCAGCGGCAAAGGTTGTTGTGGTGCTGTTTCCTTATTTATTACTTTAAATGGATACTAGTAGGTGAGCGAGTGAAACTTGTCCTATAGGCATTCAGCACACTGCTTTATGACCTTTTCATTTCCGAAATTTACGCCAGGTGATCGCTGTTTATAAACAAAGCCTAAAATCGATCAGTGTCGAAAACTGACACACTGAATGTTATCTTTGAAGCAACGAATGACGTGACTTGCCGTTGCACGTGTTTGTGACGAGTGCCACCGTTGGGGCAGGATACGCGAATCTTTTCGCGAACACCTGGTATCATCACTTTTTGATAGTAGTCCATAAGCACGTGAGTTCATATAGTCGGAATCGTACAATCATTATGGATTCTGCTTTTCGCTGCGTCTATGGCTATGGCGACGTAAATTGGGAACTCTAATCAACAAAAATGAAATATGTTTTGTCTTGGAATTAATAAGGAAATGTACATGTAGGCATCTTTGCGAGGTTACATTGGTAATTGTGACGAGGCTTTGGTAAGCCATTTGGTTGGTATTCTGCGATTTTCGTTTACACTATCTTGACCTTAACACAAACTGATGATTTCACCTGAACATTGCTTATCCGCTAACGTGTGTTTATTGGCCTATAAACGGAAAGTCTTATGAAAACAATGACTTAAATTAGTGTTGTCTACCTCTTATGTAAGACATTCTCAAATTTAATGAACTAGTATGATCCTCAGACACTCACTCACGCACGCACGCACGCACGCATGCACGCACGCACGCACGCGCATGTTCATGCACGTCGCTATCTAAGTGCATTATCTTAAAACCCCATTTAACCTCACCGAAGAATATGATTACACTCACATGTTTCCTCATCTCAACTACGAATGTACATAGTACAAAGGACTCATTAAAGGACCTGGATTGGTTGAACGTAATAAATCTCTGTGGTTTTCTCTCACTTAGATACTTTCAAATAAGTTCAGTAAGTTAGGACCCAAGTCGTGATACCCTGCTGCAAAACCTCATTCTCAACTTGCTCTGCTAATCCTAGACTGCACGATTCCTGCTTTAGAATCGACCAAGTAGTGACATTTCGGGAGTGGTATCAAACCTAACGAGGCACACATAAAACTACATGTACCCCGAGTGATACTGCTACAAAGAATTTATCTTACCGACATGTTTTGATATGACATTGTAAACAAATAAAGATATTCAAAATTGATAGAAAACAGCTGTTCGATTGAGCTGAGGTTAACTTATGCTATGTCAGATGACATTCATTGGGTTTTTTTGCTTCAAAGTGGGGTATAAAGGATTTATTCTGCCTCTCAGAAATCAATGCGCAGCTTGTCTTGTTCGTGGCGGGGTATAAGTGATGTATTTTCCCGCTTAGAAATTTATTTCCCTCCATGGTGGGATACATAGTATTTTATTAAGATCACGTGGACCAATCATATCACATCGTTCTGACATGGAGGTATGATGAAATATTTTGTCAAGATCACGTGGACCAATCAGATCTCATCATTCTGACATGGAGGTATGATGAAATATTTTGTCAAGATCACGTGGACCAATCAGATCTCATCATTCTGACATGGAGGTATGATAAAGATGGTTTATCAGTTCCATGCGCAAACCGGAGTTGGCAGTAAGTAGCCTTGTTCTAATGTTGCTCGTCAGGATGAAGACGACAATGGCACAATGTGTAAAGCGTATGATTGGTGTCCCCAAGCTGGAATATATCCGAAAGAGGAAGAAAACACAAGTCACTCATTTAAATCTTAAACATGTCAAGGTATAAGATGACACGAAACTAACTAGGTGATATAACTACCTATTGTGAGGCTAACATTAAACTTGGAATCTTGGTCATTCTCCAATCACCATTTTAAATGCACCATGTATTTCGTAAAATCAATATTTGAGCATTCTGGAGAATAATAATATTTATTCCGATTTTAACTGATCAAATGTGTCTTTCTTCAACGTGTCCGGGCAAATATTATATTTAGCTGTTGACAGATATATATAGGAGGAAAAAGGTAAAACAATACCAAAAAAGTGACCCCTACACGACATATTCAACACTAAATAGAAGACTTTCTTTGACTGACCGGTGGGTAGCATAAGCTCACCTTTTTACGAACACCTGGTATAATCACTATTTGATAATGATTCATAAACACATGCTCATGACATAGTTCGAATCGTACAGTGGACATACGTCTGTCGGCAACTCGGCAAGACTTCCACGAGTGGCGGAAGTTGTGTTTCTGTTTCACGTGTATTTTACAGCGACCATGCCAAATTAGGGTCTAAATATTTACGCCCTCACAGTTGGCAAACACTGATCTCAAAAACGGAACTCCTTCCACATGTACAGGAGTCCATCATTAAGCCACATTTCTTGCAATCTGTAATTGGTCCAACACTTATAACACAAACAAAACCATTTCCATATTCATGAAAAATCTCTGTCAAAAACGGGGGCACGGGTGGCCCAGTCGTCTAAGGCGCCGCAAAACGCTGTGCAGAGTTGCGTCCCTTGGGCACGCCAGAAACCTATGATTGTGGGTTCGAATCCCGGTTCGCCCCGATTATGTTTCTAGGTTTGCCAGCACCATACCCGTGCTCGTGGGTTTCACCGAAGTGGTAAACGTCTGAGACCTGCATCACCTCGGGCTTTCCTCCCACATTAAGCTGACATGCCGCGATATAACTGGAATACTCACTCACTCTGTCAAAAACAGCTTGTACGATTCCGGCTTTATGATGAGCATGTGGTCATGAATCACTTTCAAATAGTGATGATACCAGGTGTTGGCGGAAAGGTGAGCGTATCCCCCCCCCCCCCCCCCCCCCCCCCGCTGGCATCCGCCATAAAACAAAACAAGGCAGTTGGTACAAGGCGAGCGAAGACCTTTGACCTTCATTATACCGCACAACAGGGGCACTAGTGGCCCAGTCGTCTGATGCGCCACAATTCGCTGAGCCGTTACTCGTGCCAGAAACGCATGATCGTTGTTTCGAATCCCGGTTCGCCCTGATTAGGTTAATAGCTTCGTCAACACCATACCCATGTTCGTGGGGTGTCACCAAACCCCACGGTAAACGTCTAAGACCTGCATTAAGTCTGGCTTGGCCTCTCACAAGTAGCCGTCTCATCATGGTGTGACTGAACGTCCTCTAAAAGTGACGTTAAACCCAACTCACTCACATATTCGACCATGACGCTGTGATTATGAGCGAGAAAATGTTGTTTCACACTTATTAACAGCGTTTCATTATGACGACACAGTAAATGTTCGTGTCTGGACCAGGCAAACAAGTGGTTGATAGCATGAGTAACTTTCCATACAGTAGAGGCAAGGTCACATCCTTCATTTCATTTTTAAAAAGTACAAGCCCCCGGTAAAAGAACATGAGTGTCAAGTTCAATATTAGATCAAATTGTTGACAATGTGCTTTCGAAACGGTTAGGTTTTTCATATAATGTATGGAAGGTGGCGTAAAAACAGATAAAGGGATCTAAGCACTCCCGGTATTAAGCGTTGTTCTGGAGTAAGACGCATAAATATTTTCGTTATTTTAGTTAACGTTTGGTCTCCAAAACTGAACTGGCGAGTGCTACCGGTAGGGCAGGGAATGACTACCCTAGCGAACACCTGGTGTCATCACTGATTTTCAGTTGTCCTTTCATATAAATTCCACAGCTATTTGCCCTTTACGCCAAGTGGAATCTTTTTCGGCAGATCTAGGCTTGTAATTATCTTGCATTGACAATTCATGCTTAAGCATTCTAACTAAACTTCAACCGGAAACCATCGTAATACTAAGTTATTTTCTGTAGTGTATGATTATTAAAATATGGCACTTACCGCGATGTGTGAAGCACCAAACTTCAAGAACAGAGAATCGCTGCTACCCGCAGGACGTAAGTTTGCATTATTCTTCCCAAGCCTTCCCTGTGCTTCACGCTTCATGATATCATTGATTTTCTCCGTACATTAAAATGCTCTACCTTGTAACATAATAAATATCAGATCAAATACACTATTATCGCACTAATGGTAAACCCTGCTCGCATTCTATCAACATACAAGTGTTTATAATTATCCAATGCACTTGAAAACCTTGATATTGATGAAGCAATAAACAGGGTGGAGCAAATACTTTGACTTCAGTCAGGAAAGAAGTGACAAGATAATCAATCTTGTATACTAAAATTGATTATTTTCTTTGCTAGAATTTCAACAGATTGAGATTGAATAATTTTTATAGGTAAGGTGTCATTTCGTTTCTTATTTTAGTGACCGTCCCTATTGGTTGCAAGGAAAGGGTTACAGTTCTTGTAGGGGGGGGTAGAGAAGTCCAAGTCGCCGTAATTCAATTCCTAGCCCACGATCGTGGTCGTGGGTTTCATCGTTACATTAGAGTGACACGCAGCCAGTTTACTTACATTGTTCGCAAAACCATAAACACTAAAGGGGACCTCTACATGTTATTTTGCTGTTACCAATCACGTACTCAAATCAAAAGTAAATGTAACAGTGAAAATATTTGGACTAAGGACAGTTAATAATGCAGATGATTATACATGCATTACTGTCGCTGTTTATAACAACAAACCACTTTCCCAAGACAGACCTGGGCACCGATGACGTTTACTGCGCAAACAATTTTAAAATATAAACAGCCGTGAGAAAATGTTCAGTCTTATTGAACCCCTGTAAACATTAAATATTCAAAGGAAAGGAGAATGGTCTTGAGTGATAGGATAATTTAGATCAAGACCTGTTTCATTTGCCCCTGTACATAAATAGTTATTGATCGACGTATCTAAGAATGTCAATGCCCTTGGCCCCATGACAAGACATGGGGATCGTTTGCAAGATACAAATCAGTTGTAGACATTGATTACGCTTCATCATGTGAATGGATGTACTGAAACGAATCAACACCTCTAGTAACTAGATCTTGGCATCGAAAATGTACCCCTTTCTAAACGAGGGTTGCGTTCCTCTGGCGCGCAAGGATTCGATGGTTATAAGGGTCGAATACACGATTCACCACCATACGAACATTTTGGGTTTTCTTCACCATACCCGCGCTCTTAGGTTTCACCAATGTGGAAAACATCTGAAACATGCGCCATTGTGCGCCTATCTTTCCTGTAAGAATACCCTTGGAAATAGTGGACAAGCGAGACATAAACATCTTTTTGTGAGGAATGTTTAAGAAATTACTATGGTTATAGTTATAGCAATGTGCGCATGCGCAGTTGGTACAAGCACGCCGTATTTCCTCTATTAAACGCTTGGGCGTCTATTAATTTCGCGCAAGACGTTGAACGGCGTCTTTTATAGGCCGGCGTCTATTACAGTTCCGGCGTCTTGTCGGTTTAATGCCGGTACAGACACGGTGACCGCTCACTACCTTACCAAACACAAAAGGTACATTTGCACGAAACGGTCATTATTAATCTCCAACATATCACTGTGACAGTATTCTATTATCTGGACAGATCGTATGGCCCGGCGTCAATTAGAGGGCAGCCGTGTATTGGATGAAATACGGTACATGTATACACACTATTATAAAATATGATGCAACATTTTCTCAAAATGTTATTCGTTTCTATTTCACTGGAACTGAAAAATAAGTACACAAATAAGTAGTTAATGACATGACACTCCTGGATCAGAGGGGTGGTCGGGTAGCCTAGTGGTTAAAGAGTTTGCTCGTCACGCCGAAGACCCGGGTTCGATTCCCGACACGGGTACAATGTGTGAAGCCCATTTCTAGTAGGATCAGTGAGTGAGTTGGGTGTAACGCCGCTTTGAACAGTATTTCCGTTATATCAAAGAATGGCTGCTTAATGTTGAGGGGAGATACAGATCTTAGACGTTTACCAACACGAGTTGGTGCTGACAAACATAGAAACCTAATTAGATCAACCTAATCATTGGATTCGAACACACTATCACAGGTTTCTGCCACGCCTTAAGTGAGTGAGTGAGTGAGTTGGGTTTAACGCCGCTTTTAACAGTAGTCCAGTTATATCACGGCGTGTCAGCTTAATGATGGAGGAAAGCCCGAAGTGATGCAGGTCTTAGAAGTTTACCACTTCGGTGAAAACCAAGGGTATGGTGCTGACAAACCTAGAAACATAATCGGGGCGAACCGGGATTCGAACCCACAATCATAGGTTTCTTGCGTGTCCAAGGGACGCAACTCTGCAAAGAGAATCGCGGCGCCTTAGACGACTGGGCCACCCGTGCCACCATCACGCCTTGCGCACGGCGACTTGCGGCGCCTAAGACGAATAGACAGACTATCCATGCGCCCGACTAAATTATGAATGATGACATGGAATTCCATCCTCAGCTGAGATATCTTCGCATTCTTTTACAATAAATAAATAATGAACCATCCATACATGTTGAGGAAACTGTGCACGGAGAAAATATATTCTGGATTGAAATACAACACAGCAAGAACAAAATGATGCAGACACTGTAGCAGCTGAATGATCGGACCATAAGAAAATGTCAACGGGACCTGAACAACATCTGTTACGATGACGTCAGAAGATCAAAATGGAGTAGGGGGTCAAACGACAAAGTCACAAAGTCAATAACGGGTATGACCACCCTGTGCGTGAATCACAGCAGTGCATCGGCGACGCATTGAATCCACCAAATGGGCATGGAAGGCCTGGGGAATGGCCTGCCATATCCTCCTCAAATCCTGTGCCAAGTCACGGACGTTATCTGGAGGATGTGGAAGACGACGCAGACTGCGCTCCATTTCACCCCACACATGCTCTATTGTGGAGAGATCTGGAGAAATTGCAGGCCATGGCAGTAACATGACATTGTTATGGTGAAGGAAATCCATTGCGACCCTAGCCGTGTGAGGACGAGCGTTGTCCTGTTGAAATGTCAATCCCGGGCCATGAAGTTGCAGGAAAGGAATGACCACAGGCCTCAGAATCTGATCTCTGTAGCCAACACCGGTGAGATTGCCCTGAACAACCACCAAAGGGGTTCGGTGCCGTGCTGTTATCACACAGCCACCTCCAAAACGATTCCTCTCCTAAATACAGTTGCGTGCATAACGTACTCCCAAACGCCGGTAGACACGTTGGCGCCCGTCACTGTGGGAAATGTTGAACCTCGATTCATCCGTAAAGACAACATTTATCCACCATATTCGAGGTTAGCGAACATGATTTCGACCCCATCTTAGACGGTTGACTCGATGACGGTGTGTCAGGATGGGACGTATGGCAGGGCGTCGTGGTCGAATCCCGTACTGACGTAAACGATTCCTGACAGTGTTGGGATGGATACGGCGCAGTCCAGGAATTGTCTGGGACGTCGTTACTGCCGTTTGGAACCTGTGTCGGAGATGTGTAACTCGAATCCATCTGTCCTGTCTTGGCGTCGTTACTCGGGGACGTCCTGAACGTGGGTTGCCGGCAACGTCATTTGTGTTCTGATAACGCCTCACCAATGCCGATATCGTGTTACGATGGCATTGGAAATGTGTTGCCACCAGTTGTTGCCTCATTCCCGCTCGGATCATTCCAATGGCTTCATGACGCTGTGCAGCTGTCAATCTTGGCACGATTTGCTTGTGATATGCTAGTGTCTGCGCCTGAGAAGTTTTGAATTTTTGAATGACCACAGATCATGCTTTCCAAAGTGACAGCGAATTTTGAGTTGCACATGCTGTGTACAGCTGCACAGGATGCACGTGCAGTAACACATTGCACGTCCATAGGCCCCCATCAATGACGTCATATCGCATGACACCTGCATGAGCGTTTGAATGTCTCCAATAATTGCTGTGTTCAAACCTATCTTTCATATATGGACGGTGTGCCCTTATATCTATATTTTCTCCGTGCACAGTTTCTTTATGTGGCAAGTATACTATATTGAATCTGACTAGCCATACAATTTCATTCCACCTAACGATTAAGGTATGTATTTCTAAAATTTCATTTTTTTAACAATTGACTTACCTTTGCGTGTGTTTGTAACGGGTGCCAACGGTGGGGCAGAACATGTTCATCCTTTCGCGAACACCTGGTATGAACAGTGAACACTTTTTGACAGGGATTTATAAACACATGCTCATGAAGAAGTCGGAATCGTACAATAACCAAAAAAATACCCGGGAAGATATAGTACAAGTCAAGAAAGGGAATTGCATCCTACGTCGTTTTTGAAACATGCGTCAAATTTGGAAATGTTCTCCACATAAAACGTTTTGAACGCTTTGCTGAGGTCACATATGTTGATACATTGTGTGTAGTTAAGAGGCGACTTACGGGATCAGGTGGTTGGGTGCGCTGACTTGGTTAAAGAATGTCATCGATTCCAATTGCGTGGATCGATGCTCATGATATCAATCACTGGATTGTCTGGTCCAGACTCGATTATTTACAGACCGCCGTCATATAGCTGGAATATTGCTGAGTACGGAGTTAATCAACAAATAAACAAACAAACATAACACACTTACTGAAACAACAAACCAACTAACCAACATCGCCCAAACGCATCGTTTTGTACTTTTTTCACATTTAAAACGGATATTTCGAAATTGTCACGAATTAAGGGTCGAATAAAATCTGCATGCACTACTTCGCACGTGGTTTTCTGGGAAATGACGTGTAGTTGTGTTGGGTATAAAAGGATGGTATTCTTTCGGTAAACTGTCTACTGTTGCTTGCCAACGATATGGATCTGCAAGTGATCGCCCACGATCTGGCAGACCAGGGATCACAAGTGCAGCTCAGGACAGGCTCATCCGGGTCTTCCATCTACGTCATCGGAATGTTACAGCGACTAACTGGTCTGCGTAGGGTGTCGTTGGGTGTCGGCGCAATATGTAATCGTCTTCGTGAGCTTGGACTTCGAGCCCGAAGTAGTATTGCGGTGCTATCCGACATCAGCAACGGACAACTAGTTATATATAATAAATATACGTAAAAACCTAAAGTGAAATTAAAACAAATATATACAAAAACTACATCGGCCACAGTAGTGTCATGGTTTGTGTGTGTGTATGTGTGTGTGTGTGTGTGTGTGTGTGTGTGTGTGTGTGTGTGTGTGTGTGTGTGTGTGTGTGTGTGAATTAAATTCCTTTCAATCATTGACCACCAGAGGGAGCTGTTTCAACAGGACAACGCTCGACCGCACACAGCTCGTGTCACGGTGGACTACCTTCATAGTGCCAACATCAATCCCTGCCCTGTCCCCTCGAGATCTCCAGATCTCAACCCAAGCGAACACCTCTGGTATGAACTCGATCGACGTGTACGTCAACGTCAGAACCTGCCGCAGGCACTCCAACAACTTGCCAACGCGTTACAAGCAGAATGGCGCAGAATTCCGCAGGACAGAATTCGTACACTTATCCAGTCAGTGCCGAGGAAATGCAGAGCCGTGATACTGAATTAAGCGCAACCTTGTGGCTTTATGTGACATGACAATGAACAGTTTTCAATGCCTTTTTACGACAACAAATGACTATCGAGCTCGAAAATTTCCTGTTTGTATCTATGATATCAAAATAAATATATCGATTTTATTAGGTACAATAAATTTGATGAGAGATGATGGTTGATGATGAAGACGATTCATGACGATGATGATGATGATGATGATGATTGACGATGGTAATGATGATGAAACAATGGCCACAGGTATGGTGTCAATAGTTACAATCACTATTGCAATATAGGCATAACTCTGATTTGTCATTGCGTTCGTTTCATACATACATTTGTCGTCATACAGTGTGGAAAACCTTGCTTCTTTCGACATAATTGCAAAAGTAGAGTTCTTGTGTGGAATATTTTACCCCGAATGCCACATCATGGCCCATTTGAAAGCTAAAGATGTCTAATTTATCATAAACCCACGTAGACATTACTTTGAAAAAATACGACACACTTTCAAAATCCTAAACTATACACGTTCTGCAAAAGGAGAAAGAAACTATATTACATGCTGATTATAAGTTATTAAAATGAAGAATTGTAAGCAAAAGCGACAAAACCCTTCCCATTTTTATAAAACAGTCTCTGTCGAAAACAGATTCCGACTATATCATGAGCATGGTGTTACCAGTTGTTCGAGAAAAGGTGAGCGTAACCAATCTCTGTCGAAAACAGAGTCGATTGTACGATTCCGACTATATCATGAGCATGGTTTTACCATTTGTTCGAGAAAAGGTGAGCGTATCCTGCCATACCGGTGGCTCCCGTCATAAACATACGCAAACGCAAGTCAAAACCTTTAGAAAAAACACGGGAACACATGGGACAAATCAAAACAGGCAATTGCTTTGGACATCATTTTTGTCACTAATGATTTATATTTGGTGATGTCCTCTACCATGATGATTGATGATGAAAACGATTCATGATCTGATGATGATGATGATGATTGATGATGATGTCGATGATGATTGATAATGACGATGATAATGATGATGATGGTTATATAATTGACGATGATGATATGCGACCTTGGCTGCAGCTAAGCCATTCCCGTTATCCTGAAATAGTGTCATTAATATGTAAACGTTTCCTTTGAAACTGAGGTGAATGTGACATTCTCCAGTTTTCATGTGTAGCATGATGTCTCCCTATATTCTGTTAAGCCTGATTCTCATATCATGGACCCTTGCATTCAAAGACTGTCCGTGGAACCTGAGACAATTGTATTCTACTGATAGCCATCTGAATTCCTTCTACAAAGCTGCAAACGTTCCAAGTTTAATGCACTGTGCACATATATGCCTCTCAACAAACCATTGTGATGGAGTGGTCTTCGGAAGGTCAAATTGTGAAATGTTCACAAGCTTGATACCTGCACCCCTCGGTAGACGCTGTGACGTATTCCATGTTAGAAGGAAACAATGGCCATAGGTATGGTGTCAATAGTTACAATCACTATTGCATTTTAGGCATAACTATTAATTTGTCATCGCGTTCGTTTCATCCGTACATTTGTCGTCACACAGTGTTGAAGTCCTTGCTTCTTTCGACATGATTGCAATAGCAGAGTTCTTATGTGGAATATTTTACCCCGAATGCCACATCATGGCTCATTTGAAAGCTAAAGATGTCTTATTTAATATAGGCCCACGTAGACATTACTTTAAAAAATACGACACACTTTCAAAATCCTAAACTATACACGTTCTACAAAAGGAGAAAGAAACTATATTTCATGCTGAGTTATCAAAATGAAGAATTGTAAACAATTTGTATTAACCAATCTCTGTCGAAAACAGAGTCGATTGTACGAATCCGACTATATCATGTGCATGGTGCTACCAGTTGTTCGAGAAAAGGTGAGCGTATCCTGCCTTACCGGTGGCTCCCGTCATTAACATACACAAACGCAAGTCAATTGTTCACCTGACATAACACGGGGACATATAGTACAAGTCAAACAGGCAATTGCTTCGGACATCATTTTTGTCACGAATGATTTAAATTTGGTGATGTCCTCTACCATAAAACCTTTGAAAGTTTACTGAGGCCTTGAATGTTGTAGCCTTGATCAAACAGCTTCTGAGTCATATGACGCTCTTTGAAATCTTGGTAGAAAGAGCATGGTCGATTGTATCTCAAACGTTGTGAAATGTAGACACCAAAGGCTGGAGCTGCTGGAATATTGCTTGACATGAAGGGAAATTTGACTATTAGAAGAAGAATCATCCCTCTTGTCTTACAGTCTTGTGGAAAGTGTCACTCTGAATCTTTATGCTCTGATCGAAATATGATGAGGCGGTTCAGGTGGGTCAATCAGTGGAAGAAAATTGGCTACATTGAATGATATCAGATCATCGATATACCTGAAGCTTAAGGTAAACCTCTCGGGCAAATTACCTTGCTTTGACTTTGTCAATCCGAGCAGAAATTCTTAATCATATTCATAAAGAAACGGATCAGAAAGAAAAAAATGCCCATCGGGATGTCTACTTCTTGCCTGAATGTCTTACCCTAAAGTGTCCCGTAGATGTTATCAATGAGACAAGCATTTCACATATTATTTTCTCAGTAAATCTCAGATGGCATTTGCTTTCATTTTTTAAAAACTTGACCTGAACCTCTCCTCATCTATGTTTACGACGTTTTACAGCAAAATCCCCATGGATCAAAAAATGAAGTTTTTCATGTGGGATAGTGGTGTACAAAGTTGAAAAATCAAACGTATTGACATAATTTAACCTGGTTCTCTTCTGTAAAAAGTCAAGCAAATCCTTAATATATCGTCTCTTGCAATGTGAAGTCTTTTAGATCATGAATTTTTGCTTTGTTTCAGCGATTTATCATGCACCACATACAACTTAAGATGAAACAAAATTCCAATCTGAAAAACAAATGGAGGATACTTGATTATAATTGCAAGGGAACGATAGCTGGTCAGGCATCATTCCTAAATGCGTCTCTGCCTAACAATAAGTGGAAGACAAGTCTTCAAACGACGATAATCTAAATTACAAGAATAAAATAGCCTCTACGTTGTCTACGGATGATAATATCAATAACAAGAGAAAGATGCATAAAAAGAATGATGTGCCCTCCCCAAATAGAAGTTTGAATAATAAACAGATAGAGGTAGTTAGTCTGGTGTCCTCTTCATATGGTATTCATCACACCACCAATAAGAAGAACCCTGATCAGAAGTTCACCTTGCAAGACAACAGGCACAACCACAAGAGCCCGTTTGTCGATCAGGTCTCTTCAAATAGAGATATGAATAATGGCTATATAAAGGTAGATGATCTGCTGTTCTTAGAAAATGACAAAAGATGCAACACAACAAAAGATGCTGATCACAAATCGTCTACCACTAACACCTATAATTACAAAACAAAGACAACTTATCAAGCATCTTCATCAAATGACAATTTGCAGAAGAACCAGAAAGAGGTATCTGATGACGTGTCATCCCGTAATGATTACCTGAATAAAAAAAGAATGGTAGCTAAAACTTTAAGGTCACAAAAAAACAAATTAAAAGACAACCGGAGAAAGAAAGTTGAAAATATATCCTCTTCAAATGACAATCTAAACAATGACCAGAGAAAGGAATCTGAAAATATATCCTCTTTACGTGATAATCATAAAAACAACAAAAGAAAAGAAGGGGAAAATGTGTCTTCTTCTGATGATAATCTGAAAAACAAGAGAAAGGCTAACGACCATATGTCTTCTTCAAATGATAATCTGAATATCAAGAGGAAGGCTACTGGCCATGTGTCTTACTCAAATGATAATCTGAAAAAACAAGAGAAAGGCTAATGACCATGTGTCTTCTTCAAATGATAATCTGAAAAACAAGAGAAAGGCTAATGACCATGTGTCTTACTCAAATGATAATCTGAAAAAACAAGAGAAAGGCTAATGACCATGTGTCCTCTTCAAATGATAATCTGAAAAACAAGAGAAAGGCTAATGACTATGTGTCTTCTTTAAATGATAAAATGAAAAACTACCAGAGAACGGTAGCTGACAATGACAACTTTAATGACAACCATAACATGTTAAAGATGGTTTATGACCAAACAAAGGCAATTGAACATGTGACATCTTCAAACGAAAGGCTCAACAACAGGGTGAAAACTGTTAATGAAGCGTCCTCCCAAAATTTAATTAATTTAATAACACAAAAAAGGTAGTTAATGAAGTGTCTTCTTCAAATGGTAACTCGAATACCAACAGGACGAAAACAGTTGATCAGCGGTTATCCCAGCAAGACAATAAGATAAAGATGGTGGATAAAAAAGTATCTTCAGGTACCAACCTGAGAAACGATGAGAAATCCATAGATGACCACGTGTCCTCAACATATGATACCCTTCATAACACAAAGACGACGACAGCTGATCAGAGGTCGTTTCGAAATGCCAACCTTAATGACAAAAGTAAGTCAGCTGGCCATAAGTCTTCTTCAAGTGACCACATTGATACAGATGAGAAAAACTTGTCTCCTCCGGGGTCTGCTTTTAATGACAAAATCACAGCAAATAATATTTTGTCTCCCGATACCAGTCAAAAAAGACAGATAGAAAGGCTCGGACATGGTCGACATCACAAACTAGAAAACACAATGGTTATGCAGGTTGTTAATGAATCCATCTCCACTGCTCACATTTCTAAATCGATGTTCATCTCAAAGTCAGTAGTAGTCATGGCTACTAATGACATAACAGTATCTACAAAGGCACATTGCCCGCTGATGCCACATAACAAAATACGCCCACAGCCCACACACAAGATGACAAAAGGTAAGGAAAAACAGATTGAAACAACGTCACTGAATAATACATACAATATAAATAAAGTTGTTTTGTTATAATTTGATTTTTTTTAAAACAACTTCAAGTGAACTTCATTAGTCATAAGTGTTCTTAAAATTACGTTTGTTAAGCTCAGATGGTTTTCCCTTTGTGAACGTGTACAACTGATGCACATGTATAACTGTTTTCTCTCGTTATAAAAACAACGTGCAAATGGTTTTCTTTTAATAATGGTAGGCATATATCTTTTCCCAGAGCTATGTTCTCAGCATGATGGATATACCTCGTCACCCTGGAAGCGTCTTCCGCGTAGGGTAGATTTCATTTGCCGGAACAGGAAATAGTCACTGGGGGATAAGTCTGGGTTCGAACAGTGACATCACCCACCCTACAGCCCAGACTTAGCCCCCAGGTGAAAATCCCCAAGTGGCGTCTACAGCTTTGGTGCAACCTTGGTTCCTTTAAACCAAGGAAACTAGAAACCAGAGTCACGTTAAGGGGATCTTGGTACAGCCAACTTGGCGTAGCGTATTTCCAAAATTTCATGTTTCTATGAGGAACCCGTGGCGATGAGATCGTCCACAATTAGGTGAGCTTTGACCAATCCAATAAAGATGGCTGTGTTTCATTTACTTTAGCATCTGCTGGCCAAGATTATAATGCATACAAGAAAGATGGAACTCATTGGACACTGCGGACATTTGATTGTCATACAATTCAGTTTCAATATCTCTAACGCAAATAGCTATGAAAACTTAATTAAATAGCTATTATCGAAACTTGTGATAATGTCTGTTGTTTAATAAGCATGTCTCGTGTTGATCATTTACAGGCAAAATAACCACCTTTGCCTTCCTGATGAAGCGATTCTGGATTGGTCTTCAGGCACTGAAGTGTGGAAGCAAATGGGTAGATGGTAGCGACATGGTTCTAAACTGGTTTCCTAAACACGCGATAAAGGATGCGTGTATATGCGCACGAGCTGATCCTTTCGTTGGAAGGAGATCTTGCAAGAAAACTGCAGATGCTTTCATGTGCGAGATTGTGTGAAGATCGTGTACATCGATCTTACGAGGAAAACACGTTTCTGTTTGTATCTAAGCTTTGTTTGTTTGCGTTTAACGCCGTATTCCAGCTATATGACGGCGGTCTGTAAATAATCGAGTCTGGCCCAAATAATCCAGTGATTGATATCATGAACATCGATCTACGCAACTGGGATACAATGACATCCATCAACCAAGTCAGCGAGCCTGACCACCCGATCCCCTTAGTCGCCTCTTACGACAAGCACAGTCACCTCTTTGGGCAAGAATGGGTTGCTGAAGACCTATTCTCCACCCGGATCTTCATGGGTCTAAGTAGTGACCTAAACCACATTCTCTAACCCCTTTATTAGTAAATGGTCTGTCCCTTAAGAAAAACAATGGTGTGATAGTTGTGTATACGTTTCTAAGAATGTGTATTACACATTATACATTTGAGACATTTAACTTTAGTGTCCGCACATGATTTTTATTATTGTTGTATCATGCATACATGTACACTACATATACACATGTATATACTAAAATAACTTCATAGCAATTTAAAGGTCACTGTGATCGGTGAGGTCATTACTAATGCGAGTCATGGTTAATCTTTCACGATATAATATTTAGTCTGTATGTATTTATGACATATATTGCCAAACAGTTTTAATTTATTGTTTGCGACGTATTTGAGTCATTATTTAAACAGGTGAAATAAATGAGAGCACATGCATACATGTTCTATGTTATTTTAACGTATTTGAAAGACAGCATGTATATTTTCTTCTTACTACAAGTACAGAAAGATACCGATGGCAAAGTTGTGTCTTAGGTGTACTTGCGGCATATTTTGATAGTCGTTTCGAATCCAAGATGGTCCCTTGGTTCGTCAGCTCTATAAAGCTCCATAGTAGTAAACGTCTCTATCCCACGTCCCTTGCCCCACTTTACCCCCACGTAGACTTGATACGCCATGACATAACTTAAATACTGTTCAACCCTGACTCAATCTCCGACAAGGGTTAAACTTTGATCAGTTGACTGTGTTAATCATTGTATCGGTTCACAATTCATAGTTGGTTTTTGCTTTATATTTATTTGATTATGTGTTGTCCACAAACAATCTAGCAAAAGGCCAACTAAATAACTGACGTCCATTCCTGGACTTTGTTGGTGATTCAGGATGGTCAATACATAAACTGACAACCTTTAGACATATACCTTGTGCAAAAACGACTCCTGTAAGCTGGATACCCGTGGAATTCCGGGGTAGAATAGGTCTTCAGCAACCTATGCTTGCCATTAAAGGCGACTAAGCTTGTCGTAAAAGGCGACTAACGGGATCGGGTGGTCAGGCTCGCTGACTTACAATTACAATTACAATTGCGTATATCGATGCTCATGATATCAATCACTGGATTGTCTGGTCCAGGCTCGATTATTTACAGACCGCCGTCATATAGCTGGAATATTGCTGAGTGTGGTGTTAAACAACAAACAAACCAACCAACCAATATATACACTGACAACCTTTAGACAGATACCTTCTGCAAAAACGACTCCTGTGACCAGGGCCCACTTGCACAAAGCGACCTTAGCGCTAAGACTTTTGTAAGCCTATGTTAAAGTATGGGAGTTACGATCATCTTAGCGCTAAGATCGCTTTGTGCAAGTGGGCCCTGGAGATATTTCTTGCTACATACATGTTGTTGCAAGCACATTTTTTTAATAAACGTATATTCATCCTCGTTTTTATTATCTACTTTGACAAGTTCCAAAAGGTGTAGCACTAGCTATGCTTCGTATATGTACAGACAATTTCCATTTAAAGAGCCTACTAATATGAATTGTTAAAATGTAGTTCAAAAGATGTCTTGTCGAAACTGTATAGTTTGCCTGAATAGTGAGTGAGTGAGTTGGGTTTAACGCCACTGTTAACATTATTCCAGTAAATAAATAAATCACGGAGTGTGAGCTTGATGTGGGAGGAAAGCCCGATGTGATGCAGGTCTCGGACGTTTACCACTTCGGTGAAACCCAAGAGCACTGGTATGGTGCTGACAAACCTAGAAACATAATCGGGGCGAACCGGGATTCGAACCCACAATCATAGGTTCCTGGCGTGCCCAAGGGACGCAACTCTGCACAGTGAATCGCGGCTCCTTAGACGACTGGGCCACCCGTGCCCCGTTTGCCTGAATAAAGCATGTGGATATGTAAATATCCCACAATATAACTTCTGCATTGTATTTATCTTCATTACAAGGTACATTGTGCTTACATTATTGATTCCTAAACGCGAAGGTTAACACAGAAATCGGTACATAAAGAACTAAATTGTGAAATAAAAAATAACTACACAAGATCAATGAACAATCAACAAATCAAATTGAAATACACAGGGTTAGGTTTACAATCATAAAGATACAACACAACAGATGACTCTGCTAAATGAGACACGTGCTCCGTTCTTGACTCCAGGAATTGGTGTTAAAAACAGGCAGACAAGTCGGTGTTTTCTGATAGGTATCACCTACATACTGGGTAAGTAGATATTACACAAGTCGTGAAGAAGGCCTCGAATCGCCACTGGAGACGGTCCCGGCGATGTCGTGGTGTCAGAATTGGCCCTCGGTGTGGCCTGTGACAGTGGAGGTTTCTGCTCGTCAATGTTCGACACACGATGTCCGCTCTAATGTGTCGCTGGTGAGTCCCCATGGTCTGTCGAGCAGTAACACAGCGAACTTGAAGATGCTGTCGCACAATCTGACGATCCTGACGTCGGGTGGTGACCCTTGATCTTCCACTACGTGGTCGGTCATCTGTAGTGTAGCCTGTATATGGTCCTTACGTAGGCTTTTGAAATGCATTGGCTACTTGCCGGGCGGTTTGTCCAGCTTGCAATCGTCCAAGGGCTTGGTGTAGCTGATTTCTTGTCAATCTTGGCATGTGGTAGCAATTCAGTAACTAATGAATGTTATCCGACCTGGGTGGATTTTTATAGGGCAAGAAATGGGGGAACGCATGTGAATTTCAATTTGCACGGAACTCACGTGCATCGGGTTACCATGGCCGTTGCCGTGATGCGTTTGGGCGATCGGTTTTAATGTCATCTGCTTTGTTTTTTTCCGGACAAATTTCAAATTTCATTTTTCCGGACAAGGTAATGTTAAATTTTAGAAACCTTGTCAAAAGTTATCCAGATATTTGAATGTAAACTCTTCATGCAATGTTACTTGGGGTGACGTTTCTTTTACGGTTCAGTATATTTCCCAGATGGATAAATTACTGAAAGGTTATTGGCAGAATTGGGGATAATTAGAGTTAAAATACGATTAAATTGTTTGATAATTGTTCATGTAAGGATGTGCTCCTTGAGAGTCTTCGGAGAATCATGTGTTGGAATCACTCGATGGAGAAAATTCCAGAATATTAAATAACAAGGAAACCTATGTAGCGCAGTAATTGACATTGTCAGTCTCATTTGAAAGGATATACGTCGCGAAGAATAGTATTACACATGCTATATAATGTACAGATTACTCGGGGACTCCGCAATAGATAACGTACTGATTGCGGCGAGTGTAATTCAAATAATGAATAATAAATAAAGCGACGAAACCCTTTCCATATCCAATAGAAATCTCTGTATAAAGCAGAGTCGGATGTTCAAAGTGTGTCTTAAGAGTGAAAATTATCTCAATTCAGAATTGAAAATAGACGTCGCTGTTGAAAGGGTGGTGTAAAATGGATTCAATGTGAAGAGGCGAGATGATGTTTAGTATATTATTGATGTTCTCATCTTTCATAACGCTGTCAACGTGCATATCGACGCGGGAATTAGTTCAGATTGAAGACGAAGAATAAGATGAGTCCAAACGTCTTAAGTCGGTTATGAAAAAAACAAATGCGATTACTTATAGAAATCATTTGGTGATTCCTACTCTACTACAAGTCAAGTCCAGCAAGCAGGAACAGCCTTCGGAACACCAGACTGTCATACCATACTGATCCAGACTGTCAAGCAAAACTGAATTCGTCACCACTCGCCCCTTTCCATCACCTGCAAGAAGACTCGTCCCCCTAACGATGAATGTTATGTGCGAAAATACGACAAACCAATCAGAATGATTTCAAGTTCTTCGTCAAAGAATCTCTCAAAAATAATTTTTGATTTTACATATGTCTTGCATCTAAAAATATACCAAAGACACAGTTAAATGTGTTCAATCATACTGTATAATTCAGCACGTCCCGGTGTGCTTTAAATTGCATCTGAAATATATATAATATATGGGGAAAATGTGTGAACCATTACGCAACGAGTTGAAAATTGTTTTAGGTATGCCCGTTTGAGCTAAGACGGAACCCGGTCGCAAAAATGGCCACGAGAGGGGCACGAGTCGCTATTCGACTTGTCCCGGAATAACACGATTTGGTCACGAATGGCAAAACTGGTGCGTGCGTCAGTTTGAGCCAATCAGAAGGCAGGGTGCCCTTTGCGGATTTGTCAGACTTACTTCCGGGTTCAATGGATGAGTCTAAAGCGATATGCCTACAGTTTGTGCTGTTATCACTCGCAATATTCATTACGTATTTCTAGGATCAGCTGTATACCTTTACAAAACCCATACGGTCGGGAGAAAAGTGGAAAAGGCGGATGAAGGGCTCACGATCAGTTCATCACCATCTTCTACTACACCTACAAAGAGAATACTACACTCGTTCTAGTAAGATACCATTTTTACGAAACGAGTGGACTTTCTATGGTATCTGACCGAGCGAACTGAAACCGGTTTCAAAATCTGGTTGCGCATGAATATTGATATATGCCCAAATATGGGCATTGTTGATATTTCTATGCATATGAATTAACAACATGCGCCTGCAGTTGTGTTTGCAAACATAACAGCACCGACACTCAGGATCCTTCTTTGAAGAATTTCTGCAACTTATGGCAATTCAAGCGCCATGTTGTTAGTACGCTGGACACCTATAAGAAACTTTGAAAATCACATTAGCGCCGCGCTTTGAATATGGGACCAACAGTCGGTCGCTCGCACGGACGGGGTCCCGGCTGGTTTCCTTGATCTATCAGCTGAATTTATATCATGGCCGTGTCATATTTGAAGAGGGAAATCAGAATGTTCGCCAAAGACGTCCATGTTAACTGTACGACCCTATATTGAAGACGTGAAAATCAACAAACTCAAGTCTGCTTGCCTGTCAGTGACAGCTTCGAACGAAGGGCAAGGTCACCACCGGCATAAGAAAAGACAACTGTGATCTACTCAAAGCGTTTTACGCTGGAGATAGGGAATGTTATCATTCACATTTGGGATAAATTTGGGCCACATAATCAGAAGTCAGGCACACTTCTAAGGAGTTTTCGAATAATTTGTATCGGAAATGTTCCCTTTGAGTGATCTGGTCGTGCAGTCGTGAACAAATAACTCCCGAAACAGCAAACAGTGCCATAAAATACGCTTCCAAGGGCCGGACACTGATGGCAGAATCGGATCATCCCAAGTAAGTCTAGATATCTGTCCAGATAGTTTAAACTGACTTTATTTCACCACGCTTATCCTTTTACGTTAAATCAAATTGAAAGTTGCGAAAGTGGTCGGGTGCGTCACGCTCATGGGGACCCTTGATCTATTGATCGGTAGGCTAGTCGTACATTGTAAATGGATATACGAGCTATCCTATTTGGTTTAATAAAGTGTTTGTAAACACCTCTCGCTTTCATGAGATTGCTTCAGTTCTGACTTGTAGTTGCAAAATGAATGATGTCTCGCAATTTGTTATGAATGAAAAAAGTAGTCCCGGTGTGACAGAGGTCACGGTTATCCAATCAAAACGAATAAAACTAGGTCAACCCTGTACGACACACGTGTGACGTACGGATTTAGTATCCTACCACCTGTATCTTCACCACGTGGGTAATACATGTACGTCTGCTCTTAGGTAAGAATTTTTCGACTTTTCGCACTTTTACGCAAATGTATATTCAATACGAGAAAATCACAAGTAGCAGATTTAGGATTTTGCACATGTTATAAACAAGGATAATGCTTGTAACAACAAAATCATTTGCAAATATCGGTCATTGAGTTAGCACGCCATATAGCTGAAACGGGACACGCGTGACAGTCGTGACCTACTGTAACGAAATATGACAGTGATTTCGGTCAGTGCAGATCAATATCGTTCCATTATTTAAATAAAAGTGCAATCAGGTGTCCGCTCTCTTATATATTATTATTTTTGACACAGCTGTTTAGATATGGTTGGGTTTTTTCAAAATCACAAAAAAATAAAGCTATCTACTATTGTAAATTACTCGAGCACTGATATATTTTAAACATTTAAATATGGTCATTGTCAGTGGTTTTCGTTCATGCTAAAGCTTTTTAATTTAATTCACATAATGTGTCATTAAACTGTATTTCAGCTTTTCTGTAAATGAAAGGAAGCATCCCTTTCAAGGTTAGAATGAAGAGGAAAATTATGTGAGAAGAATAGTGATTTGCTGGAATATTTTAACAGAATAAAATTAAAATATATTTCTTTGTTTTGAGATAATTATTTGTTACGAATGTTATTCATAAAAGCTATTCACTGGCAGTAGATATTTATTTATATACATTTTAATGAAATAATGCAACTGTTTAAACAACTGTATTACTCATTATAATTAAGTTTCTGGCTGTTATTCTTTAAGTAAACATGGTTAAGTGATGATATAAATTATAATCTAATCACGTAATCTTTAATTATTATTGCAGTCAATTATTCAATAGATGCGATATCAAAGTCAGATTAATATTATTTAACTTTAGGACTGGGTAAAGAAATGGTGGTATATTCACCAGGTGAGGAATACATGAGGAGACTCAAAGTGAAATATGTGATACTCTTTTAACCATAAACTCTAAATTGCAATATACATATTTTATCATCCCATTAGGTTTCTTCAACAGACACCGATCCAGCATAATTTTTGCATCATGCCATTATTGATGGTGGCTGTTTGTGTGCTACTCCGGGTGTTTCTAATATCGCTTGTCAGTGTACTTTGAGATTTCCTTGGAGGAAAAGTCACTGTAGTCATCAGAACCGGTGCTTGATACAAATCTATTTTGTTGAGTACCATGTAATAATAATACGTTATCCATATAAAGTGTCATTTAGTCACTCTGTGACAATACCTTGCTGCTTGCGTTACTACAATACAAGGTTGAAAGACGGTACTATACTCGATTTTGATGAATTGCCCAAACTCAAGGACGTCATAAATTCCATTAATGATGGTTTCTGTCTGTGTGCTACTGAGGGTGTTTCTAATATCACTTACCAGTGTCCTTGGAGACTGTCCTTGGAGGATAAAATCACTGCATTCGTCTTTTCGCAGAACAGGTGCTTTCTTCAAATCTATCAACGTTCGTAGTTCGATGATCTGTGTCAACATCTGCCTTTCAACACCGAGTTGCAATGTGCACTTTGTAAACACCAGTTGCAGGAAGTTTGAAGGTTGCAGCACTCAAGGGATCCTTTGCAATATTCCATGTGCGAAAGACAGTATGGTCACAGGTAGGTATGTTAGATAAATAATAATAATACTAATGATAATAATAATGATAAAAAAATAATAATAATAATAATAATAATAAAAACAATAATAATGTAAAATGTGTGTAATAAAAGCGACAAACCCTAACCATATTCATAACAAAACTCTGCCAAAAGCAGAATCCACTGTACGATTTCGACTATATCATAAGCATGTGTTTATGAATTTCTATCAAATAGTGATGGCACCAGGTGTTCGCGAAAAGGTATCCGACCATATCATAATGTGGTGTGGTACATCAGGCACATTTTATCCATGTCGGGAATCGAATCAAATCTTTCAGCGTGAGGAGCCAACGCATTATCCACTGTGTATAGAAATTATTAAAACGTCCTCAATGAAGTTTGAATGAAGGGAACAAATGGTTCAAAATTTTGAGTACGAGTGGGTTTTAACGTCAGGTCATTGTGTTTTCACATTCTAAATGTCTTTTTATATCTTAAGTATTTCAATTTAACATGACTTAAGAACCTGATTATTATGTCGTGGGTATACTACATTACAATGGACATTCATGAAGTGAGTTGATGTTAATATCTTGTTTCTGTTTAAGCAATTTGTATCACAAAAGATCAAACATGAAAGTCATGATACCAAACATGCCGAAGGGAAAGAAACTGTATTCCAATTTCCATTATCTTTACATATGATTAATACTATTAATATTCCAGGTAATTCAGTACCTGACGGACAACTCAAGATTGAGAGTGTCGACAAAGCAGCATTCACAGCTGGATTTAACACGAACCTTTCTAATGGCGACCATGATATTGATACAACCCAACCATTTAAGAACCCAGACTTGCGAAAGCTCAAAGATGATTCCATAACATCAAAGCTCGACCTAACAAATTCAATCAAGGCGTTTGGAGAGGCAGAAAAACCAGCTAAACACATAAGTGATGAGAAGACAACCAATAACATTTCCTTTCATGATGGTCGTACGTCCTCTCCAAATGGCAACCGAGATACGGCCACAGGGAAAGATGCTGATCAAACATCTTCTCCAAATGGTACACAAGATCGGGACACAGAAAAGAAAACTGATCACATGTCCTCTCCAAAAGGCAAACTAGAGGGGGACACGGGAAAAGAAGCTGATAACAGGTCCTCGGCAACTGACAAACCAGACAGTGACAAGGGAAAAGAAGCTGATAACAGGTCCTCGCCCACTGACAAACCAGATAGTGACAAGAGAAAAGAAGCTGATAACAGGTACCCGCCCACTGACAAACCAGATAGTGACAAGAGTAAAGAAGCCGATAACAGGTCCCCGCCCACTGACAAACCAGATAGTGAAAAGGGAAAAGAATCTGATAACAGGTCCCCGCCCACTGACAAATCAGATAGTGAAAAGGGAAAAGAAGCTGACAACAGGTCCTCGTCCACTGACAAACCAGATAGTGACACAGGAAAGGAAGCTGATTACAAATTTTCTGCAATCGACAAACTAGATAGGGACACGGGAAAGGAAGCTGATAACAGGTCCTCTCCAACTGACAAACCATATGGGGACGCCGGAAAGGGGGCTGATAACACATCCTCCTCAACTGACAAACTAAATAGGGACACAGGAAATAGAGCTGATCACACATCCTCTCCATCTGATCATCTCAAGCAACACCCAGGAACCAAAGATGATTTCATAAACCACATGGGAAGGGTTGCTGATCAGATGACTTCAACAAATGGCAATGTCCAGGAAATACGTGGAAATACACCATCAATCATAAGAGCTAAAGATGAAGAATCGACACAGAGAGGAGGTGTGCTATACATTCACGATGAGCCAACACAAGCTATGACTAAAAATAACAAACTAGTTTCGACTTTGAAGCCTGACATCAATGTGTCATGCCCCCTGTGGCCACAAGAGGTCTTACGTAAACAGACTACGAGAGTGATGACTAAAGGTATAAACTAATGATTTACAAGAAGCTTAAGAGATTTTGCAGTTTACATCTGTACGTTCCATTGCAACAGTCAAAGTTGGTTCAAATCCCCTGATATTCAGCCAATAAGGTCACACATATTGATATTTTAAAAGTAATAAACTAAAAAGAATAATTGCGATTTTGTTGCGAATATCAGTTCTCCTACATACCTTTAGTGAATATCCGAGAGAGAGAAATTCGTAGTGTTGTTGCTTTAAGTGTTTGACAGGTCACCTTCTGTCTTAGCAATTTCGGCTGACCTGTCCCTCTTTGGGACTAATATGTCTGAGTAGGGTTCACATATCTATTGTGAGTTTGGTATTCACATAATTTCTGTTTTTGCATTGATATGATTTCTATTTTCGTATATTGATATAATTTCATATTTATCTTTGGCTGCTCTGTTTATATACGTTAGAGTAGCTGTCCATCTCTCAGGAATAGAGTTAGTTTGGCCTTCGCTATTGCATCTCTTGGCTTTAGGGGATCTATGACAGATAGCGTGTCTAACTGTAATTCTTGTTTTAACCGAGCCCGGCCTGGGGCGTGGTCTTGACATTCCAGTGACAAGTGAGCACTGGATTCAGGTTGATTGCAAGATGGACAAACGTTGTCATAGTGCTTTTTGTGACCGAGTCTGTGGCGTGAGATCGCAATTTCAACTTTCATTTCATTTGAGTATGAGTTTGGCTTTTGGTGGATCTTGGGTTGAATTTTGTATAGCCATCTGAGGATCTCCTGGCATTGGAGTTTAAGTACACTTAGCGAGTCTGATAGGACGACTGCCTTTGCTTCCGGTAGTTCCGGTATGAGTTTGAGTGCATGCTGAATTGCCTCCAATCCAGCAGTGAATACTGACTGACCATCAGGCAGGCGAACCGAATGTGCTTAGGGTTTGGAGCTGTGGATATGGATCCCGTAACCAGCACTGTTGTCGATAGGATTCTTGGATCCATCAATGTATATATGGGCCCAGCTGTCCCAGGTAGTTTGAATTTTAGTGATAGCTACTGGTCGTAGTAGGGTTGGGTTGTCTTTTTTAGTGACTTCTGATGTTAAAGCAGTGTCAACTTTGGGTGTTTTTAAAGTCCGGGGAGGGTGTAACCCTTTGTACTGACTTTCTGGAGGCTGAATGTCATCACAATTGTGACTTGGGATGAGTTCTCTTACTAATATCCCAGATGGCTTTAGTGAGGGATTTTCGTAATATTCGTTAAAAGTATTTAAATGTCCAAATGAAAGTGCTGAAATCGCAAGCTCCGTAATCGGCTTCCAAAACAAACATATTCGGGGGCGTGGCCTGAAGGTACACGTGCAGTGGTGCGTGACAAAAGTTTTCATTGGCTGATATGGATAAACTTATACATTTACGGTTTCTGCTATTTCAGTTAATCCCACAAAGTAACAACATTGCGAACATTGTTGAATGTGTCAAGCGTCACATTTGCTTATGATATTGTGAATAATTAAAACAACAATTAACAATCTGTAACTAGCATTATATATCTAACATCAGGTTTGGGTATAATAGACCACTGGCCGTGAAAAATAATCCCCATCGTGTTTGTTTAAGCAGTAACACATATATAACGATTTGCGACGCAAAAATGCACAAAATAAAAAAAAATGGACAGAGTAATCACTAAACTCCAAACAGGACACACCAACCTAAATAACCACCTAAAAAAATTAAAAAAACACACTACAGGTAACTGCCCACACTGCAAACATCTAGAAACCCCAGAACACGCACTCATCCACTGCACACACAACCTAACACATCGAACCGCATTACAAACCACCCTCAATCTAAACAAGGCTCTCACTCTAGAAGCAATACTAAACCCACAAAATAAACTAGAAAACTTCAAGGCCTTAGGCGTATTCTTAATCAAAACGGAACTAATAAAACGCATATACTATAAACACTATAATCTACCAAATCAAAATCACATAAACAAACAAACATCCACCATACCCAGCTCCCTTAGTTCAACTCCCCAACCCCATCGGCATCTATTCCAAATCTCAAAATTCCCAAATTCTATATAAGCAACCCCTAAAGCCCCCTCTTGGGTTGCACAGACCACTTTCGCCCCTTTCGGAAACACATTAAATGGCCTGGCCGGGCCCGTGTGCGAAATACGCATCAGTCGGAAAGCGCACGTTAAATCTCCAAAGTAAGTAAGTAAGTAAAAATACACAATAGGTAGGTTTTTCCTTCACATGTCCAGTTAACATGATTAATAGTCAAACTAAATGGGAGACAGCTTCGGGTGATCGTTCACGGGTTTCTGTTTGGCAAGACGTTGTCTCTTCTCCCACCCCTTTTCCTTCTCCCTCTCCCTCTCCCTCTTCCTCTCAAGGGCATGGTGTAGGTTTCAACACTTCCTTCTTCTTCTGGGGTGACATCAAAAACTGCTTCCACTGTGATCGCAGTACTATCTTGCACAACCTGCAAGATCTCAGTATACAGATTTGGATGCCATCCCTCGAGATGTTGGCGTCGATGCGCTGCTGATCTTCATTGGTTTGGGGACGTACATTTTTTTTGCATATTTCAGCTATCGGGCAACAGTGGGGTCAAAATTGACAATTTAAATTAGATAGAGTTATTGAAAATCATGTAAATATATCCGTTTGAAAGTTATGCAAAATGAAAATATGAATCGCTTCTGCCTCTTCTGGGTAAATCGATACATACTAAATGGTGACACCCCATATTTAGAATTATCTGATTTTTTGGTAAATTTATATTTGGAACAAAGCTGATGTTCACTAAATTGTTTTTCTTTTAGAATCGTGCTCTCGGCATGAAGGGTATACATACCTCCAAGACACAAAGATATGCATTAAGTATATAAAGGAGCGCTATACCTGGTTTCAAGCACGCAAGCAGTGCTGGAAGGAAGATGCTGATCTGGTAAAGTGGGATACAATAAAGAAAAAAAGAAGCTGCCACAAATTCTTAAGAGAAATAGGTACGTATGAGTTGGACATAAAAGCGCTAAAATGCTTTTGATATTCGTTTATCTGTGAGGAAGTAGAGTTTAGTAAGTGTGTTATGTTTGTTTGTTTATTTGTTGATTAACTCCGCACTCAGCAATATTCCAGCTGTATGACGGCGGTCTGTAAATAATCGAGTCCACACAATTGGGATACGATGATATGCTTTCAACCAAGTCAGCGACCCAGACCACCCGATCCCGTTAGTCGCCTCTTACGATCAGCAAAGTGTGTTAAAGAAATGAGGAAGAATCTGAAGAGTATGGGAAAAGATAGAGAGCGTCAAGTTGACAAAAGAAAAAGGATATGCGAAAGGATCACAATGAGTTTAGTTGAACTACGAACTAGTCAGTGGGAAGTGTTCCTGCCAAAGGAGGGGGGGGGGGGGGGGGGGGATCTTGAAAGGAAAACACCAAACGTTCGGTGTAGGGAGGAGGGAAAGTAGAGTATGAGAGTGGAATCGTTCATGGTAAAGGATGGAGGCATAGGTATCCGCGATAGGTATGCAGAGTAGCGAGGTAGGATACAGCATTTGGGTTATTGCCAAGGAATTGTACATGGTAAACCTCGTTCGTGAGTGAGTGAGTGAGTTGGGTGAGAGGGAATTATATTTTAAATGATTACCTATACTAGAATAGTATTTCAACGAAATTATAAACTAAATCCACTTTTTGTCTTCCTATGAATTTAACGTATATTCCGATTTCAATAATATGTTGTCCCATTGGATTTCTTTTAAAAAATATTTGAAGATATAGGTACGTATGTGAATAAGTGAGTGAGTGAGTTATGTTTAACGCCGCTTTAAACAGTATTACAGTTATATCGCGGCGTGTCATCTTAATATCGGAGGAAAGTCCGAAATGATGCAGGTCTCAGACGTTTACCACTTCAGTGAATGGTGCTGACAAACCTAGAAATATAATCTGGGCGAACCGGGATTCGAACCCACAATCATAGGTTTCTGGCATGCCAAAGGGACGCAACTCTGCACAGCGAATCGCGGCGTCTTGGACGACTGGGCCACCCGCGGCCCCACGCCTCAGTAAGTAATATTGGAGTAACATCGACGCGGCCTATCGATAATTGGGATGGGTCGAATGAATCATGGGTAGATATGATGGGTAACGTCTTCATCAATGATATGCAATCAACCAAGTAACCGAGTCTGACCATCTGATCAAATTAGCCCCCTTTCAAAACAGACCAAAGCGTGCTGGGGACCTCTTGTAGCTCTTGTAGAAAAGTAAAGGACAAGGTAACACAGAGTATGGAGTAGAATTGGGTTTATGTTTTCAAAAAATGCCTCCTGTTTTTTTTACAACAAAACATTGTTCGCTTGACATGGTGGGTATAAGAATATTGAAATATCAGCTCCTGTTTCCATTTCATTTGTTCAAGGACAGTCAAACACGTATGTGTCGAAGTTGAAGGGACCTACGGAAATACTTCGAGTTATCCTAGGTTGATAAATAAAGAAGGAAGGCTTTTGTTTCGATAAACCCGGAAGTTCGACAAATCAAAGTTCGACACAATGGTGTTTGACTGTATATATATCATAGTTATTATATAAATATATGAATATATAAAGGGGATCGAAAAAATATCCTGTCACACAAGCACGCACGTACACACGCATTATTATTTAATGGTCGGTCGCTGAGGTGGAAAACTGTGGAGGAGGACAAAAGGCATCGCTCTGATTTGGATTGTAACTATTACCACTGGTTGATTCAGTTTACAGATATGCTTCTCATAGGGCGTGGCATAAACTTTATTTCCGTCTGTTTAGACGAGATCCGTACCTTCGCAATCCCAAAGGTCTACTGGATCGGTCTGCAGTTACAGCCGTGCGGGAACAGGTGGGTAGATGGCAGTCCTTTAGAAACTGATATTTTACCAAAGTACAGCAAGAGAATAGCATGTGCAGGTGCCCTAACTGACATTTTCCAATGCGTTGCTAGGAGATCCTGCAAGATACGGGTTCATGCGTTCATGTGTGAGATAGTGAGTGAGTGAGTTGGATTTACCGCCGCTTTGAACGGTAATCCAGTTTATCATGGCGTGTCAGCTTGATGTGGGAGCGAGCTAATGTCATGAGCATTAATGTACATTACATTACAAACTCATTATGAAAAAGAATAATTAATAACTGGTAAATTGTTGCTGTTTTCTTGTTGTTGATGTTGTTATTATTATGCACAGATTAAACTATAAAATGCAGCAAAGAGGGTTTGGGTGATCCTGGCACAGTCAGGCTGGTTAGGCTCATCATCAGCTCAGGGCCCTTGACCCCTCTACACGCAGCCCAGACAGCGAATGGGACTTCTCCCAGGAAACGCTGCCTAAAGTACTCATGGAAATGGAAAAAAACCTGTTTTGCTGGATTTAATAATCGACACAAAGCATTACGTAGATGTAAATACGAAATAACAAAACAACTGGAAAAGTACTAGTCTGGATTTGCTAGTTTTATCTTAGTGCTCAATACAAAATGTACTTTACAGGAGGTAATTTGTAGGCACTTTCAACATTCAAAAATGAAACTAAGTCCAAATTGACATGGCAGAAACAGGCTATAGGCATTATGCAAATTAGCCTGGAAAAAAATTATCTAAACAACAATAAAAATAACAGCTATGTTTATGTACATAATAATAATGACATGTAAGTTGTTGTTTGAGAAGGGAATATGTTACTTTTACGTTCTTATATTTTGACGATGATTCACTATCCCACAATGCCACTCACAAATCACTAACCACTGACAAATCACATGCTAATGGGTTTCAAGCACCTGTTTTCACCTGTCGTCAAGGTGTCATAGGTCATGGACATTCACCTTGATCTACTAACACCTGGTTATGCTCAGTTTCACAATAATCTGTTTTGTTCATATTTTTACACACTTTTACGTGTAAAAAGACATAAAAACCTTTGATACGCTGTATTTGTGCCAAGGCCCAATTAGTACTAATTGAGTTGTTTGAATATTTATATATTTTGTATATCAACTGCATTTATTTAAAATCTGAGATCGAAAAAACAGGGGTTTTTTTCATTTCCGTGAGTACTTCAGTCAACCCAACCAGAACTTTTCGGCGAATGTGAAGACTCCCCAACCTCTGCATTGCCCAGATTGTCAGAAGGGCTCTATTCCTGGCAGCAAACCCGGGTACTCTCCCAATGTCAGTCTTTTGTCTTTTGTCGTTTTGACATTGATTGTCCTGACGAACATAATGTCAAGCAAAGTTCTATACAGGATATTGCTTTCCTTGTTTCATTTAGTTTAAGTTGGAACCGGTTTTTCTTTTCATGATTTTGTTTATTACCCTTTTGTGGTTCATTGTCTTTGGAAGCTGTATGAAGTTCCTCCAATGTTCGAGCAGCACCATACACGCAACATTTAATGACATGCAAAGAACAGTCCGCATTAGGAGTGACAGAAATAACGTCATTTAAGCTATCAAGTTGATACTGTGGAAATGATTGGTTAAATTGTTTAATTGGCCTCCGTTTCTCAATCGGTAAATCACAGATTTGATTATAGAATACCATAAACAAAATATACAATGGGTCATCAGAAAGATCGTTGACAGAGAAGGGTCGGATTCGGGCGAAAACTCAAAATCTTCGAGGCCGACATCAAGGATTTCATTTGTGAGCCCATGTGTGTGTAATCAGTGACTGCATCAGGTAATTTGTGGAGAATAATTCGGACGTTCATTTGCAATATCGGGTCTGTTACTGTTTGAACTGAGGGTTCATGCAAGGGTGCCTGACGAGTGTTGGCAGCTAGCTCACCAGGTTCACGTCGCAAATATAATTTAGGTCGCCGGAGCTTGTCACGGATGTTTTGTTCAGATATGCATACATTGGCATGGCTTTGTCCTCATGCTGCTGCAACAATTTGCCATTTACTCGTAGTATTTCAGGTCACCTGTGGACTTCGGTTTTTGCGTCCAGAATGTTCTTGGACGCGTTCTGTGCCTCCACTTGGGACAAGTCCCATCTCTAGTTTGGTTGGTTTGTACACCGGAAGGAGGTTGACTGTGCGGCGGAGTTATAACATGAATTTCTTCACTTTCTCTAGTTTTGAACCAGTTTCAGGGGGTTAGCCCTAACTGGGTGATGTTCGTTTAGTTCAGGGGACTAAATACTCCCTATCTAGGCCCACCACCTTATAGTTGTTGTTGTTGTTGTTGTTGTTGTTATTGACCAATGCAGCCTTAAGCTGTGTACCGATGTCTATTTGCTGGAACTATTCCGAAACAAATTTAACTAGCATAACAGCCATATTGAAAATCCCATTTTATGCAAGCCTCCAATGACAGTTGGCTTTTCGTGTTTATACATTTGGTGTTATCTCAATATCCTTTTTTCATTAACTGATCTTTGATTTAATCGGGCAAATATGGCAGCTGATTTGAAAGTGGCCTTTTTGCGTACTACTCCGCAGTTCATTCCTGTATGCATCTGTATTCAGTCCTCGCCCATGTTTGTGTTTAAAGTGTACCTGAAATGATCTAACATAGGATATCAGGCTTTCTTCGAAATACGGAGCGATATTTGACAATGTACAAAGACTGGGTAAAATGTTTTCTCAGAGTAAGTAGCTTTATACATAATTATATAAACACATGATCTATTTCAAATGTTTAGTGTCAGCTTCGTATACAGAATGAGACCCGTGAAGATCCAGGGTAGAATAGGTCTTCAGCAACCCATGCTTGCCGTAAAAGGCGACTATGCTTGTCGTCAGCGGCAACTGAGGGGATCGGGTGGTCAGGCTCGCTGACTTGGTTGATGCATGTCATCGATCCCAATAGCGTGGATCGAAGCTCATGATATCAATCACCCGATTGTCTGGTTCAGACCCTATTAGACCTGTGAAGATCCGGGTTAGAATAGGGCTTCAGCAACACACGCTTGCTGTAAAAGGCGACTATACTTGTCGTAAAAGGCGACTAACGGGATCGGGTGGTCAGGCTCGCTGATTTGGTTGATGCATGTCATCGATCTCAATTGCGTGGATCGATGCTCTTGATGTCAATCACTGGATTGTCTGGTCCAGACCCGATTATTTACAGACCGCCGTCACATAGCTGGAATATTGCTGAGTGCAACCAACCAACCAGGATGACCATCTGTTGACTTGATGTTGTGTCTATCTCAAATGCTATGCTTGTCAAAATAACGTCAGCTATGTTCCTTTGTGTGTAATTGTGGCTTACTTTTCTGAATAAAGCATGGCAGCACAACAACCCTTTGAAAGGCATTCAGAAGTGCTACACATAAGGCAGAGAATTAATGGATGGCGACTTCTTTATTATGAGGAACACAACGTTTCGGAGTTTATGCATACTCCTTCATCAGGTGAATGAATGCTATGAGGCAGAGAGCATATGATATGTGTACATGTAAGAACAACAAAAGTAATAAGATAACAAAAGTCGGACACTTAACAAGGGCAGCGAACTGATAATTGGCGCTGATTGGTTATTAGCAATAGACAATGGAAGCCAACACTTTACAGTAATTGACGCTGATAGCAATGGACTGTTGGAAGCCAGGATTAAATTATCACTGATTGGTAATTGGCAATGGACAATGGGCAAACGGGAGGCCGGGGGTAAATAGCACTGGCATGTCATTTTGGCATATTAGAGTGACATGTGATGTGCAATAACCAGTTCATGGTTCAAATATGTAATACGCCACGAGTATGTTATAAGCATTAAGTGCACTCCTGGTTATGTTAAAAAGTTCTAACGTGAACTAGTCAGCTCGTACATAGACTCACAAAATGGCTTAGGACCCATTTGAACCATCCTCGACTTTCTGTGTATGTCTATATATTCTATTATAATAAATAACATGGACCCATTTGCAACCAAAGCTTCGTTTCTATTTCACCTATGTCTAACGTAGCACGGGATTTCTCTCCGTCATGAGTGTAATTTAACTTGACGTCATGTAATTTGAATCTGACTCAAAACGAAGCTGATTTAGCGAATGGTCCAGGGTATTTATCACAACAGAATGCAGATATAAAAAACATTTCCAATTGATAATCGATGATGCATTTGCACATGTCCGCATTTATTTTGCTCGTATACGTATACTTAAAAACGTAAAAGTAAAATTCTCTTTTATGAAAATATATGCAAGAGCCTCAACACCTTTTCGTCGTATAGTACTATTTCTATACGAGACTCGCGTCTTATTATTTCGATCTTTTTATTGACGTGGATGGTCCTGCTGGTGGAATATCCCCTGCGGAGGCGTCAGGTTGCAAAGCAAGTTTAATTTCCTTGAGCACACGGCAAAACACATGTTGAAGCCAATGAAGAATGAAATTATGAAAACAAATGTAGCTGTTTCACCCTCAGGATTCATACTACATTGACAACAGTCAAACCAAACCGCCTGAGCAGTTTTTGGAGTGGATGGTTAGTGAAAATGAAAACAAAAGTTTCTCTTCATCAATCAGAGTCCAAGATGGACTTAGTGAACGCCATCTTGCACGTAGCAGGAGATATATACTGAGTCAAATTAAAAACTTCACATTTTTAAAAGTAATCAGTAGTAACGTACATCGGTAATGGACCACTCAGATTTCTGGGACCGCTCAGATTTCTGGGACCAAGATGGCGGCACATCCGTTTCCGGTCACGTGACCTGCGCAGTGCATGATGGGTACCTGCGCGCGCATGCAAGATGGCGTCGCATCCGTTTCCGGTGGCGCGCATGCAAGATGGCGTCGCATCCGTGTCCGGTGGCGCGCGCATGCAAGATGGCGTCGCATCCGTTTCCGGTGGCGTGCGCATGGAAAGAGGGCGTCGCTTCCGTTTCCGGGGAGGAGGAGGAGGGATAGGGGGAAAACCCGGAGGAGCGCCCGTACGAGGGGGAACAAGATCGACAGGGTTGTTGTTCTTGTGTTGTTCTAAAAATAGAAATAGACGTGGGGTGGTGGTGGGGGTGGTGAAGGGAGGGAGGGAGGGGAGGGAGGGAGGGGAGGGGAGGAGGGGTGGGTTCACGGTGTGGTGGGGGTGGGTGGGAGGGTCGTCAAAGCAAAGGAGGAAAAGCTGTCTTTCGGGAAAGATGGGTGGCCCTGAAAAGGGCCGTTGGAAAACAAACTGGAAACTGGAAACTGGAAACGGCAGGAACACTGGAACACTGGAAAAACTGCAAACGATGGGAAACGGGTAAAAACAGTGGGGGCAGCATGACCCATGCGTTAGTCACTTTGTTCAGAGGATCTCACTTCTCCATCCTCTACTTCCATCTCATCCTCGGACGGAAGGTGTCGTCGGCGCTTTGAAACGTGTTTTCGTGAGGGGGACCTGTTCCGTTTTCTTTTCTCTAGACGAGGTGTGATGCCTACCCGGAGTTGTGTGAGACATTCTTTTAGGTCGAGGACATCGGAATGCATGTCTTCGATGAGATGAAGCACTTGTGCCACGGGTGTCACGGGTGTCACGGGGGCCACGGGGGTCACGGTTGCCACGGATGCCACGGGTGTCGACGTGGACGGTGTTGCTAACGTTTTCTTTCGACTGGGTTCTGGACAATCTGCAGCGAAATGACCCAGGGCTCCACAGTTGTAACAGCGGTCCAGGCGATGGGGAGTCTTCTTTCGACGGGGTTCTGGGCAATCTGCAGCGAAATGACCCAGGGCTTCACAGTTGTAACAGGGGCCCTGGTACTGCTTCTCCTGCTTCTCCTGCTTCTCTTGACTGTTCAGCTTCGGACAGACATAGTGACGGTGACCTTGAGTGTGGCACTCGGTACATGTCACTTCAGGGCAGTACAGGTAACTGTGACTGTCGGTCTGGCACATCCTACAACTGTATCGAGCTGACATGATGGGTTTCATAGAATGCAGTGTGTGTGAGTGGCTTCGCTCTTGTTTTGTTTTTATAGGAGAGGCACTGACACCCTGCTTCCTGATTGGTTCCCCAGGCAGCGCCCCCGATTGGTTCGTTCCGGGGCCTGGCCCGCACCTCGGTTTTCCAAAACGGACCGACCCCTGTGTTTCTTTTCCATAGGAAATGGATTTTACCATGGGAGAGAAAGCACAACCCCGGTTCGGCCAATCAGAGCCCCGCCCGGTCCGAGCGCCGCTTCTGATTGGTCGACCACCCAGGCTTCGGATTGGTCCGATTTCGATCCGGTTTTTATCGGGGTGTGCATTTCGATCCTGTTTTGTTTTTTTCTTCATCCTACAGACAACATAACACGACTATGCGTTTTTAACAAAAAATTTAATCCCCCTGATCACATGAACCAACACCACAAAACAAAAGTCACAGGATGAGGGGGGACATCCCTGTGATTTTTGTGAACACGAGGGAGGGGTGACCGCGAGGGTAGGAACGTCTGACCACTTTGAAAAAAAAACAAAAAAACGTTGTCACTTGGGGTGAACAAGACACTCGACTCTTCGTTTCCGTGCTTCTTGGGACACCAAACGTCTGTATTTTTCGTTCACTTCTCCATCAGGACAAAACACACACAAGTATTCGCAGGGGACTTTGGCATGCTTCAGATGTTCTTTCCAGGGTTGGTCTGTGGCTTCCCATTGGCGGAGTGCCACACCGCAGCAATAACAGGTCACACAGTCCCCTCGTCCTGGATAGAAATAGCCAGCCATGGCCATGTCATAAGGGGTCTGGGTCATCTGTTGAGGCCACGTTTTAAAAGACCTCAGACGTTCTTGAAATGAATCATAGTGGGGATGAGAAGGTTGACACAAGGTGTAAGAAGGAAAAGGTCTCTCCAGAACGTCACCGAGTCGACACCTGTCGTCCATCAAGAGTGTGTCGTCCATCAAGAGTGAACGTTTTCTCGCTTCTTGTTCTCTCGCCTTTTCAGACACCCACTCGGAATCGGTGACGACATCTCGGGAGGATGACATGGCATTCATAGAACGTCTTTGCTCCATGATGACGGTGACTTCACTGAAAGAAGGTCTGAGGGTTCGCCTGCTTTTATGAAACTCTCCACCCTACACCCTTCAACGGAAGGTCATGACTTTAGCTTTTATGAAACTCTCCACCTCCTCCATCTCCTCACGTGACGTCATCCTGTGTTTGGGTTGACGGACACACGGCATGATCCATGACATGATCCATGACATGGATATGACATGGCACACGGGGAGGGGTGTGGGGATGGATGCGTCCTGGAATGACTGACACCAGGCAGCTGATCTTTCAAGCATGGCCTTTCTCTTTTATCTATTTTTATTTTAATGTTACACTTTGGTGTGCACTGACATGACAGAGGCACAGACAGACAGACGGACAAACAACATCGACGACATCTCAACTCAACCTCTACCCTCGGTTCGGCACTCTATTGGAGTTGAGATCAATCAAGACACAAAGAGTCAGTTCAATCAATCACTGTTTAATCATGAAAAAACCAATCACAACCGGATACAATGGAAATACGAAAAGTCATTGGAGGAGGGAGTGCTTTGCATGTCCCTACAACCACCACAACAACAACAACAACAATAACGCGACAACGTTTTCCTCTTCCATCTTCAAGCTCTTCCATCTTCAAGTCCCTAAGAGGTGGTCCTCCCTCAAACCTGTGAGAGGCCCAACCGTTCAACACGTACAGTCTATGGCCTCCCTGAAACAGACATGACACATCACTTGATCACGGTTGCAGCTGGCGTGTTGACAAAGTTCTTCGAGTGAAGAGGAGGATCACCATAAGATGTGATCCTCAGATGCGATAGGCATGTCATCATGTGTCACTATGCTGTCATAGGTCAACATACTATGAGCTCCAGCTCACAGGCATGACACATCACTTGCCCGCTGTTGCAACTGATGTATCTTAACATGTTGTTGTGTCGGCAAACACGACATTCGCGTTGTAGGGGAGTGAGTTGAGCTTCTCCATAAGGATCCAGGTCAACGTTGTCATCATCATCATCGTCGCAAACCATGGGCGTACCTGTGGAGTAGACATGAACCTCTTCCGGGGATGCTGGTGACCAAGAAGCCTCGAGCAGGGGAAGCGTGTCCAGATCCATGGAAGGGAGAGTGGCCACCTTGAGCGCTTCATGATCATCGAGGTCACCCGTCGCCATCGTCACAGGGGCATTCGGTGAATAGATGGGCTCCCGAGGGGTTTGTTCCCACCACTGTTCTAGCACGGACTGGGCTGAACTGACATCAGGGGTCCTGTCAATCATAAGGACAGAGTCCATTTAGGATAGGCATAGGTCATGCATATGAATCACATCAAGAATGACTGAGACAAAGAAGAGCAGGGTACTTACAGTTGTTCTTGAGGAGAGATCTTCAGAGATAATTTCTTCCGTGATCGTCTTTTTGCAGGCGTTGCAGGTGTGGCAGGTTTCAAAAAGGATGTCCCCCTCGTGTCGATGTCTGTTGTCGCCGCAGTCGTGGTTGCTGTGGCTGCTGTGGTGGTGGTGGTGGTGGGGACTGGCGCTGTGGGGGTGGGGGTGGGGTGGGGGTGGGGGGTGTTGCCGTTGCTGTGGGGGTCACCACGGCTGTGGGTTTGCGTGTCTTTTTCTTCTGGATCTTCTTGATCGTCTTCTTCGATGTGCCTTTCTCGGGTTCAGTCAGCTTCCTCATCTTTGAACGTATCTGGTCGCACATCAGGTTGTCGCCCTTCGCACGTAACTTGGCGTACGCGTCGTCGGTCTTCATCTTTAAACACAGCAAGTCGTACACTTCACCCCACAGTTCAGCAGTCATGTTACCGTTCCCCTCTCCACTGCTTCCTTGGCCACTCATGTCGCTTCGTGTCTTGTCATTCAACCGTTTCGACATGTTGTTCGACATGATGTTGTCCGGATGTTCTGTTCGTTGTTGTTGTTGTTGTTGTTTCTTTCCAAGTCTTCACGGAGGTACGTCAACACTTGATGGTACTCTCTCCAAACACGCGTTTCTTCCAGATAAAACGCCAACAACCAACACAACGTGAGGAACATCAATCAGAGGGGACGATGTTGTTGCTTGGTCCGTTCAGTGAAAAGTGATGACCGGAGAGCGTCGGTCGTATTAAAAGCCACGGAGGTCCTGCTTTCTGATTGGCCCGTTCCGATGTCTGACTTTCACCTTGGTTTTCCAAACTGGACCGACCCTTGTGTTTCTTTTCCATAGGGTTAGGCTTGTAGCGTGAGAGAGAAAGCACAACCTCGGTTCGACCAATCAGAGGCCACCCTCGCCCGAGCGCGGCCTCTGATTGGTCGATCATCCAGGCTTCGGATTGGTCCGATTTCGATCCGTTTTTTTCTGTAGGGATCCATGTCGATTCAGTTTCGATCCGCTGTCATGAAAAATTTTAGTGAAAGTCGTCTCTGTACCCAAAGGGGAGCGTGTCTACAGGTAGCCCTGTGATGTCGTCGTAGACGAGACGTCGCTTGTCGTACACGGTACGATAGTCTTTTCGGGTGGGTCGGGTCACGAGTGCGTTTTCGTGCCGAGGGCCTTTTCGAATGATCTGATGAGGGTAATCCAAACTGATTTTCTCCTCCTCTTTCCCAGGCCGTTGTCCCAGTATCAGTCCTTTCATGGTGTCAAAGTTGAGATGGCGTTGGTTTCGGTAATTCAAAGTGAACCCTCGCACTTTGCAGGTCGTGCGCGTTCCATCGGGTCTGGGGTTCATTAACTCGTAGCCATAGTTTTTGGGGCCTCCCGACACAAACGTCTTGATGGTGTTTCCGTCCAGTTCATCCGTAAACTCACCCAACGAATGACCCAGCTCTGGATTCGCGTCGTGGGGTCGATGAATGTAAATGACGCTGTCCGTGTCAAAGTACAACACCCTGTGGTCCACCAGGGCAAGGGTCTCGTACAGCTTGAGACGTGCTTGGGCGGTGACCCAAGCAGCGATGGCGACGTTGAAATGAGAATGAGGGGTTTGGAATTCTTTCTGCTTGGTATAGGTCACTTCCACCATGTGTTCGTTGACAACGACCACATCCTCGATGGTATTGCGTTCATCCCTCCACAAGGCAAAGTACTGTACAGTATCGTTCATATACACGTTCTGACTGTAGTCTACCCGTTGCCCAAACTTGCCCCAGAGCGAATTCAGTTGCATCTTGGCAATCGTGCGACGTCCTGGATTTTTTTCGATGCGGTCCTTGTCCAACCCAATGCCTTCTTTGTCGTAGATCTCCTGGATGTACGCGTTGTGATCCGTACATCCTTCGGGGTATCCGCTGGCTTCGAGCTTCTCCTTGAAATGTCGATCGATGTAAGTGTCAAAGAGTCCCACTTGCTGGGTGTCGGGGTCATGCTGTGCAAAGGTGTCAAAATGCCAAACGTCGTAGATCTGAAGCACCCGGTAGTCATACTTCTTCACGGCTTCCTGGAGTTCTACGGTGGCGTACGTCCCCACCCATGACCTCTCTTCGTCCGTGTGCTCGCAGGGGGAGTCTGACCGGGTATCGGCACACGTGCGGCACAAAGGACAGAGCAGTTTGCCACCCGATCTGTAAGGCAGTAGCGGATGGTAAAGTCGTTTCGGGGGTAGGACACGGCATTGGATCAGGCCTTTCAGTTCAAACAACGTGTCCACAGGGGGTTGATGGAGAAGGGTCGGGTGTCCCGTGGGAAACGCTCCGGTCTTACAAATGTAGGGATAAAGGGAACAAATATCGATGTACTTGATGGTTTCACCTTCTTGGGCTTCGTAGCATAATCGCGTCGCATTGGTGCGTCCTCCATAGAAGGCATCGCGAGGGTTGAGCGGCCCGGGGACGTGGATACAGCGGGGTCCCTGCAAGAAAGCATGCAGTGCGGAGTCCTCCCGTTGCATTTTCGTAAACTCGTGCTCCCACAGGGTGACGATCCGTTTCACCTCAGGGTGTTGACTCAAGAGACTCAAGCGGTAGTGGGTGTCGGTGTAACGGGCTCCCAACGACGAGCCCAGGACGGGATGCGGTTCTCCACGTCGGGTCTTGTGACAGACCTGGCACCCATGCCAGAAACAGCCCAGGAATTCGTAGACGGTGCCTGTCGCTGGATCGTAGCCATCCACGGTGTACCGATGTTGACCCCCTCCACACGTGAACTCTTTTTCACCGCCATTCCTAGCGTGCTGGAGGTGCAGATGGGGGTGCGTTTCCATCAGATAGTGGAGCCAGTGCATACAGGCCTGGGAATAGTTTCTCTTGGGTTGGTAGCCTTGAGATGGGAGAATGGCGATGGTATTGGGTTTCAGGTCGTGTTTTCGGAAGGATTTGATGGTGAACGCTGCAGCTGTCATCACTTCCACAAAGGGATCCATGCCCACCGAGTGGATGGCGTTCTGTCGGAAGTCGGCGCATCCCCGTCTCAAAATGTCCACATCGCTTTGGCAGTAGGTTAAAAGTTCTCCTTGTAAGTCGAACAAGGCTCCTTCTTGCACTTTTTGGGTATGCCACTGGAGGAAGGCTGTGCGTTCCGCGGGAGACATGCCATCGGGATCGTACGTGACGGCTGGTGGATAGGGACCTCTGTAGGTTTGGTTGACTCTCGTATTAAAAAAGTGTGGAAAGTACCCTTTCTTCATTTCTTTCAGCCCAAAGCTCTTGGGAAAGGCTTTCAGGGGGTAAGGGATGAAATTTAAGCTGTCTTCGAAACATAACCGTCCCAGGGTCATTTGCAAAATTTGTTGGTCATGGCGAATCTTGGTGGGGAGTGTCACCAGGAGGGGGGACAGACCCTTCAGGACTAAGTGTAAATCATAGGATCGTGCATTATGGGCCATCACATAAATGCGATCCTCCTTCGTGACTGTATGGCAGGAGGTGTTCTTGTTCTTTGGCTTCTTTGTTTTCTCCACTTCCATGACCTCTTCCCCCTCTTCCCCCTCTTCCATCTCCTCCCCCTCTTCCCCCAACTCCTCCCCCTCCTGCTGGGGTGATGCCTGTCGTTTGGAAGTGTGCTTTCTTGAGGGGGTGTCATCCCGTTTTCTTTTTTTCCCCAGGTGAGCTGTCGTCCCCTTGCGTGTGCTGCCCTCCTCTTCCTCTGGGTGGGGCTTCTTCTTGGGTATTTCAGACAACGTGGTCAACCACACACACACATCATGTCGCGTGGTGGGGCCTCGAAACACGATCTCACGGCTGGGACCATACCCTTCTTCTCTCCATGGACAGTGTTCGCACAAGTTCTTGCTCACTTCACTGATGCATCGTCCACATCCTAGTTGCACCACGCACAAATTTGGAATGTGTTCCCCCGTGTCTTGCATGCATTCAAAATCGTAGAAGGCGTATTGAACATGGTCTCGTAGGGGATGTTGTTCCTCTTCCCCCTCCTCCTCCTTCTCCGCTTCCTCCCCCTCCTCCCCCTCCTCCCCTTCCTCCTCCTCGTTTTCTTCACGGAGAGGCGTCATGTAACAGCGATGATCTGGGGTCATGGGTTCTCGGCACACAAAGCAGGGATGTTCTTCATCGAAGCACGCGTGGTGAGCCATGGGGGTCTCCAAGACGCGGACCAACTGAAAACAGTTCGGGCACCTGTGAATCGATTGACAGGCGCTGGGTTTTCCCTCTGACGGTGACTGGAGATGCCGGGTGTAACACATTGGATTGGGGAACCAACCTTGACATGTCAAGCAAGGGATCCCGTGCTCTTCCTGGGGTCCGCAATAACTAGAGTAGAAGCAGCGGTAACAGCGGTATTCCTTGGTGCAGGGATGTTTTTCGGGATGGTCGTAACGTTTGTCACAGCGTTTGCAGTAATGGTTAGAGCCATAAAAAGCGGGCATGGAAGTGATGATCATGATGGTAGAGATGCAGCACGGTGGCGTGGGGTGGAGTCTCATCACACTTGTACAACAGTCTCTGACCCACCTCTTGACTGTAGACTTTCAGTTGATAATGCAGACGGGTCAAGGCTCGTCCCACGCGTGCGAGGTCGTCCAGACCCCGACAGGGGCCTTCGGGCAGGCCAAGGCTTCGAAACAAGGCCCGTGCCCGTATGCCTTGAACGTCGACGCGATCCGTTCTCGTCAGTCTCTTTCGCTGGGCGGTCCATGCTGGGGTCAGAGGGTGAGGCTTGTGGGCATAATGCTGTGCCACCACCAGGGCCCGTCCCAAACAGGATTGATCTTCGTTCTTGATCCGTACGATGCACTTTTTGCGTGTTAAAAAAGCTTCGAGTCCAATCACGTTTTTCAGCCGGGGAGCACCACTGCCCGATCCTACCCTGTCGGGATCTGCGACGTGTACTAAGGTCACATCCATGGTGGCATCGATGTTCAGGTCTTTGTTGGACTGTTGGACTTTTTCCACGGCTTGCAAAATAGTTAGCCCATGGAGATCTTCAAAACGTCGAAAGGGTATCCGTATGGGTGTGTTCAAAGCGGGATGATCGATACCTAGACCAATACGATCTCCCTTCTGACCTGATATCTGTTCATAAAAGTCATCGATCACCCTGTCAAATAAAGCTGGCAGTTCCATGGGGACGCGTTCCGGTGGTACGGTGTTCAAGTAGTCTGGGTTGAAAGTCAAACAATAGGTATGATTAGCAGTTCTTAACCGTCTGGAGCGGGTGATATCTTTCCTCTCCAAACGATAGGGCGTACTTTGGTTGCTCGTCATGATAACGATGTGTATCTGATGAACGTCTGTACTCTAAGAGGTGCTGAACGTCTGAGGGATGGACAACCCTTCCCCAAAACAGGATCGAAATCGGACCAATCCGAAGCCTGGATGGCCGACCAATCAGAAGACAGCACCGACCAATCAGAAGACAGCACCCGAACCGAGTTGTGCTTTCTCTCCCATGGTAAAATCCATTTCCTATGGAAAAGAAACACAAGGGTCGGGTCGTTTTAGAAAACCGAGGTGCGGACCAGGCCCCGGAACGAACCAATCGGTGCGCTGCGTTTTGGACCAACCAGGAAGCAGTGAGTTTCGATCCGGTTCTTCCCCTATAAAACAAGCGTGGATTCGAGTGGGTCAGTGTATGTTACATAAAATCATCTAGAATGGCTGAAACAAAGAAGAGTGGTACGACGACGACAACGCGTGGCGAAGATGCGGTGATGGATAGTGCAGAACCTCGTGAATGCTGGAGTAAGAGTCATGCCGAGGAGGCGGTGTCACTGCTCAGTCAAACACCATCGCACTATTATCTACGCTTTGAAAGAAGGCTCGCTTCGTTTGAGACGTGGCCCACGCAAATGTATCAGACTGCTGAAGAGATGGCCCATGCGGGCTTTGTCTACACTCAGGGTGCCGATGGGGTGTGCTGTTTCCAATGTGGGGTGCGGCTGAGACAATGGGCACCCCACGACGATCCTTGGGCGGCACATCACAAGTGGTCCCCAGACTGCGACTACCTCAAGCTAACCGGGTTGGTGAAACACCAGAAGAAGCTACAACTGCACTATCTCTGCGAAGAGAAACAGAGGTACACGAATGACGTAGCACGGCCGGCTGCCTAGGTTTCCCGTGTCCTGCGTACCCGTTCAAGTTCCCGTTCAAGTTCCTGTTCAAATGTTTTTCTTTTCTTGGTTGGACCCACAAGTGGACAGCAGCAGAAAAGTTTTTCTTCCCCAAAACGGCCCTTTTCAGGGCCACCCATCTCACCCAAAAGACAACTTTCTTCCTTTGCTTTGCTAAACCCTCTGCCCCTCCAAAACAAAGAACCCACATCCTCCCCCTAGACCTCTTGGAGGCACACGTCTAAAAATACAATACATAGATATAAATAGATATTAATAGAGTTAGATCCATAGATCCATAGAGACACGTAGTACACCGCGTCAAACATCACGTGTGCATGAACACACGCGTCACAGTACGCCTGTCGACCTACACGAGTGTCAACACCTCGGTATCCTTAAATAATAATAATAATTTGAAAACACACACGTACAGGGTACGACGTTTGCATGGCAACACACAGTACAACCATGACGTTCACATCGCGACACGAAGTGCATGACGCGTGCAAACGTCACGCAGGTGTATCGATTTTTCTCTATTCATCTCACTACGACACGACTCGATACACACACACACAGGACACCACGTTTTGACTGACCACACGTTATTCTATGCATCAACGTCAACGTCTGTTTGAAGACATACACACACACACACGCACACATGACATTCCGATTGGCATGGGAGTGACACCACGTACATCGCGTAGGCATTCCCACGTTCATGTCTACCTATGAAGGTCCACCTTCCTTTAGCATTCAGACGACCGTCTACCTCAAAAAATATCAAGGCTACCCAAGAAGAAAAAAAACGGATCGAAATCGGACCAATCCGAAGCCTGGATGGTCGACCAATCAGAAGCGGCGCTCGGACCAGACGGGGCTCTGATTGGTCGAACCGGGGTTGTGCTTTCTCTCCCATGGTAAAATCCATTTCCTCTGGAAAAGAAACACAGGGGTCGGTCCGTTTTGGAAAACCGAGGTGCAGGCCAGGCCCCGGAACGAACCAATCGGAGCTGCGGGCTGGCGAACCAACCGGGAGGCAGGGTGTCAGTGTCTCTCCTATAAAACAAGCGTGGATTCGAGTGGGTCAGTGTCACTTGTAAAAATTGATTGAAAAGAAAGCATCATGATGAGTATCAACAACAACAGCAACAACAACAACAGCACCAGCAACAACTACCCCCTGAAAGAAAACTGGGATTTAGAGATTGCTACAGTGGCACAACCTTTGCCCGGGTGTAAAGAAACATTACCATCACCACCACCACCATGGTCTCCAGCGTGGCAATGTGCCCGGTGCCATGGGGGCCTGCCCGTCTATGCCCTTGGTACAAGGGTACGGGATGGGACTTTCGAGTGCGTCTACTGTAAGACCATCCTCAAGGACACCTACGTGCGTCGGTTAACGCACACCAGTAGGTGTCCTGTGAGGAGACAGATGAAAGTCCACCCGTGCCTTTGTACCATGGGATGCACAACCATGTGAGCATCAAAACGGCCCTTTTCAGGGCCACCCATCTCTCCCGAAAGACAGCTTTTCCTCCTTTGCTTTGACGAGCCTCCCACCCCCACCCCCCACCACACCGTGAACCCACCCCTCCTCCCCTCCCCTCCCCCTCCCTCCCTCCCCTCCCTCCCTCCCTTCACCACCCCCACCACCACCCCACGTCTATTTCTATTTTTAGAACAACACAAGAACAACAACCCTGTCGATCTTGTTCCCCCTCGTACGGGCGCTTCTCCGGGTTTTCCCCCTATCCCTCCTCCTCCTCCCCGGAAACGGAAGCGACGCCCTCTTTCCATGCGCACGCCACCGGACACGGATGCGACGCCATCTTGCATGCGCGCGCCACCGGACACGGATGCGACGCCATCTTGCATGCGCGCCACCGGAAACGGATGCGACGCCATCTTGCATGCGCGCGCAGGTACCCATCATGCACTGCGCAGGTCACGTGACCGGAAACGGATGTGCCGCCATCTTGGTCCCAGAAATCTGAGCGGTCCCAGAAATCTGAGTGGTCCATTACCGATGTACGTTACTACTGTAATCCTATATATGATATACAACGGACAAATGTATCAGAGAAGGTAATTTTTAATCATTAATGTCCAAAGAAGGCTTTTAATTAACGGTGGTAACCATAATTTGTTCCAAGCACCTACGGTATTCGGTAATAACATCAACAGTTTAAATCCCAAGCACGAGAATCTGATGGCACACAAGTTCAGTAGCGTGTATGGCCACCATGTGCGTTGACAACTGCCACACAACGCCTCCGCATGGACCTTGTGATGCTTGTGAACACATGATTGGGAAGACGACGCCATTGTTGCTGCAAAATGGTGCCAAGAACTTGCAAATTCTGTGGTTGGTTCTGGAGAGTGCGCAGACTTCTGCCAAGAGCATCCCAGACGTGTTCGATGGGATTGAGGCCGGGAGACCTTGACGGCCAGTCCATGACGTTGACTCCCGCTTTCTGAAGGAAATTCCTTTGCAAAATTGCTGTGTGGGGTCTGGCATTGTCGTGTTGGAAGATCAAACCGGGTCCATGTGCTGCCATAAAAGGCAGAAGTTCTTGTGCCAGTGAGTGAGTGAGTGAGTTATTATTTAACGTCACATGGGCAATATTTCAGCCATATCGTGACGAGTCTTGTGCCAGTACCTGGTCGCGGTAAGCAGCAGCGTTGAGGTTGCCACGGATGACAAGAAGCCTGGAACGTGCATTGCCACAAAAAGCACCCCAACCCATGACACTTCCGCCTCGAAATCTGTCAACTTCCTGTACACAACACTGGGTGTAACGTTCATGACGGCGCCTCCACACCCTCGCCCTACCATCAGCAAATCGAAGATTAAATCGGGATTCATCACTGAAGACGACTTGATTCCAATTCCTCTGAGTCCATCGTAAATGTCGCTGTGCCCACAATTGACGTTGACGTCTGTGTAATTGAATCAGAATTGAATCAGTATGGCTGAAAACACGTGCGGTATTATGGCCACGTGACCAGTTGCACGTGAAAAAACACTTTTGCCACTAAAGTGCTGTGCACATGATTTTGATCGATTCACCTGCACAAAAAAGGGTGTTATCTGAAGACAATACGTGTCCATTACTGTTTAAATACACAATAAGGGCCCACAATGATAACTGGTCAAAATGTTAAAATTTTAGGATTGTGAAGTTTTTAATTTGGTTCGGTATATATTACGGAATAAGTAGCTGGCAGGTGAAAACATAAATACTGCTGCTTTTCATAGACAGAAATGTAAATGTAAATGTAAATATGGATTCTAGTCACGGATGCGGAAACAAATACGGATATGGGAAAGGGACAATGGTTCATGTGAGTGAGTGGGTGAATATGGTTTCACGCCGCTTTTAGCAATATTCCAGCAATATCACGGCGGTGGACACCAGAAATGGGTGTCACACATTGTACCCATGTCGGGAATCGAACCCGGGTCTTCGGCGTGACGAGCAAACGCTTTAACCACTAGGCTACCCGACCGCCCCAAATGGTACATGTGTAAATGTAAATGTAAATATGGAATCTAGTCACGGATGCGGAAACAAATACGGATATGGGAGAGGGACAATGGTACATGTGTAAATGTAAATATTGAATCTTGTCACGGATCCGGAAACAAATATGAGGGCGGAATGAAGGCAGCTGTGATTCAAGCTTTACTCGTCAACAACAGATGGCTTAAGCCGGGATCACATCCATCCCCGTATCCGTATCCGTGACACACATCCGTATTTACGTCTACACTTATTTCCACACGTATCTTTGGCTTATTGCTTGCTTGTCGTGCGATGAAGGGAATTACACGGGGTTTTAGACCCGTGAAGATCCGGGATAGAATAGGTCTTCAACAACCAATACTTGCTGTAAAAGGCGACTATGCTGTCGTGAGAGGCGATTAACGGGATCGGGTGGTCAGGCTCGCTGACTTGGTTGATGCATGTCATCGCATCCTAATTGCGTGGATCGATGTCATTGATGTCAGTCAATGGCTGTCTGGCCCAGGCTCGATTATTTACAGACCGCCGTCTTATAGCTGAAATATTGCTAAAAGTGACGTAAAACCATGCTCACTCACTCAATGTTCTGTTGCTGATACGGACATGTTTAGATGCCTCAGTGTAATTTCTACAAAGGCGATTTTTGCTCAGACGAATGTGGGTTGAAACTGATTAGTGCAAATGGCCCATTACCTGTTCACACGCCTCGCAGTCGGCACTCACGAAACATATGTAATCCAGTAGCATGTACACAAGATGGCTCAACCGCTCACTGACTCATAAACCACGGTAATCGACGTAATTAGCGCCCCGCTCTAATAAGCGCCCACGGCGATATTTGCTAATATATTGGCTAGTGAAGAATCCTAATAAGCACCCCTTCCGTTTGATCAATGTACACAATACTTATTTATTCGCCTATAATACGCACTCTTGTGTTACATGCGCCCTTATTAATGGGCAATTAAATATATCTGTCGTATGTAAACATTTCAGACTGTCAGCATTAAGCCACGAAATTTACGATCTTTCAACTCTTTTTTCACCAAAATAATATTCCAATAAGAGCCCCCTATTTCTAAATTTGAGAGCGCCCTGAGCGCTTATTACGTCGAATACGGTACATGTTTTCGTTGGCTGCCCTGCACACATGCTATACTTATCAATTTACTTAATCGCACACCACTGGATCACCACGTCAAATACACAAGTCATGTAATTTATGTTGAGATGTTTGAATTAAAATCATCTCATTGTAAAACAAGTATTTGTCACAAAGTGACGAAATGTCCCCCGCCTGTATATACACCATAGTACCAAATATGAAGACAATCCAGCGATTAGTTCTTGAGATATTGCGGCAACACCGTTTTCCAACTCCAAAAACAGATTTGCCTGCTGTGACCTTGAAAATGGGGTCAAGGTCACCCAAACCGACTGGTGTCTACGGAGTCTGTATATACACCATAGTTCCAAATATGAAAACAATCCAGTGTTTAGTTCTTGAGATATCGCTGCAACACCGTTTTCCAACTCCAAAAGCAGATTTGCCTGCTATGACCTTGAAAATAGGGTCAAGGTCACCAAAACCGACTGGTGTCTGCGGAGTCTGTATATACACCATAGTTCCAAATATGAAGACAATCAAGTGTTTAGTTCTTGAGATATCGCGGCAACAAACAGGTGGGACGTACGGACGGACGTACGGACGGACGGTCGTGAATACTATATCCCCCGCTTCGCGCTTTCGCGCGGCGGGGGACAATGACAGACATGGGGACTTTGAGGTTAGCTCTTTCCGAGACAGAGGGTAGTTTCCAACCTTGAAGTGACTGACGTCTTAAGTGAATAGTTCAGCATCTGCGGCGCACACGCGAATGTATGAAATTATATAAAAACGACAAACGGAAGCGTCAATAAAGTATTGTACACTTCAAAGCCACGGCCATTTCGCCGCATGCGCCTGAAACCTCGAGGCGAAGCCAACCTATCGTCCGATACAGCCCTAGAAGAACAAGTATGTACAAAAGGGAAAGTGTCCCTTTAACACGAGATGATAAGCTACACGGCTTCCATGCCCCAAATTGACGAAGGTACTTAATCTGTTTGGAGTGAGTGAGTGAGTGAGTGAGTATGGCTTTCCGCCGCTTTTAGCAATATTCAAGCAATATCACGGCGGGGGACACCAGAAATAGGCTTCACACATTGTACCCATGTCGGGAATCGAACCCGGGTCTTCGGCGTGACGAGCTAACGCTTTAACAACTAGGCTATACGACCGCCCCTAATGTGTTTGTAACTATCATCACGATTTGCAGTCATAGTGGTTTTTTTGCGATTTGCAGTCATTTTTCGTTGGACCAGCAGTTGGCTCCCAATTTCCCTGTCTTTGGATAATAACACTCAGACGTCTACTCAAGTTTAAACATGTTTTATTTACAAACGCGTGAAATTGATCGGAAACACATTATCACACCCAAGGAAAACCCTTTCCAAAACACATTTACGAACAAAATAGTCACAACAATAAATAAGCAAGTAAATAAACATAGATAAGAATAGAAGAATTATTTACAACATTGGCGTAATCAAATCTTTTAGTTCTTGATACATATTCATTAACATGTTTAAAGGTATATCAGCACCATACCCGTGAACGTGGGTTTCACAGTGGTAAACTCACTCACTCACTTATCACGGAACAATATTGAATACAAGTTCCTTTTCTTTATTATTAACAGTGCATTGCCATCAAACAACCGATATAAATCAACGTTCACTTTTTCATCAGCAGTTTGTTTAAGTGCTTGCATGAGGTTAATTCTATATACAAAAAGTAATGTGCATGTCATTAAATAATGAAACACATGTTTCCACAACTCACACATTTACATTTGGGATCATTGCTAAAACCATATCTGAATAGGTCATAATTCAAAACCTAACACATACCTCAATATAGTGTGATTATTGATATTCTTCTGGTGAGGTGAGGTGAGGTGAAATGGGTTTAACGTCGCGTCCAAGATTATTGCACTTATATAGCGACTTGCATGTACGTGTGTGTGTGTGTGTGTGTGTGTGTGTTTGTGTTTGTGTGGCTGCTTGTACTAGTCCGGACTGATGCCGATTTATAGTGCTAGCTCACGGAGATACCATGCCACAGTTTAACATGAATACCCCACTCAGACACAGTATACTGACTCCGAGCTGACCAGTCCTTGTTTTAACCCCTTAATGCCGAGCGCCAGACAGGGTAACAACAAGTACCATCTTCACGCGGCCGGGGATGGAACCCCGAACCTTCCGCTCTCCGGGCGGACGCTCTACCACTAGGCCACGGAGGCGGTCGATATTCTTCTGGTTTCATACAATGGTACCAACTGCATCAGTAAGCATGTCCTTAAGATATGAAGGTGTAAGATTATGACAACAGATTAGGATAAGAAAGACGCAATTACAGCGTTAGAAACTAACAGTTTTAAACCACTAGTCCTTATAATGATAACATATAGCAAAACCCTTAAAAATGGCAAATTTCTACTAGTCCTTATGATACCCTAACTATTGGGCAGTTTGGCAAGGACTATAGGACTAGTGCCAATTTCTAACCCTGCAATTAACGGTTATCTCTTCTCTCTGCCAATGACTGCCACCCAATTTCATAATAGAAATTCTTAAAGGGGATATATTTTGGAAGACCTGTAACTATTCTATCAGCTTTCAGTAGAATGTTGTGTTATTCACATTGCTGCTGTGTACACCACCCAATACCTCGAAGGAAAATGTTCTATGTATCGTGCTCTCATCCACCTTCCTACTGTAGGGTCATATATTTGTGCCTTTGCCCATTATGATACAATGAAACTAAAGATACATGATATTTACACTGCGAAATACATTCATTATAACCAAATTGGAATGTTAAAAAGCAAGTCCATGCCAAGCATCTACCAATTTTAGACAGAAAAAGAAGTAATTATAGTAACTAGATTCTATGTACATGCTTACATTTGTGCGAACATTGCACATTCAGCCGTTTTGCAGTGTTGCCTCCATGAGACGAACATTGTACAAGGAATGGGCTCTATTCACATCCTTGGTTTGGGCCGACGTGTTTATTACTGAAAAATTGCTACAGGATCGCACGAGTCAAGATCAGTTTGCACCGCGAAACCGCATTATCGGTGGTTCGAGAAGGGAGCTAACTCCGTTTGCTTAATCGAAAGTTTGAGGTGGGCGCACATTCGAAACTAAACGCACTTGTTGTTGAGAATATGTACTACGTAAACAAACCCGCATTACGAACTGCTATTTTGTCTAGTTTAAATACAAATTAGGACTTATAATTGGATTAGAATGTACAAATGCGAAGACGCTACAGCAGAACTCACTTCCATGAACATCGCAAAACTAGGTTGTGGGGTAATTAATATTCATGAGTTATTCCTTTCATGGAACAAGTTTTCGGAAAAGTTTGAGGTGATAGGCTTTTATCAAGTCCCGAGTTCAATTCAAGTGTAGACATATTTCCAGGCTTATATCGCCACCAACACTTATGTTTAGATTGATGTGTTATACTGGAAAAAGTAGAATGAGTGGTATTGCCTATGTAAATTTAATTTGAAGTAGATCTAAGTTTCTTGCTTTGCAACTATTTTTGCAAAACTATTATGGAACGAGTTTGATCAGCTATGATGACGTTATTCAAACTTCAAAGACTTCGCGTGCCTTTCGTGGAATTAACGTCACACTAAATAATTTACAAAGACATTTCCCATCAATATTACAAAATGAGAATAATATATAATGCTACATACCCATGCAAAACAATTACAAATGTGAGCCCAATAAATTACTCAATGAAGCCCAGCGATTTACAAATGTGGGCCCACCTGTTTCGATCACTATATGACGGAAGAAGCGGGCCCACATTTTAGAGATGGTTATAAGTAAGCCAAGCTAATGAAGCTTAGAGATTTATAAATGTGGTCCCTCCTGTTACAATCACTATGACGGAAGAATGTCTGCCAGGTAGGCGATATACAAATGTGGGCCAGCTTGTTTCGATCACCATATATGACGGGAACAATGTGGGCCCACATTTTAGAAAATGGTTATCAATAATTAAGTGGAATTTCGTGATTAATAAATGTGCTCCCTCCTGTTGCAATCAATATGACGGAAGAACGTCTGCCCGCATTTAGGAATTGATTATCAGAACTAATTAAACAACCTTACGATGCTAGGCGATATACAAATGTGGGCCCACTTGTTTCGCTCACCATATATGACGGGAACAATGTGGGCCCACATTTTAGAAAATGGTTTAGTGCTGATAACCAATCTAAGAAGATGTACGGATGGAAAGATAAAAATATAATGCATTCAAACATATAATTAAGAATACGTTTTACCTTAGGGATAAGCTGGGCATTTAATAGCTGGACCAAAAACAACGTACAGCGTGGGTGACGCCATTTCTCGCAAATACGAAAACAACGGAGATAGCTCCCGTTTGAAATTCGAGTGACCTCCCTTTCCCAATATGAACCACTGATAATGCGGTTTCGCTGTTTGCACATACATATACACACAAGGACATCTGTATATGTAAAAAAGCAAGTCTATCAATCATTAATGAAAATAAGGCAGATACTTCCTTAGCGGGAATTAGTTATTTGTGGGTCGCTTCTTTAGTCTTCACTGCAGGATACATACTCTTAAACGTTGCAGCTAATATTCATTGGATGTGCAATCAAATAGTGTTTGACCATATCAACATAGTTTGCTTTGTATATAAGGTTTTATAATAAACAGATGAATAACTAGGTACCTACCGGCACTTGCAAAAATAGAAGCAAACCCATTTCCCCATTCCATCAAAGCATCTAAGTCTTAAACTACGACCATTTATGAATACACAATGCCATAGCTTTCATAGCTTACGGCCATGGGAGCCGTGCCAATTTACATTTGGCAGAGGGATACTCAAAGTGCGTGATCTAGACTACCAGTTGTCGGACTTTCATTTTTGTGGAAGCCTCGATGGCTGATTGGGTTAGATCGCTGACTTTATGTGCTGGCGATTAGGTGCCTCACTCGTCGGTTCGAATCCCGGCCGGGACTCAACCCAAAAATGTACGAGAATCTGTACTTTACTAAGAAAGTGTTATCCCAAATAAAAAAATTGTTACATTCGACCATTTACTTTCAGTTCAAATATATCATTTCCTGATTTCGACCACATTCAACACAACTTCCTGAGATCCAACATTTACCAAGATTCAGGATTAAACAAGTAAAAGTGCAAGAGTAACTGGCAATGAATGATACAACCATTTCTCGTAATAACCTCACAGATGACTTTGATATTAGATAGACATGAGATTTTAAATATTTTCAATGGCTGACAGATTTGGAGAATCGTAAGTTTAGGCAAACCACTTTTCATTATTTCAAAACGTCATTGGAGATTTATTTTGCAACAATAGCGACAAAAGTAGATACAAGATGTTGAAATTCGAAACTAAGCTTCTATAAACTGACAACCTGCATCACTTCGGGCTTTCCTCCCACATTAAGCTGACACGCCGCGATATGACTGGAATAGTGTTAAAAGCGGCGTTAAACCAAACTCACTCACTCACTCTATATACTGACCTATATGATCTTTATTCATGACGAATGTAGGCCTCCCGCGCATGTTGCTTTATACTGACAATATTGTTTCTTTTCTCTTACTGTCACAGTACCACATATACTACTCTCACACACAACTGGATAACTTAGCATTTGACTAATACAGATTGGGATTTGATGTCGCCATTCTTAGTTTCAAACAACCTACGACTCATGCACAGTAACCCGACTTAGTTAATACAGATTTCAACATTAACAGTAATGGTAATACAATATTTATGTTAATGCAAATCAAAACTCTATCTTTTCTCCTTTCAAAAGCTAAGACAGTCCGACCCTTTCATGTGAGGGTCTGGCATCATCTGTAATCATACATTGATTCAGTAATGTTTACAGTAACTCGTGCTTTTCCACCACAGCTCCACATGAACACTGAACAGTTTCTTTATCCATCTGTATCTCTGTTTTCTTTAAGCAAACCAAGCATTGGTGTTTCGTTAGTTCCTGAACATTATAAGCTTCATTACCATGAAACGAGAACGCAAGGTAAAATTGAACACGTTGTCCAGCAAATCTAGTTCCAACCAAACCAGCTCTAATTGGAATGAAAAATACCTTAACTGGCACGGAATTCTGTCCGAGGTCTAGGTCTATGTATCCAGACAACCGGTTGCTGTTGGGGTGAGCAATCGTTCCCTTGCAGACCAAAAGGCTGTGTGGAGTACTCTGTATGTTCCTTCCTTCAATCTGAGCAGATAAACGGCTTCGGGGTATTAGACGCTTAATGCCAGAGTTGTTCTTTCCAAGCCATTCCTGGGGATATCTTGGTTTTGAAACAGATTTGATGAATTTGTCCATATCGTCCTTTAGCATTTGGGCTTGAACGAGACTCTCACTATTTCCTTTGCACTCTGCTGATCCAAAGCCAACAAGGCTCAACACGACAAAGAGGTAGAATGTTGATGTTGGGCTGTGAAGTGTTTCATACCAGTATCTGATCTTGCTGAGAACATCTTGTTCTGAATACGTGCTGGGAAAGTGTGGGTGTCGTATGGCAACAAGCCATTCTTTAAAGTCTGACTCAAGCTGCCTCTTGCTGAAGTCCCCCATCACTGATGCGTCTTTGAAGTTCTCTTCATAGAGATTGATGAACTCAATTATATCTGCTTCTGGAATATTACTGATCTCAAACACACTGTGGTGACCTTTTCTGGTGTATTTGAGTTTGTTTGCAGCTATCAGCAGTCTCCTTGATGTCACTGACATATTGTCAAGTCTGTGAATGTCAAACATATTTCTTTCAAACAGCTGATCGTACCAAAGGACGGCTGAATGAAATGTTTGATCAAGATTTCCAGGGTCAATGAGACTGTAACATTCAAGAATCATATCTTCGATATCAGTAATGCTGTCCATGATAAACTCTGCTACTGGTTCGCCATGACGACCATGTTTGGTTAGGAAGCCTGATACTCCACCGTTAGTGTAGTTTCTGTTGACAAAATCACATACTTGCAGGCGAACGCGGATTTCACTGGAATATCCATAACACTCTTCATAACCTGAAGGTGCATTTTGCCTGCAATGTGTAAAATAGCTACAAGCTGTATCTGCATCTCTCACGAGTTCTTCAATTCGAAGGTTAAATTCTCCTTCAGTTGTCTCAGTTTCTGGTTTGCTACCTTGGCTTCTTCCCGTGTACTTTCCAACACGACGTTGATATATGGTACCATACATGTGGTATATGTGCATCAATGTCAGCTTCCTCCATTCCTCTGTTACAGAGGTAAGTGGACCATCGTTCCATTTCTTGCACAGATCAAGGGCATCTTCAAAACATCTCTCTGCCTTGTCCTCTTCTTCTTGTCGGCAGTGTGCATAGAAACGTCCAAGATGAGCAAGGAAATTTGGATCATCGGGAAAAGAAGATGATAGTCTCCTAAGAACTTCTAGTCTTCCTGTGAATGGTGAATTCATGTCAATGTCACATATCAGTTGTGAAAAAAGAGGTCTTTTCTTAATTTGAACTTCATTTTCTCCAACATCTTTGTTATCTCTGTAAATGAATGTCCTCGTAAGAATTTTGATTATATTGTGAGCTGTCAAAGATGACCTGGTCCTCCTTGAACTAAACATGGAAATAAACTCAAGGCAAAACTCCTTTAGATTGTGTTTAGCCTTCTTGCTTAGGGTTTGAAGCCTTGTGTCTTGTTTGGTGCTTGACCGATTCAAAACTTGTTCCAAAATTTCCTTTGCAAGGTAGTAATTGCTGATCCGTATGTTCTTTTCCCGACCATCGGATGCATCTTCAACAACAAACTCCATGATTGGGTATGGAAAGTCATCTATACATACATCAAAGTTTGACTGTTTTCCCAAAAGTCGAGCAAACACTTGACATGGCATGGACGTCTGACCATAGAAATATACAAGTGACAGGTAACCGAGGATCTTCTGCCATGACAAAAGGTGCCTTGTGGGGTTTTCCTCCAACCGAAGATACCCTTTCACATATGTTTCTATTCCTCTGAACTCGTGATGATACACTGCCATACCGAATTCATACATCACATGATGCCTCTTTTTCTGTTGAACATCTTTGCACATTTTGGATAGTACCTTTTTCCTATTATCTTCTTGACATCTTTCAAGGAATTTGAAAGAAAGGATTTTGGCTTCGTCTTCTGTTACTTCTCCTCTTAACCAAAATTTGTTGTCTTTTGGACGTTGAAGTGGCTCTTTTATTGCATAAGGATAACGTTTTGCATAGATGACAATGATGCATCCTGATTTCAATTTCTTCATAATTTGCTTCACACGAGGTTCATCTTCCCCGTCAATCAAAAGAACAACTGGGAGGCCAGAAACATCGTACAGATATTGTATTTTTGCCAAAACTTCCTCAATCAATATGCCAGGCCTCTGTTTAAGTTGACAACATGGACATATCTTTCTCAATTCCCACAATATTCGTTGCGCTAGTGTTGTTCCTCCAGCACCGGGGGCATGAAATATTGTGACAGTAGCACTTCTAAATTCCTTAATGAGTTTCTGCTCTACATGTTCAATGATATATTTCATGATGTCTCTTTCAACATCAACGTGTGTTGTTCCAAAGGCGTATCTGGCACACCAGTGAAGTGACCCCCCCTTGAAGAAACAATCCACTTCTTTTGTCAGTTCTTCAACATCAGCTTCCCCTTTAGTGTACGGACTGGACAAGTACAGAACCACTAAGTCCTCACGTAGCCAAGCTGCATCTTTGTCTGTTACATCAGCATGCATATGACTTTCTTGCTTTGGAAGAGAGTAATCCATTTCTCTTTGTTTCGAAATCTCTTTCAGCATGTTCCCCACAGATAAACAAAGACTTTCCAAATCAATCTTCAGCTGAACTAAGTTGGTATTGTAGTCAGATTCAAGAAGCTGTAAAACTGACTTTCCAACGCTTGAATTTAGTTCTTGTAATAAGCAAACAATAATCTTTGGTTGAACATGGAAGTGGTCATTTAACTTGCACAGGAATTTGTAGACGCACTGGGCTTGTATTTCATTATCTGGCCATAGTACAATTAATCTAAGCACTGTATAATCTTCTGAAAATCTTGCCAGGTTAAGACAAGTGCTGTTCAGATTTCCTTTGACAAGCTGCAACCATCCATTTGGGTTGTGTGAAGTTTGGGTGTCTGGTATTTCACAAAGTCCACGAAGACATATCCATTGGGTGCCACTTTCTGTAATACCCTGTGGGGAATCTTTCCATGTCGACACATGTAGGTACCTTTTCCTCTTTATAACATCCTCCAAACATGAAAGCAAACCTGAGTGTCTACTAGACTCCTCAAAGTCGTACACAGCTAGCCATGACACGAGTGCCAAATTATCCACATGTCTTACTGATTCTGGTAAACTGCCTGTAATCAATACAAAATGTCCCTTTTTGAAGTAATCTACTGCAGAACAAAAATCAGCTGTTGTCACTCCTCTCTTGATTGTTGCTGAGTATTCTTCATCAGGATACTCAAAATCCCCTTTATCTATTACTTGTCTGGTTGTTTCTGTATTTTCCTCCACAGACATCTGACCAGTTCCACCAAACCACTGATAAATCTGGCCTGTCAGAAAATCCTGTGGCAGACTGAGTCGATTATGTCTCCCAGACCTGACCCACAACTGACCTGCTGTAAGAGTCAGCTGGTTACTATCTGTGAAGTCTTTAGTAACAACTGAAGGCACGCCTTGGCCATAGCTGCTTTGAACATCAATAATACCAATTACTTTGTCTTGGTAAACTACTTCTTTGTACTTGAAATTAGGCATCATCGAAAAATGATCTTTGTTAAAATAAGCCTGATAAAAATCATCACTTGATCGAACCCGAACTCCTACCACAGAATGTGGTTTTGTCTGATTCAAGCACACTCCAATCACAACAGATGATGTGTGTCTTGAGGGGGTATTCCATAGAGATACTATATCCTGCATAAAGATTGCTTGTCCATCCATGTATATTGATTCATCTGGGTAAAACAGAAGTACATCACTTTCATCCTTCCTCAACAAATCTCGAACCATAAACCTCTCTGAATTGTATATTTCCTCTGTGCCAGAAGATGTTGACTCCTCTTTAGAAATAGATTGAGAAGTTTCTACACTGTGGACTTTCAGAACCGATTTTTTTTCACTGCGTTTTGATTTTTGTTGCTGCCATGGCTCCGAGTTCAAGTTTTCTTCATCATCGTCATTTTCTGTTGCATATCCAGAAGCTTCACCAAGTTTCTGAACCTCAACTTTCTCTTCTGTGCACTCATTTCTTGCTTCTTTTAATGGCAAGGTCGATTTCGGATCTGAATGAACACTTGCTGTACATGTCACACTTTTTCTTACTTCCTTTGAGTCCTCAGATTTCTTCCTGTCTCTCCATTTCAACCTGATTGTTTGTTTTCCTTTTGTAGAGTACATGTCATAATATTCACTATTAGTTTCAATAAACTTTCGAAGAGGTGCTCCATATGCATCTTTAAATGACTTGACAGTGGAACAATGTCTTCTATATTGCTTTGTGAAACGCTCTTCAACAATTTTCATAGACATCTCTATCGCTTTTTCGGAACATGTTGGGTTTATTATGCTATTTACCATACCAACAAACACGTCATTCTTGCTTATTCCTCCTGAAAAGAAAAGTAATGATGATTGGTTTCTTTGTAAAATATCGTTTCGTGCATCATACTTTTAAACATGTTAAAACTAGATAAATATTCAAACAATTTACATTAGAAGATATATTATCACCATCTATTGTCATTTCTATGTCATGTGGGATACCGCGATAGGTATATGCTTGTCATTAGAGGCAACTAAATGGATCGGGTTTGGTGCCTTGGTCCATTGCCTGACATCGTATCTCAACGCCTTGGTACATTGCTCATAATACCAATAACTGATTTCTTAGGTATACACTTGAATATTCACAGGCCGGCATGATGAACCTGGAATATTGCTGTCTGCAGCGTAAAACCACAGACAAACACACATCATTTCTAAGCTGAAGTATGTGATACTGTAATGATTATCTGTGTACATACGTTTAAATAATACAAATATTCTCTTACCTTGTGTATCGTCCAGTAACGATTTTCCTTCTTTGAAAACTACATTTCCACTTCCGACTTGGACAATACCAGGGTTCTTCAACGTGATGTAGTTATTGATAGTTTCACCTCTTTGCTCTGTAATACACAACACAAAGAGAAAACTACTTGAAGAAACGTTTACAAGCTTTGCAAGTATTTAGATCAGTAAAATAATTTATGTGGAATACTTGTCACTTCATGATCATTTCTATAAAACACATATATCAGACAGCGACAGGACAATATATATTTTCTAGTGTTTGTTGAAATATACTGAACCGCAAAAGAAACGTCACCCCAAGTAACATTGCCTGAAAAGTTGTCATTTAAATATCTGGGTAATCTTTGTCAAAGTTTCCAAAATTTAACATTCCCTTGTCTGGAACGTGAAATTTGATGATAAAAAAACAAAGTAGATGACAATAAAACCGATCACCCAAAGGCATCACGGCAATGGACATGGTAACCCGATGTACGTGAGTTCCGTGCAAATTTAAATGAACATGCGATCCCCCTTTTCTTACCCTATAAAAATCCACCCAGATCGGATAACATTCATTTGTTATTGAATTGCTACCACATGCCCGGATTGACAAGAAATCAGCGACACCAAGCCCTTGGACGATTGCAAGCTGGACATACCGCCCGGCAAGTAGCCAATGGATTTCTAATCCACGTAAGGACATTATACAGGCTCCAGCAACGGTGCCAGACCACCAACACTACAGATGACCGACCACGTAGTGGTAGACCAAGGGTCACCACCCAACGTCAGGACCGTCAGATTGTGCGACAGCATCCTCAAGATCGCTTTGTTACTGCTGTGGAAACTGCTCGACAAACCATGGGGACACACCAGCGACACATTAGTGCAGACATCGTGCGTCGACAATTGACGAGCAGACACCTCCACTGTCACAGGCCACAACGAGGACCAATTCTGACACCACATCATCGCCGGGACCGTCTTCAGTGGGCACTGGCGCCACCAGCAGTGGAGAAGAGTCCTCTTCTCAGACGAGAGCCGTTACTGTATCTCAACAGCAGATGGCAGAGAGAGTGTCTGGCGACGCCGCGGGGAACGTTATTCGGATGCTTGTGTTGTTGAGAGAGACTCGTGGGGTGGTCCGAGCATCATGGTGTGGTGTGGAATTGGTCTTGCACAGAGGGGCGGCCCTGTGGTCTTCCAGAACATCGGTCTAGGGAGAGGCAATGGTGTCACAGCAGCTCGGTACATGATTAAGCCTTGAGACCACACACCATACCTCATTTGGCACTTTCAGCATGATAACGCCAGTGCCCACACTGCGAGAGCAACAAGAGACTTCCTCCAGCAGAATGGCATCAGAACCATGCAGTGGCCTGGCCTCAGTCCCGATTTAAATCCCATTGAGCACCTGTGGGACGAGATTCAGAGACGGCTGAATGACGTCCGACCAAGGTCGACAACTGCAGCTGAACTGCGTCAGGCGTTCCTCAGAGTGTGGGCTCAAATGCCTATGGCCACCATCAACCGCCTCATCCATTCCATGTATCGACGTTGCACGGCAGTCATCAATGCACATGGCGGACACAAGAGATACTGACTTGTGATGCCATTTCCTCAGAGACTAGTGTTGTGTTTCACTTTAAGAACATATGACACTTTAATTTCAACCTTGATGATCAGTTTTGTCAAGTTTCATCTTTTTAATATGTCTCAAAGTATGTTTACAGTGTTTGGACAAATAAGGTTTCTCATATATCTATCCATGGTGACGTTTCTTTTGCAGTTCAGTATACATATTGCATACCTGCACTGTTGTCTGCTGGGTAGACAGTTCATGTTCACATGAAAAGTTTATTCTGACAGCTTATGTTTAGCCCCCTTTTAATATTGAATGATTTCGCGTGCTACCTTTCTTGAATTGGTTTACAAATGTCTTCAAAATGTATTTAGTCTCAATATATTTGTATAGGCCAAATCGTTTCGTCGACAAACAAAACTGATATTGATTGTATTAAAATCTGTTAGATGAAACAAACGTGTTAATATGTTAACAAATGAGTGGACAACCAGAAAAGTGTTTACACTCATTTTGCATGTCAGTCCATCTCTACTTTTCATGAATGCCTTAAACGTTCAATGATTCCCTAAACAGATCCCACCAGAAACGTATGCTATTTGTACAGCTGACCTCAGCAGCATTCATATTCAAATATGATCCCTTTGGTTCACACTCAATGCATTAGATGTGAAATTCAGCAAATCAAATACGTAAGTTTTCAGGAAACACTTGTATGTAATAATACAATTTGAAACAAAAACGTCAAATGCCTCTAATTACCAAAATAACGGTGTAATATGCACATCCAGTCCGGTGAGTAACTTTAAAACAGACAGGCCCATGACTCAGAACACAATCATGGGTGACAAAGTCTCTATAAACTGTCAGTTAATCATTGAAAATCGTTCTTATCAATGTATGAATGACCTTGATATTCGAGATGACATTGACATTGTGAGACTGTTTTCAAAGAATATCAAGCATAGAAAAATGTTTAGTTTGCTCATGAATTAAAACCAAGTTTTTTTTCTGAATTTTGAATGTATTGGAATTTTTCATCTCTAATGACCTTGACCTCTGAATGTCATACAAATTCCAAATCTATTTCTGTTTCACACCCTCATCTCTGGTAATATTGACCTTATACAGAGGTCACGCAAAATCAACTCAGACCCCACTCTAAAGATCAGTGTGCATTAAGTGGCACTATACCAAATGTAAGAAAAGATCCCCAACAGGGATACTATACAGGTGGGATGAAAAAATTTGCTGTAAATTCTTGATACAGAGAAACAAAACTGCAGACGCTGCTTTGTTAGGTCCAATACATCTTGATTTGTGGATAAAACCATATTTCAAAAAAGTCCTCAAAATACTTTGATACTGGATGGTTACCATCAAGATTACTTTATGGAGAAGATCTTCGCTTGTATTATAGTGCACGTACCTATTTTTGTATCACTTTCTTTTTGACGTGGAGATTTTTTCTTCGTACGACTCTCGGCCATGTTCGTTTTATCTGGAATAAAAAGCAGAGGCTAGTTTGAGCTGAAGTGCTAGCTAGTAAATGCATTATTATACCCCGTCCGTGCAAGATGTCGTTTCCAGAGCAGATCTATTTTATTGGATACACGTTTATTATCGAGTATTAGTAACCAGGGGCGGACCCCCTGAATCCCGCCTATGATTCCACCACCGACAATTATTTCAGTCATTTTATGGCTCAATCTGGGATAGGTTATTGTTTGACCAAAAATCGTTTTAAGTTAGATGAGGAGCACATTTTAAGAGAAATTATTTTTAGTGTGATATTGTCAGTTTAAGTTCATTTATTTGTTGTTAAATAACTATATTTCATTCTTCGTTTGTCGTTCTGTAATATATGACATTCCATGGTATAATGATGGATGGTTTTCTTTTCAAAAGAAGGGCATGTAACAAGCTAATGCCTGCCTCTAAACTCCCTCTATTGATCAATGAAGTACATATTATTATAACTGTTTACACGGCAGTATTAACTGAACCAACCAGCACTAGACAGTACAATTTTAATACATAACATTCATTGGTATAGAAAAGAAATTTATCTTTAAAAATAATGTTTTGACAATGCTAAGCGTCAATCTACACCTGGCACATTTTACACAAGAATAACTGTATAACGAATTGGTTTTTATTGATAAACATCCATTTTATTTAGATTTACATTACTTGTATACCCAAGGGAAACAAAGACAGAAGATTTCTAAAAAACTGGCGTCCAATATCATTGCTGAATGCACTTTACAATAATAGAATGAAAATGACTTTAAACTAAAATCTAATTCATGATAATCAAACCGGCTTTATTCCTGGAAGATGTATTAGCGAAAACACAAGACTTTTGTATGACATTATGTTTGAATGTAAAAGACTAAATAGACCAGGAATGTTGTTTCTGATTGATTTTGAGAAAGCGTTTGATATCAAGACAGTATATTTCCAAGGCATTAGAAAAGTATGGTTTGGGGCCTTAAAATGGATAAACCTACTAACTAATAATGCATCCTCCTATGTAATACAAAACGGTCATATGTTTTCTTCATTAATGAAAGAGGATGCAGACAAGGAGACCCAATATCGCCATATCTTTTTCTTTTTGCTGTAGAAATCTTAGGCTGTATGATAAGAGACAATAAAAATATTAAAGGAATTGTATTGAATGATAAAGAGTATAAATTAGGTCAGTACGAAGATGACACACAATTATTCTTAAACGGAGAGGCAGAAAGCCTGTATGCAGCAATAAATATACTTGATTGTTTCTCCAAAATGTCTGGACTTAAAATAGAAATTGATAAAACAAAAGCCATATGGATCGGGTCGAAAGCAGGTAGCTCAACAAATATTTGTGAAGATTTAAAAGTAGGCTGGCATGTAGGCAATTTTGAAGTGTTAGGAATTATTCTCAACCCCAATTTGCAAGATCTATGGGTTATCAATACCCGAAAAAGACTTGAAACAATAAATAGGCTATTTGCAAATTGGAGAAGAAGAAACTTGACTCTTATAGGTAAAATTACTGTTATCAAGTCATTGGCTCTCTGAACTCTTGTCCATATTTTTATGGCACTGCCAAACCCCCCCCCCCCCCCCCCAAAAAGATTTTATTACAAACTTAAATAAAATTGTGTTTAGATTTTTATGGAATGATAAACAGGATAAAATTAAAAGTCAAAATCTGAAAAAAAATTATGCTGATGGTGGGCTTCCAATTTTGGACATTAAAATATTTATAGAATCACTAAAATTATCTACATTAAGAAGATATTTAAAAAAGAGTACATATGATAATCCTTCAGTTTTTTCTTTCACTGATATGATTAATTTAGGAGTTTATGCTGATAAATATTTATGTGTGAAAAACCCTTTTTGGAGAGATGTTTTAAATGTTTGGTGAAATTATGGCAGAAAATTTACAACAGATTCAGAAAGATTTCCGAAATTCTATAACAGCCACTATAGCTAAATCACCAATTTAATCATGAAAACTACATAATTAAAATTGGTTTGAAAAGGGTATAATGACAATTAAGCACTCATGTAATGAGAATGGATTTCTGCCATTTGAAATATTAAAAGTACGTTATGTTATAAAGGGTACAATACTAGGTTATAATAAGGTTAAACTTAGTATACCTAAAGAATGGAGAGACACTGTCAATCATTATATCCAAATACCAATATATGACTTAAATCTTAGTCCACAATTGAGGGATATATTTATACCCGTTCAAGGATCGAGGTACTTTTATGATAGACTAATTACAATAACAAAACCACCCTTAGTAAATGGAAAATGGCAGTCTCTTTTTGACGATGATATTCCATGGAAGGAAGTTTATTCAAACTTCAGAAAATGTACTAAAGATACTAAATTGATTGACTTTCAGTTTAAGTTTATCCATAGAATAATTTACACCAAAAAGGAATTATTAAAAATGGAACTATTTGATAATGATATTTGCTCCTTTTGTGATTTAAATGGTGAAAACCTTATACATGTATATTGGGAATGTGAATATGTTAAACACTTTTGGAGCAAACTGGAAACCTTTTAAAACCTTGATATCAATACTAGGATCTCACTTACCAAATACTCAGTTTATCATATAATGTGTAGGTATCTCGGCAGGATAAAGCCAACGGATAAAAACGATATCCGTTGGGGTCATATGCGGATAGAGATGCAAATATCAAAGGTCAAGTGGGGACTACTTTCACTGTTTATAAACAAACATGGCGTCGCCCTCGTCATTCGGCGATCAAGTCAGAATTAACCATCGGGAATCTGGATAAACTACAGGAATATTTGCTATCATTATCAAAAGAACAGTCTAATATACTGAAAATCCGTGTCTAACTGTGACGTAGCTAAGGCATTTTATAAGTTTTGGCAACTTTGGAGATATATAGAGGATATTTAATGTGTTTTCTCAAATACAAATATTTGAGAAAACACATTGAATTTTCTATTTATTATATACATGTTTTATTTTTATTACTTGCAATTTATATATTTTTTCGAAAACAGTGTCTGATAAATTACCAAGTTCTGCCTGTCGCCCCTTTACCACCGCCGTAAAAAGGGTTTTGCGAAAAGAATACAGTTCGTGAATAAAACTAGCCCTGTTAATATATGTTATGCGAAATATATTATTTCATATCGAGTATTAAGTTCCGTGGACATTTTTGTTTGTCATAATTAAACATTCCTGTTTAAAATGGATAACTCTTTAATGTTTTGATTCAGGAGAAAGTAGTTCCGGCACCTTGTTTATATCAGTCACTAGTGACTGATAACTTGATCTATCGTCACTGATAAATAGAGGATATTCAATGTTTTTTCACAAATACCACTTTTATCTCATCGAGTGAAGTGGGGAGAGTCTAATATTTTCACGAGGGAAAATATCAGACTCTCCCCACTTCACGAGATGAGATAAAAGTGGTATTTGTGAAAACACATTGAATTTTCTATTTATTATATACGTTTTATTTTTATTACTTGCAATTTATATATTTTTTCGAAAACAGTGTCTGATAAATTACTAAGTCCTCCCTGTCACGAGTGAAAATATAAGACTCTCCCCACTTCACGAGATGAGATAAAAGTGGTATTTGTGAAAACACATTGAATTTTCTATTTATTATATACATGTTTTATTTTTATTACTTGCAATTTATATATTTTTTCGAAAAACAGTGTCTGATAAATTACTTAGTCCTCCCTGTCGCCCCTTTACCACGGCCGTATAAAGGGGGTTTGCGAAGAGAATATAGTTCGTGAATAAAACTAGCCCTGTTAATATATGTTATGCGAAATATATTATTTCATATCGAGTATTAAGTTCCGTGGACATTTTTGTTTGTCAAAATTGTTTTTAAAATGAAAACAGAAATCATTTTCAAACAGCGATTATTTTATTGGCGTAGGAATACATAAACAGTTAGTACTGTGACCATGTAGAACGATCAGCTGAGCGCTCTCCAGGCTTACACAATCCGCCAAATTTGATCAAATTTTCTCACAGATAAGTATGAAAGTTGACATAAACACATTTATAGAAACCCGAACATTGTAACTGAAACATTGTTGCTTGCTGTCATGAATTAAATTAGGAAAGTTCAATTCTCGGAAAATTCAAGCGGGCGCTTCTCGCCTCGGCGGTACGTCTGCTGTCGCCAGTTGTGCCTAATGTCTGGCGAAGCTTGTCCGGCGCAAGAGTTATATTAACATTGCCATAGATGTTATTTCCAGACATCAGACTCGTCAATAAGTTCCTGTGGTCAGTTGAAAAGAAGTTATGCACCTGCGGTTGAGACTGAGTACAGTCGGCATCTGACGTAAACAAAGGGGGATAACTCAGTTAAATCAGTACTTTTAAAAAATCGGGCAAAGCTTTCGCGCACCTGGCTACCCGCCAGGTCTGGGAGCAATACTGCCATAAACTTCAACCCCCATCCCCCAGACACAAGGACAACTGTCACAAGCGTGCAATGTCTGACCCTTTCCCCATGTTGAAGCATATTGAAAAAAATTTACCTTGTACTTACCTTTTGATGAAAAAAACAAAACTCCATTGCAAGCATAAGACATTAATACAACATATATCCCCATGTTATGGGTTTTTGGACGCTGAAGAAACATTCATAGTTTTCTCGCTAATCACATGAACAACTGTAAAACATCTCATTCACTTACAGGCTAAAAGACAACTTTATCTAAAAAACAAGCCATCAGCTGACTGAGAGTATTTACAATTTCTGTGTGACGCCACACCCCACGTTACAGTGCAAGTATTCGTGATAGAAAACGTATGATGTCCGAAAACCTATGCTGGTGAAAGCTCTGATCGAAAACAGGACAATCAGCGACGGTTGTCCGGGTTTCGATCATATTTTTCGGAGTTGTTTTTTTAATTTTTGATTAATTTTTTACGCGGAAGATGATTTGTTCCGAGGACTACTGTTTTAGAAAACGCGATTTTCCGCGTTTCCGCGGAGATTTCACATCCCTGCCGGGTTTTAATATGCTTTATAAATGATTTAATCCCGTGTTGAGAGCTTACTGTAAATCTAAGTTTACGTATTCATGACAACTGTTTACCATTGCGCAGGATATCGGTTACTTTGTCCTCTTGTTATTTCTCCACGCTTTTATTATTTTCGTGTATAAATATGTATTTTTGTAATATACATATCATTACACATACATTCACCAAACAATACTACTGAAAACAAGTTAAAGGACATCCGATCCTTTTATATGACTATAGTGAGTGAGTGAGCCGCTTTCAGCAATATTTTTTGCAATATCGCGGCGGGGGACACGAGAAATTTGCTTCACACATTGTGCCAATGAGGGGAATCGAACCCGAGTCTTCAGCGTGACGAGCAAAAGCTTTAACCACTAGGCTACCCCACCGCCCCTCATATGACTAGACCCGTGAAGATCCGGGTAGAGAATAGGTCTTCAGCAACCCGTTCTTGCCGAAAGAGGCGATAATGCTTGTGGTAAGAGCTAGGTGACTGACGGGATCGGGTGGTCAGGCTCGCTGACTTGGTTGAAATACGCATGTCATCGTGTCCCAATTGCGTAGATCAATGCTCATGATGTCAATCACTGGAGACCCGTGAAGATTCCGGGGTAGAATAGGTCTTCAGCAACCCATACTTGCCGTAAAAGGCGACTATGCTTGTCGTAAGAGGCGACTAACGGGATCGGGTGGTCAGGCTCGCTGACTTGGTTGATACATGTCATCGATCCCAATTGCATGGATCGATGCTCATGATGTCAATCACTGGATTTTCTGGTCCAGACTCGATTATTTAACAGACCGCCGTCATATAGCTAGAATATTTATGTGTTGTTTAACGCCCTTCTCGCCAATATTCCAGCTACATGACAGCGGTCTCTAAATAATCACAGGCTTTAGTTTTATGGTTTGAACACCAATGTAGGTCGACTCACCTCGGAGTAAATGTTGTTCTTCGGGAAACGTCTCGTAACAATCAGTAAGCTGTGGAGTGTCTAAGGATCCCTACTTGTGTTCTACCAGACCACATGAACATGGCCGTCTTTTGTGTGATACCCCTGTACTTGGAAAACGGCGGCTTTTCCAAGTAGTTGCTCGAAAAGTTATAATAGGTTTTCATACATGGAGACGGTAAAAATAGAACACGACTGCAGCTCTGATAAACAGCTGGGTTACATTGACCGCAAAGTCGTTTGCAGCCGTTACACTCAGAGGGTGTTAGATTTTAAAATGGATTATGTTTGAATAGTGATATGTGATACTTGGTGGCGAGGTTCAAGTAAAGAATGGTGCATAACAGTGTACGTGTCACATGTAGGAGGGGTGTGTGTGTGTTAAACCTAGGCTATGTTTAAGCAGTACTCATTGCTAGTAACATAAAATATGGAGCGATAGGGTAGCCTAGTGGTTAACGTGTTGGCTCTTCACGTTAAATGACCGGGTTTGATTCATGGCTGCATTGTGTAAGCGCAGTACTGGTGTCCCTCGCGGTGATATGGTTTGGGCAGTAATAAAGGAAGTGTTAAACCCTAGTCACTCACTACGGTGCTTGTGAGACAACACGTCCACGTATTTCTCTATGGAATACAAATCCCACGAATGCAGTACATGTAGTAGAGTTCTATGTTTAATAATACGTTTTAAATGAAAAAGTAGTTTTTATCCCTTTGCATTTCCAGATGGAATTAGCTATTTCGATTTTTAAAATGTCCCAAATACCCTAGATATATCAATCGAAATATATTTTGGATATCACCTAGTTTTCCAAGATCAAAGTTAAAACACTATTATCTTTTAGACATTACCCCAGAACACATAATGCTTAATGTTTGTTTGTTGTTTAACCCGCACTCAGCAATATACCAGCGATCGGCGGTCTGTAAATAAACGAGCTTGAACAAGACAATCCAGTGACTGACATCAGGAGCATCGATCCACGCAACTTGGATGCGATGACATGCATCAACCAAGTCAGCAAGCCTGACTACACGATCCGTTAGTCGCCTCCTACCACAAGCATAGTCGCCTTTTACAGCGAGAGTGGGTTGCTGAAGACCTTTTACTACCCCGGATCTTCACGGGTCCATTTTAATGCAATATGGTCATATGGCCTTGAATACAATAAACATCTTGAATCTTGATATAGGGCATGACAGTTGGTGATGAAAGACTAAAAGGGATGGGGTCGTCAAAATAACATGACAATAGGTTGTACCAGGGAGTCTAAATAGTTTGTATAGTTTGTATCTCTGGTTATACCCAAACCGGAAAATATGAGGGTGGGAGTCAAGTTTGGTTTAACACTGCATTGAACAGTATTCAAGTTATTTCATGTTTCCACTTGATGTGGGAGGAAGTCCTGAAGTGATGCAGGTACTAGACTGCCCCGTCATGGTGACACACCAGCTTGTGCATGGTGCCGACAAACCTAGAAACATCAGTAGGGAAACATGGGGTTCGATCGTATCCCAATAACGTGGATCGATGCTCATGATGTCAGCCACTGGATTGTCTGGTCCAGACTCGATTTCTTGCAGATCGCAGTCATATAGCTGGAATATTGCTGAGTGCGGGGTTAAACAACAATAAAAAAAGGGGTTCGAAACCCACCATCATAACTTTCTGGCACTTGTTAGGGGTTGCAACACCGCACAGCGAATATACAGAATATTTGATGACTTGGCCACCAGTTCTCTTTTTAAATTACGATCACAGACCTGTAAACGACAGGAGGATCTATTACTTAACTGTGTGTTCTGGAATAGTCGCTCTAACAGAACATACACATTATTTTTGTTAAGGTGAACTTCAAAGCGCCAGAAGACTCAAATTTGTCCATGTTTTGTTAGCAAACTTACCATAAGCATTCTCGGTTTAACATAAGTTTCTCGTTTTCAAATGGCCTTACTAGGATGGAATTGTTTCTTTAAGCAGTGATCATAATCAGTTCCTTCCAATAAATCCATCACTGATTTTATGAAAACCTGTTTCTGACATGACTTGGAATAAGAATTACTGGATTGGTTGCATATTAATGGTGAATTTGTTTATGTGTGCATGGAATTATTTACAGATAAAAAGGAATGTTTAAATATATTATACTTTTCTCTATGATTCTTAGAATCCATCTTTGAAAAGGTACAGCATAGCCAATCAATTTTTGAAATTCATTAATCATCACAAGAACATCTGACTGAAAATATTGGTAATGCATTGATTTTATTGTTTGTTTGTTTAATGCAACCATCAGCTATATTCCGGATGTAACACAGTGGCCTGCCTGGTTACTGCTGTCTGGCTTTGTACCAGATTCTCCACAGGGCAATACACCCCTGACACCATACCCTGACTTTGCTTGGGGAGCATCGGTGGGCAAGTCGTCCATGGCGCAGCGATTGCTGTGCAGAGTTGCCTCCCTTGGGCATGCCAGAAACCTATGATTGTGGGTTCGAGTCCCGGTTCCAAGTTCGTCAGCACCATACCCATGCTGGTGGGTTTTGTCAAAGTTGTAAACGTCTGAGACCTGCATCTGAGACCTGCATCATCATCCCACATTCAGCTGACACATGTGACATAACTGAAATACTGAAGAAAGCGGTGTTAAACCCCACTCACTCACTAACTTTGCTTCAGAATACTGCAATATCTGTTTAAGATATCATGTTCAACTAGGTGGCCTAGTGGTTAAAGTGTTTGCTCGTCATGCCAAAAACGAGGGTTCGATACCCAACATGGGTACAATGTGTGAAGCCCGTTTCTGGTGTCTGTAATACTGTTGGGATTTTATTAAAAACAGTAAAACCATACTCACTCACTCACTCATAATAAATGGCCAATAGTCTTTAATGGGGACTGTTCAACAACCACATTTATTTGAAATCCATGACAATATTTCATCTCTCAATTTCAGTCCAAGTTTTATACTCACCTTTGAATATAAACCAACATGGCTGATTATCAAACTCGAACTATGTTTACATATGACATGGCTATAAATTCAACTTGGTTCAAATCTCTCCATATTGTTCAAGTTTCATAATCAGCTTTCAACCCTGATGATTATGTAAGCCATGTTAATAAAGACCAGTTGAGCAAATTCATTTTGAAGTATCAATAAAGACTCAACATTTGTTAACTTAAAAGCTTTATTATACCTTAAACATGTTAAAACAAGTGTGGAACAATCACTTCTATTGTGTTATGTGGGTATACACAAATTGCTACTGGTAATATTACAGCTATATGTAACAGGATCTACAGGTTTTGTCAAAACAAGTAACTTGAGACACATTACTCTCAGGACATGTCACCAACAACTGTCAACAAACACTTAAATCCCCTTGCATAGTCTGGGTACATCAATCACACTGATAACAAAGCATATTCAGACTGATCAATATGATTCTTAAGTTTGTTAATCAGGATCATGAACTTTGTTATTCCAGGCGATTTTACTCGGGATAGAACTGTCTACCTCACCTTGGTTTCACTGTAGTCTCGCAAAAGACATGATGGTACCAGATAGAGGAGTACATCTATGAAAAGACTGCCACATTTACACTATCACCAGAATCATGAAAATGAAATTTCTATCCATAATAATACTCCTTTGTCATATTTATTCCCATCACTGGATTCCTAAAGCAAACATGTCAACATGGTGAAGGCAACGGAACTCCTTGTATATAAGACACTTAATGAAAATGAAACGCTGACCTGAGTGGTAACTATACTCAAGTAGAGGACAGCTTTCAGCTGCTTATGAAATCCATCTCCAATAAGGCTGCATGTGCACTGAGCAAGCATAAGGATGCAAGTGCACTGATCAAGCTTAAGACTGCAAGTGCGCTATGCAAGCTTGAGGCAGATAAGCAGATGTTGATTTACACAGCATACAGAACCACCAGTGACAAGTTTTACAAACATGCATGCAGGGAAGAATAGCATGTAGTACAAAGTCTGCTCCACACAAAGACTCAGTGCTGCCAGTGAGTGAACTGGGCAGTTACAGCATATTAGTCTTACCACCCCGTCCCAGTGTCACCCAGGTGGCAGACAACTTTGGTGTAACCAACGAGCTCAGGTATGTTACTGTTTGTTTGTGGTTTAATGCCGCACTCAGCAATATTCGAGCTGTATGACGGCAGTCTGTAAATAATCGAGTCTGGACCAGACAATCCAGTAATTGACATCATGAGCACCGATCAACGCAATTGGAATACGATGACATGCATCAACCAAGTCAGCAATCTTAACTCTGCTTATCAAATACAAGCACAGTTGTGATGACTATGTCATGTATCTGTGATGCTTATATCATATGACTGAAAGACATCATGTCAAAACATTCCCATCAACAAACATTAAAATGTGTTTGAGCAAATGGAAATGATAATTTTGGATTTTAAAAAGTTGAAAAATATCAGGAATATGTTACAAAGCAAGGAATGAGCTGGGCTGTACACATATCACCATATTCTCCATCAGCATACATTGAAAAACGTCTACACTACAAGTTACAAAGCCGACAAACCTTTTTGGGTAGTATCAGTTCTATGATCAAAACTTTCTCCATGTCTTAGCGCCAAAGGCAAGAGGGAACATATCATAACTATGAGCTATATGACTTAAGATCATGTTTGTTTGTTTATTTGTTGTTTAACGCCGCACTCAACAATCTTCCAGTTATATGACGGCGGTCTGTAAATAATCGAGTCTGGACCACACAATCCAGTGATTGACATCATAAGCATTGATCCACGCAATTTGGATCGATGACATGCATCAACCAAGTCAGCAAGCCTGACCACCCGATCACGTTAGTCGCCTCTTACGACAAGCACTGTCGCCTTTTACAGCAAGCATGACCAAAGGAGGGATTACATTGCCATGAGACCATTTGGAACAACTCAAAGAGAACCAACTTCACCCTCATCGCATGTAACATGTCTTGTCCTGCTAGTTTTAGGACACTGTTGCAAGGATTCCTTTTGTCCTCTTCATCTTTAAGAGTACTAAGGGCATACCCTTTCACTATAATGTAACAGTAATAGTTACTGACAAGTCATCATTCCATTTCAAAAGAACTTCGCCCCCTGTTTTCCTAAAAACAACAGTTTATATGTTTATTCTGTTGACTGGCATTAAGTAAGTTCATCAACAGTTCACTGATTGGTATGCGGAGAAGGTGTCAACTTGAAGGCAGCCGACAAGACATGCTGTAGATCTGAGGATAAGTGTGATGAAGCCTATCAGTGTGCGTTGGGATGTTTGAATGACGACTTTATATACTTGCTACACTGCTGCTCATTAAACATGATGTGGAATATACGGTTGTTTGTGTTTATATTCAAGTTGGTATTTCTGCTATCCAAAATGTGCCGTGAGCCCCTCTTATTGTTGATAGTCATGTTGGCGACATAAATGCGAAGTTCAGTTAATGCAAGCAAAGACCACACGCATTTAATTCAAGCTCGCGTTAATTTCAAGATTTATAGTAACCAAGTTTACATTTTTTTGCCCAGAATTACCAAAGGAGCATCCCACTTTTAAACAATTACTTCTCTTATGATCATGCGTAATATCTACCTAATCTTACAATAAATTACAAATCAGATCACATGGTTTCAGTGATTACCCAAGTGTTTATATACTGATAGTTATCATACACCAACCAACATGTTGCAAATATTGAAACATCACCATGATTTTAAATTATGTACAGACAGAATGGTGTAGGCTTGCTACAGATGATGATGGTCACTAGATACTAATGAAGATGCCACTTGATTGCCATTTTGGTGTCACTGTTTAATCAGCCAAATAGTTGCTCCACTCAAAACAACGGTCTGATAAGTAAACATGAATAGTAATGACTCATTACCTTGACTAAGATGATAAGTATGAATTATCTAGAATCTAAAATAACAATGTGCTTCATGTTATTTCTTTCAATACTTTTCACTTTCGGGAAAAACTTTTTCACACCCACCAATGAATATACATGTAGTACTATATTCACCATGAACGGTCATTTTTATTTGAATAATTGCAAAACATATCAACATCATGTAAATATGAAAAAAAGGATGGTTGGGTGTTCTATAGTTTTGCATACAACATGTATAAAGAATAATGTCTTGAGTATTCAGAAACTTGAAAAAGATGGGTCATATGAGATATGAGATAAGTTGGTAAAACATCGTAACTGCAGATGGAAATTGTATTCACTGCATATTTTCAGATTACACACATAACACATCCTCACAAGCATTGACAGTAAGTTGCTGTTATCCAACTTCAAATAAGTACATAACATATAATCATTGGTATTATCACTTTACTAATCCACTAAATTTTCGAGACAGAACTTGTAAACAAGTATAAAACAGATGAAGCATAACTTTTTTCATCTCCCATCATGATTGGACTATGCATAGACTCGTTAGTCCAGCCAAAATGTAACTCCATAATAACAGCCTAGTTTGGCAAGGGTGGAACTGGACTTTTATAGTCAGTTAACTCTCTTGCCTCGGGAAGATGAATTCTTTTTTACCACCAATTGACTTCAGTTTCAACTTATTGGCTGACAAACCACTCGTTTGGGAAAAGCATTGACCATGGTACTGACAAACCATGTACCATAATTAGGGACTGATTTGATGTTCGGGGAGGGGGGGCTGGAATTTTATCCCCCAAAATATTACCCCAGAAAAAGCTTGAAAAAATTAATCATGCTTCAGGCTGATGAAAAAAAGGCAAATTGCCTGCAATAAAAAATACATTGTTGCAAATGCTTTTTAAAAAAGATTATTTTGGCTAATAATTTTAATCAAAAAAATATTTCTGGTTTTGCAGCTGTAGCTGAAAAAATATCAAGTCTCTATTAAACATCCCTCCCAAATATTAAATGGTTGATCCCCCAGAAAGAATTTCAGATTCAATCAGTCACAGCATCTTATACCACTGGGCTACCCAATGGCCCCTCAACACTTCAAACAGAACATGGTACAGTGTCAAGTGCACTAGGGTTACCTTTCCTAGAAACACAAAACAGGTTGTTTTTCTAAATAATTTGAATAAACGAGGAGATTGAACCAGAAATGGAATTCATCAGCAACAAAATGTAAAACATATAATGAACAGAACAAAAAATACAATCCAATAAAATTAAGAGAATAGATTGAATGTAATATGACAAAATTATTTATATTAAATCAGCAATTTGGATCTCCATCCAAAAGAAGTGGGGGTAGAAATTAAGTATATTTTCTCATCTTAGATCATCTCTGCTACCTAAAGACATTTCAGCTCTTAATTGATAATGGAAAGTCACATGGATGAACTTGATTCCATAATTTCAAGACAAGGTTTGAAAAGAGTTGGAAAAGACACCCTGGACTTATTAACCACCGCAGCTTCATTTTGAGGCTGATTTGAATGTCATGCCGCTAAAAATAGCCATCCAATCAAATTACACTGATGACCAAGAGGAATCCTGGGACAAGCTCGTGATAAGATAGGAGATGTTCATGTCACTTCTGATACGAGGCTTAGGTAGCGATTCAGTCAAGGGTAGTATCAAAAATAGAATTGTATATAATCGAGAACGTAGCAAACATGGCAAAATAGGTAAAATCAACAAAAATAGCAAAGCAAAAACACAACATAGCAAAAAACATTAAGGAGATACATATAAAGAACAAACTATGTTATTAACATATATCTGTGAAGTCTTTTCATATCATGCAAAAATAATCTCAGAACAAGCTGAAATAAAATATCAATCAGTGAAGGTCTACATTCAAAAAACTGCACTAGGACATGGCAAAAAGACTCAGGTTTAATAACTCTAAAAGAATCTCATCATGTTTGAAGCATAAGGATGTAATAGAATCACGGGTGCTTTCCATCCTGACAAAAAAAAGTAGAAAGATTCTGTTTGGTATTTTGAAAGAGTGTTTCTTACTGTTCATAAACATGTTCAATGATCATTGTGAATAAAGGCTTTCATTTCTATTCTATTTCCTCTTTTGTACTACTGAGATAAATGAAGCAATGAAATCTAAAATTGAACGAAATCTTCAAAAAGTATCAACATTATATGAAATGTCATTAATTGACAATAAGGTCATAGCTCATTGGTGTTTGGTGATCATTCATAACAATAATCATGATAACAGGATAACATTGGTCTTTCCATCACAAGGCTAGCAGAGCTCCAGATAACTTTTTGAGCAATTGAGTTTTCACTCGAAGGTTTCCATTTTAATTTGTTTTTTTCATTTTTCATTGGGTAACCAATATTTTTTCACTCATCTTTTCATCACTCTATTGGGTTTTTCTCAAAATGAGTAAGCATTTAGAGATTTAAAAAAATGAAATAATGATTTAGATGTATATAACGGTCCTAAATATTGGCTTGACTCGGAAAGTAAATTAGCTTGTAATTGTGTTTGGGAAATTAGCTCTGTTGTACGCATGCTGAAAAAACTTCATTGGGTATTTACGCTTGCTGTTTTCAAACAATTGTGTTTTCCATTCAATGCATGGGTTTCTGTACGCAAGGTAATTGAAAGTAATTTGGTTTTGAATAGTTTGAGGGGTATTTTACGTAAATGCGCAGTTTTTCTGTAGCTCTGGCTAGTCTGCTTGAAACAGTTTCAACTAAACCTGCACCAATATAAAGAGAGTAACTTTGATTCACACTGCCCTGCACATAAATTCTGTGATTTAAATACATGTCAGCTTAATGTGGACAAAAAGCCCAGATTGACACAAGTTACAAACTTCACCTTGAGGAAACAACAAATGTATTAGCGACTGTGTATTTTTAACCAAGGTGTCTGGGATTGGAATTGAGGATCAGCAGATTCTGGCATGGCTAAGGGAGGCAACTCTGCATAGCAAATAGCAACACTGATTCGGCCACCCATGCCCCCTAGTATTAATAGTCAGAGGTCAGGTGAGAGAATTAAAAGACACATTTAACTCCCATTACAACATGAATGGTACCAGTCACTTTGTTATTGTCAGACATGAGACTAAGCTTATTCAGGTTCCAATAATTCATTGCACATTCATTAAAGACACGTCAAAAACTACAAAAAATCAAAACATTACAATTGGCATAAGTGCACATGGGGTCATATTGTATATAACAATGATATATCAACCAACAAGGTGAGTTAAAAACAAGATTATCAAACATATCTTACATAGTATTGTACATTAAAAACTACCTGATATCTAGTTAGCATGGTTAGTAAATTACCGTCTTCAACGTAATAAGCACACAGGGTGCTCTCAAAATTAGAAATAGGGTTCTCTTATTAGAATATTATTTTGGTGGAAAAAACAGTTGAAAGATAAATTTCGCGGTTTATGCTGACAGTCTGAAATTTTTATATACGACAGATATATTTTTCCAGAATTCCCTTACCAATATATTAGCAATTATAGCCGTGGGCGCTTATTAGAGTGAGTGAGTGAGTATGGTTTTACGCCGCTTTTAGCAATATTCCAGCAATATCACGTCGGGGGACACCAGAAATGGGCTTCACACATTGTACCCATGTCGGGAATCAAACCCGGGTCTTCGGCGTGCGCTTATTAGAGCGGGGCGCTTATTACATCGAATACGGTAGTTGTTATTGTAAGTCATACTGACATCTACTTGGAGTATTCAAGTTGAACATTTACTACAAAAACTACATGTAATTATACATTCCACAAAACATTCTAACTACTATTAACATTATGAAAACTATGTAAGGCATGCACTGTGTTCAAATCTCCAACCAGGCCACCTCCTGGTCCAGCTGTGTCATAAAAAGAGACATTAAAAGATGGTACTTGTTGTTACCCTGGCTGTTGCTTGGCATTAAGGGGCTTAAACAAGGACTGGTCGGCTCGGAGTCAGTATACTGTGTCTGAGTAGGGTATTCATGTTAAACTGTGGCATGGTCTATAATGGACTGGCACAAGCAGCCCCACACACACATACAAGTGCATGCACGTTGTGATATAAGTGCATATGATTTAACAATCTTAATGCTAAACCCCATTAAACATCCTGTCACATCTACTATTGATAATTTTCCTCTCGTTATATGCTTTAAAACCAACAACCCACAATTTTAATGCCTACAATACCAAAGCGCTGTATCATATAAACAACATTACTTTTCAACAAATTTATAATCATTATAACGCCATTTGCCCCCAAAATAAAACAAAACATGAATAAGTACCAAATTCCCAAGGAACCAGTTGTGGATATTATTTATTATTTATTTAGGTCTGAATATGATAAATATCTTTAGCCCATATCTAATAATTGTTTTAGAAACAACTCCATTAATCTAGAAAATATGAACACTGCATATGATATCTGAATAAGCTTAATAATATTATAATACAATTCTTGGTGGCTTACACCGGCTACTTTCACTAACTAACGGAAGTGTCTGTAAAATCTTCATCTTGTCCCTCGAAGTCCAGACGTACAGATTCTATCAGCTACCTCAATGATAACAACTCTACTTCCACTTATCTCCATGTTTTCTGGAACTGGTTCGGCTGAAACATGAAAAAAACATCATTAAAACCGAAAAAAACATCATATAAGCACTGCATATATTTCACAAAGAAATGTTAGAGTCTAATGTCTACATACAATAATCAAACTTCCCAATATTGCAGCTATATGCATAAAATGACGATGGCCTATATATAGTAGAGTCTGTACCTGACAATCCGATGATTGCAATCATGAGCATCAATCTACTCAAATATATGATGACATCCATCAACCAAGTCAGCGAGCTTCACCAGCCTTTCCCATTGGTCGCCTCTCACGGGAAAGCATTGTCACCTCTTACGAGAATGGGACCTGAAGACCTGTTCTAATTCAGTTCTTTACAAAGGTGCTCACACTATTAAGATTACACTTACTAATGATACATATTTAACAAATAACAAGTATTTGAAATACTTACAGTAAATGTTTGAGACAGCCATATCCTACTTTTTAATTTGTCAAATTACTAAATAACTTCTTTGAGTGGCATTTACATTCCTTGTAATCCGTGTGTTAATCCCATACCCATCAATCACTGTACATCAACCCTATCTCTTGTATAAACTTATTTATCATAACTACCTATCAATCAGTGTACATCAACCTTTTCTGTTATATAAACATCTATCTATTGTTATGTATATATATCATGCTCATACCTAGTTTGTACATCATTTGCTTGATAACGGTGTTAGAATCTACACCGAAACGTCGCCCAATTGTAATAAAGAAGTTGCTCATCCATAACAATTTTGTCTTAGTTAAATTACTAAATACTTCATATATAAGAATGACTAGGTTGATAGGTTCCTAAACATATTAAAGAGGTCATACTGCACACCAGGGTTACGGGAAATTTAAAATCCCAATCAGACATTTCCATTTAGGCCATGCCCCCATCAAATAGCGTATTTTAGTACGACTTCTCACACATATTACAAGTTGTTACTTTCAGTGTTCCCTCGTTATAGCGCGCTTCAATATAGCGCTAACTCGGTTATAGCGTGAGGTAAAGCATGGCTCCCAAAATTTACTAACATTTTTAACAAAAGTTTTCCAATGACACGATGTTTTGCCCAATCTCAGAAAACATTATCAGCTGATCACCGCGATCACGTTATACCTGAAATACCAGTCAATAAATCTGATAACTCTCATCAATTATTTGGACCCCGTTTGTTTTTTAAAATGTCCGGACAGAAAAATTTAAATGTCCGGTACGCAATATTTCAAACAGGACATTTGAGATTCCCAATCGGACATGTCCGGCGCATATGACCGTTTCCGGACCCCTGCAGCACATATAGCTGGAATGTTGCTGAGTCTGGCATAAAAAAACAAATAAACACCAAACAAACTAGTTCCAGCAGCAGAGGACTATGACTGAGAGAAAGGATGGACGTATGGACATTCGGACCACCATCTTCTGATGAAGTTTGTTTCATCACAGACCTATATACAAGTCCGTGGTTTTATGATGAATGGAAATTGTTTTCAAATCTATTGTCACTACACGTGTATTTTGTAAAATGTTGAAGAGAAAAAAACCACAATGACATTAAAAAAAAGCTACAAAATCACTCTTTCTAATATTACATTTTAAATAATTTTATGCATAGATCTGGAGTGTCTGCAGACTATATGTAAGTAAAACCTCGATCTCGGGAAAAGCCCTCAGAATTTCCCTCCCTCAAAATATTTTTTACATTTTCAGCCAAAACCTTTGAGTTGTGTGTTAACTATGGCAATATTCCAGCTAAGGGTAAATTTACGCACTGAAACTCTGATATGCAGCGATACATGGCCTTTGATATACACGATATATATTATAACTTGTAGCCTCCAGCTCGTGGTATAAAACCTAATGCGGGACACATAAAACCATATGTACCTCGAGTGATCCTGCTTAAACAAATTTATTTTCCAGATATGTTTTTAGGTGACATTGTAAAAGAATTAACACAAATTAAAAATTGATAGAAAACAGCTGTTCGATTAAGGTAAGGTCAACTCGGCTATGTCATGTGACTTCCATTGACTCGAAAAAGCGTGTGGCTTTTTACTTTGAGGCGGGGTATAAGGGAATTATTCAGCCCATCAGAAATCCACATGCAGCCTGTAGTGCCCATGGCGGGGTATAAGAGATTTATTCCCTCACTGAGAAATTTATTACCCTCCTAGGGGGCTTACACAGTATTTTATCAAGATCAAGCGGACCAATGAAATCTCATCATTCAGACATGGAGATATGATAAAGACCTTTATCACATCACATGACGATACAAAATATCTCAACAAAACAATAACCCTATGCAGCATGTGACTTTAGCAGCTAGTCCGAAGTCTGGGTCTAGTAAAATTTCTTCCGGTCTAGTAAGCTTTAGTCCATAAGTCCATAAATTGTACATTAACACTATGATCTATTGAAAATGACGTTAAGTGACAGGTTAAGGCTAGTAGATTGTCATGTTTTGGGCACTGACTGCCCTATCTAAAGAGGGTTACATGCAAGCTTGAAAAACTGCCAGTGGACTGTGAATCAGCTGTTTTGGGATCATTTTGGCTAACAAGTTCTTTTTTGCTAACAAGTTCTCGTGGTCATCTTTACAAAACCCGCCTTCCAAATCTTTTTTGCGCGTCTACAATATGACATTAGAAACTTTCATTTCACTTCACTAAGGGTTTCAACTTTTATGCGTTGCTCTTTGGGACTGCAGATTTGGGACTGAACAACAGCCTCTGAGAAGGTGTTGATAAATCCCTGTACGCTCAAAAAATGAAATGATTTATTATGAATCTTATGTATGTATATGAAAATGAAAAGAATGTACTTGAATATAAGTCAGTGAGTGAGAATGGTTTTATGCCACTTTTAGCAATATTCCAGCAATATTACGTCAGGGGACACCAGGGCCCACTTGCACAAAGCGATCTTAACGCTAAGATGATCTTAACTCCCATACTTTAACATAGGCTTACAATAGTCTAAGCGCTAAGGTCGTTTTGTGCAAGTGGGCCCTGAAATGGGCTTCACACATTGCACCCAGGTGGGGATTTGAGCCCAGGTCTTCGGTGTGACGAGCGAACGCTTTAACCACTAGGCTACCCCACCGCCCTATTTGAATATAAAAAAGAGGCAATATTATAAGGTAGCGAGGCCTATCATGAATAATGCCATAATAGACCATGATGTGAATATTTTGTGTCTGATGGTTAAGATGGCTGAAGGAGTAACACAAATTCTCATAAACAGTGGGATCACTGTAAGCCTATTTGTCCTCAGGCTCCAAGTTAATCAGTTAACTTGGGTAAGCTGGCTTAACCTTGATAACAACGTCAGTGTTGACTACAGTACATATACTGGTTATTATCGTTACCATATTCCCTCCATTAAGCACCCTGCTACCAATAAGCGACCCATATATTTTCTTCCACATTTGTTACAGAAAACGCAGGGGTGTATTATTGCCAAGTGAATATCATCAAAAATGTTTTGGTTTGAACCAAGTTTGTTTATACCGCTCTATCATTGAAAAGAAATTGAATTTATGTAAGGCTTTATTTAAAAGCATCTCTTTGTCATGTTTCTAAGCACTCAGGGTGCTTATTGTAGCAAATACGGTGTGTCACTGCTAATCACAAGATTAGGCAATATGTCATCAGTGTTCACAGTCAACAAATATTCAGCAGAATAGGAGGTAAGTTTCAGCTTAATGCCGCTTTAAGTAACTGTACTGTATTTCAGTTATGTCACAGAGATATAGATAAGCTTTTGGTTAATTGGGTATTTTATGCAGGGTTTGATGATTTTGATTTGGTATTCACAAGTTTTAGAGGGTAATCAAATATTTTACCTACATTTGGATATTTAACTTTAAACCTGTTTTGTAACAATACCTGTAAATCCTCTAAAACTATGTGAATAGTAGTTTTAGAGCTGGGACAAGTCCAAATTTACTACCCGGGTACCCACCCCCCTATTACCCGACCCTACCAGGCTACCCGCTGTTGTTCTCAAGAGATAGGTACAAAATGTCCGATTGGGAAATGTTTGACCGTATTCCTGTCAAAATGTATTGAGATACACGTATAAAATGATTTGGTCATGCATACACTGAAGTTGACTGAAGTATTATCTTTATGCAAACATATAAAGTCAGAAGGAATGGGTGCATTGTCGGAAAGAAATGTGATCATTTGTCACTTATAGTGTAGCCATAGAGTTCTAGATAATTTTTGCCATTAAATGATATAATCACTGTGACTAACAATGGGTCTGGGTTGTCCTGTGGGTACCTGGGTCCTACTCAGTACCCACCTGACCCGAGTACCCAAGTTACCCGTACCAGTCCTAAGTAGTATGTATACTTGTCTGCGTCTGCTTGCGTCTCCCTCTCTGGGAAGCCATTTTTTGTTTACACAATCTATCATTGTAAGAAAGGCGTTATTGTTTTAATTACCAATCAGCAACTAATTAAGATACAACATGTACATTGACTAGGCACGATGTGCTTTTCAATTGGCATCTATCCGTATGTTTGACGCTGAAGCTTTTCCGAATGTAACTGTTGGTAAGTGAATTTGGTGATTGGCTGATACACAATCATTTTATCTATAAGTTGTAACATACACAATTGTTTTATCTAATATACGCATTAATTTTATTTCAATAGCGTACTTAAAGGGTTTTTGCATATTTGATACACAAGTATTTGATTTGTCTGCGTATTTCAGTTTATTTAATGCGTAGTTTACGCAAATACTCTGCTTATCTCGAGCGCTGATGTCATCATGTGTCCTCTCATGAGTGAAACCAACAAACAAGTCCCTGAGGCACGCCAGAAACCTATGAGTAATATCTTGGGTTCATTGCAAATTTGCTCTGAATATGTTTCTTGGTTTGTCAGCACCATACCCGTCCTCGTGGGTTTCACCGAAGTGGTAAACGTCTGAGACCTGCATAACTTCGGGCTTTCCTCCCACATCCAGTTGACAAGTGGACGCACCATGATATAACCATGACAACTGAAATGCTGTTCAAAGCAGCCTCACACCAAACTCACTATCACACTCATCTTGTTCAAAAGCATATAAACATCTAACACGTCTTAGAAAAGGCTCTGAAGTGGATTTAAAATACTGGTTATCTGGGATAAAACAAAAGTGATTAATTATTTTGTGTTAAAGAATTGAGAGGTGTTTTCAAGCATTAACACTAGCACCAAGACACTGTAGCATCTCAGTCACATTCCGAGCTGAAGCTTGTCGTTAAACCTTGAACATGCCGAAACACCAACTAAGGTTAGAATTGGTCTTCAGCAACCCATGCTTGCCCGTAAAGGCGACAATGGCTAATCGCAAGAGGCGACTAACGGATTTGGTTGTCAGGCTCGCCGACTTGGTTGATGCATGTCATCGTATCCAAATTGCGTAGATCGATTTGCATGATGTCAATCACTGGATTATCTGGTCCAGACTGGATTATTTACAGACCGCCATGATATAGCTTGAATATTGCTGAGAGCGGCATTTAACAACAAATAAAACCAACTAAAATGAAACTGAAGTCACACCATGCTTAAGGGTGTCAAAACGACTTGATACCAGTGATGATCTTTTAGGCGAGAAAGGACAATATGATATCAGTGTAACATTCTTCGAACAACGTGCATGTCACAGATATCCACACAAATCTCTAATTTGGAACGGATGTTTCTGAGAAGCAAATACTAAGTTTACCTTATATATATTTCATAAACAATGACAAAAGTTTAGCATTTTTAGAGTGCAAAATTTTCAACTCAAAACTCACTCTGTCACTTCCGCTCAATCAATACTGAAAGAAGTTACAACATGTTACAGGGGCGGTCGGGTAGCCTAGTGGTTAAAGCGTTAGCTCGTCCCGCCGAAGACCTGGGTTCGATTCCCGACATGGGTACAATGTGTGAAGCCCATTTCTGGTGTCCCCTGCCGTGATATTGCTGGGATATTGCTAAAAGCGTCATAAAACCTTACTCACTCACTCACTCACTTACAATATGTTACTACAACGTGTATAAGGTAGCTAGGCTTGTAACCCTTAAACAACTGGATGTCCAAAATAAGATGTACCGGTACATATTTTCGTCCCAGGTCGAATCATAAAAATATAAAGATTCCAATTTGAAGTAATTGTTTAGAAACAAGTTTAGAGTTACCTTCCATTCTAGACAAGGATCTTTCACCAATTGTCATAATTCACTGTGTTTTGAAGTTTTCAAGATAAATTTTTAACAGGTTTTAATGAGATTATTTTAAGTACCTTATTTACATTAATAACAACAGTAGTTTTTCAACATTTTAGTTATTTCTGGTGACTGGAATAATAGAACATATCTTCCCATTGCAAGGGAGTTACTGACTACAAAAGTCGAACTAGGCTGGAATTATGAAGTTATATTTTGACTAGACTAATGAGCCTATGCATAGTCCAATGAAACCCTCGAAACAAAATCAACATCCGGTTCGTAAACTGCCTTGAAGATTTTGGTCAATTGCAAGATATGCAAAGAATGTGTACCACCAACTCAGTGCCAAAAGATATTTTTCAAATCTTTTCCTGTTTTTAAGTTTGGTGCTCATGTGATTTGATGTAATTCACAAAGTAAGACCTGTTTTTTTTTAAAATAGATCTTGATTATCAATCAGATGATCTTCAATGGGCAAGTGATATGAGAGGTGGAATCTGATTGGCCAATAGGAGGGACATAGAAGTGACATAAGTATGATCAACCCCTGAAATTACAGCGTAGTTCGGCAAGGGTGGTAACTAGACTTTTACAGTCAGTTAACTCCCTTGCCTCGGGAAGATGAAAAGAACACTGCTTGGCAGCTTTTCATTTTTTCATATTTTTTTTCACATTTCAATTTCTGTGAGCCAGTAGATTTGTAAACCAACTTTTAATAAAAAGTCTGACCTAAACTGGATTTGGTTATGCATGGTAAGATAGCAACAGAAAGTTGAGTTTTATGTTATCTGTCTTCATATCTGAGCATATGCTGAGTTTGTATTTAGAAGTCAATTTAGACGTGTTGAAAGATTGTTGAGTATTTGGCAATCAGCCAAGAAACAGCTATAATTCAGCAAATTACAACCCGGGTCTTCTAACTTTTAGAGTTTCACTATGCCTGGGTTGTTTAACCATGCGTGAGTGGTTTCTCAATGGCTCAGAGCAATCCTGTGGCCTGTGGCCTGTGTCAAATTCATAGACTGCGCCACAACAACATGAATTGAGGGAGCATTGGACTAGGCCTGTAATGATTCACCGATACCTACGATATCATCGATACTTATAGTCTGATTCCCGTGCAACCTTTCGAGTGGAGTTGATTGGTTCAACTGTGTCATATGGCTCTGTGACGCAGGGATAGCATTATGCAGATGGCTGTTACAATGAATGCTCATTCCAACCGTGACAAACAGGTCTGGTTGTTGATGAAATATAGTGATAGCTAAATAGACAGATTTTTTATTCATGCACCGATTGTCTTTAAATGTAATATCCAGTTATGTATGACTGTTTAATAATCTCATACCAACATTGACTGGAGTAGGTCCAATAGTTTTTCAGATATTGTAGTAAACGTCAGTACCTTAAATTACCTTCCAGACTATAGGTTAACACGATACTTGAATCGGCAGTACGTGAGATTGCAATGAACCATAAACAGAACAGGAACTAATAGAGTTACCTCCCATAATGGCAGAAGTAGCATAGCGCCACCTACAAGAATGGCAGAACATAAGGACATAGTGACTGAGGACACACCGACTAACTGTTACCATGGTTACGTTTAACAAAATTCCATCATTTAAAACTGGTTCTTTTCATGAAGTTTTCATTGTTAAAGATTTTGAGATCACAATTAATAAATGCATGAAGATAGAGGTTTTAGAGCTGTGATTTCATCATTCCTTACAATCGTGAGTAGTATCGTCAGTCTGTATCGGGATACAAATTGTATTGCAAGGTACCAGGCGATATTCATTTCTCCATGGGACAACTGACTTGGAATCACTTGCGTCATGAAGGACACAGAACCATCAACAACACTGAGGTGGGCACAAGAAGATTACTTCCCTGAGGGAGCAGCCTACTATGGAGGTGAAACTTTTGAACAATGAGATATCTCTGTTGGATTAAACTGATAGAGTTGCACATCTTCTTGGAGTGAGTGAGTGAGTGAGTGAGTGAGTGAGTGAGTGAGTGAGTGAGTGAGCGAGCGAGTGAGGTTTAACACCGCTTTCTGACAGTATTCCAGTTAAATCACGGCGTGTCAGCTTAATATTGGAGGAAAGCCTGAAGTGATGCAGGTCTCAGACGTTTACCACTTCGGTGAAACCCACAAGCACGGGTTCAGTGCTCACAAACCTAGAAACGTAATCGGAGCGAACAGGGAATCGAAACCAACAATCATAGGTTTTTGGCGTGCCCAAGGGACGCAACTCTACACAGCGAATCGCAGCACCTTAGACGACTGGGCCACCCGTGCCCCCACATCTGCTAGGAGAGAATGCTTGACTCTTATTAATCTAATGCTTGTTGTGAACAATGAAGTGTCTGTGTTGAATACTTGTTGACAACATTATTCTTGTGGTGGTAGATAGATAAATAAATGATGAAAGAAAAAACAATTGTCTTTTTTGTTCAATTTTGTGCACCCCTATTAACAGTAAAATGGGTTGGTCAACATGCCTTCTTTATCTAACCCGCAAAGTCACTCATCCCTGATTATACCTGGGTTGTCTAAAATAGTAATTGCTACTGTTTACCTGTTTTTAAAAATTAGATGAAGCAGGTTGATACCATCCACCATCTCTATATTCCGTATATAAACAAATACACAATACTGTCGAAATTTTAATTTGTAAAGATTTCAACATTGTTTTGGCTACACTCACATACCATGCATTCCAACATTGTGAAATTCATGTCATTAGATAATTCAGTATTGTAAACACATGGCAAATCTGACATGTGAATAGTCACTAAACATGCCTCTGTGCAAAATGTATCAGTAGACTACCATATTTACCATACTAAGCGCACCACTCCAATAAGTGCCCCCAACCAACTATCAAACCAATCTGTAAGTAATCTTTATAACATGTATATTAATGTATCAGTAGACTACCATATTTACCATACTAAGCACACCCCTCCAATAAGTGCCCCCAACCAACTATCAAACCAATCGGTAAGTAATCTTCATAACATGAATAACATGTTCCCTACAAAGACGAAAAATTTACATGACAGTCCATAAGAGTGTATTTTATGGATTTTCACAAAAAACAGCAGCACTGAAGGGGTATGTAATCGCCTTGTAACTCTTATCAAACATTTTATTGACGTTTCAACTGCTTCTTCACTTCATGTCAATCTCAGAAAACAAATTTATCTTGAGGTCGCCCCCCCAATTTTCTAAGCATCCAGCGTGCTTATCATGGAGAATAAGGTATTAACATATGTACGGACTATGATTAGCTGAACGTGTGTGACTCAGCAACATTTTCCTAGTGTCTGGCTCCTAACGTGGCTGACAAACTTGCCTGACAGAGATTTATGTAGGATCCCAAAGTGCTCTTAGCAGTCATATTGAGGAAAAACTTTTTTTTTTAAATTGGGATTTTATTAATGTTTTTATTTTCCAGAAGTATTAACATGATTAATATGATTAAATACAAAGCTTTTAAGCATCTTCCTCTAGATCATGTTTCTTGTCCTGTTAGCAGTGAAATACAAGGCACCTTGACAAAACCTTATCATTAGTTCTAACCGATTTAACATGCATTGGCAACCGGTCTGTGCACTGGACTTTTCCAGTTGTGACTGCAAAATGTCTGATTTGAAAAGTGCAAACCGGACATTTAACATGTTTAAAAATTTGCCAACTGGATATTTTTGAGAAAGTACTTGCAGGACATTACAACCTGACTTGATTGGTCAATAAGAATGTGAAATTTGAGATAAAATATCAATAGACATGATGATTTACCATTTAAATTGTATTTCCTGTTCTGCTAGGCATTATTTTATATAAAGAAATTAAGATTACCATGTGTATTTTCTCATAAACTAAGCCAAAATAGAGACCACATGATCACATTTTTTTTACCAGTCTACTGGTGATTCGGTTAAAAAATACTGAATAATATATCTTCAAAGAATTTTGATGCAACGGTCGGAAGAATTGTATTTTATCAAAAATCATATATTCCAATTTCATGTTATTTTAGTTGCAGCTTTTATGATATATAATTAAAATAATCATAACAATGACTGTAGCAGTTTGGAACAGCTGATTGCTATTGCCAGATCGGTTTTATATATGGAACAATTTGACCTGTCACTGTAAAGACTTCCCTGAGGACTTGCGAAAAAGAGGTCATGTTGAGACATAATAGTCAAACTAGGACAAATATGACTTTTACTGAGTCAAAGTGTGGCATTTATGATAAATGTATCAATTCTCTGTCAACTAAAGTTCATTTCAGGCATCAATATCGGTAATCTGACCGTGGTTGTTGTAACATAAGTCCAAATATACAATGATCCTGTACACGTTTTATAACCAGATAGTGTAGTAACAGGATTAAATTGCGTAGTTCAGTACAGATTTATTGATGTGGTATTTTCAGGTGTTACATGCTCAAAGTGAGTCAGTGAGTTGGGTTTAACGCCGCTTTTAATAGTATTCCAGTTATATCACGGCGTGTCAGCTTAACATGCTTAATGTGGGAGGAAAGCCAGAAGTGATGCACGTCTCAGACGTTTACCTATTCGGTGAAACCCACGAATACGGGTATGGTCCTCACAAACCTAGAAACATAATCGGGGCGAACTGGGATTCGAACCCACAATCATAGGTTCCTGGCGTGCCCAAGGGACGCAGCTCTGCCAGCGAATCGCGGCACCTTAGACGACTTGGCCACCCGTGCCCCCTACATGCTCACAGTAATGTCTCAAGACCCGTGGTGGTGTTTCAAGAAAAATAGTGTGCACTATACTCAAGAAAATACAGAGTATGTTTTGAAAGTGACCCTTGCTTTTATTCTTCTATTATCTTATTCATACAGGAACGAACACTAGTCACTGTCAAATATGAAGTGGGCATGACCAAATTACAAATGTATGGTTTCGCAAAAATCTACCAGCTCTTTGGTTCTACATTTCATGCAGACAAATATTGGCCTCAGAGCAGATCTGGTAATCCAGGATAAGTGTGAACCAACTCACAAAACATGTCTGAGACAAGATGGCTGAGCACAGAATTTGAGCAAACATATTTGGTTTGTGACAGGTAGAGAGGGTGCATGCATGTTGTGCATACGCAGGTCATGACGATGAAATTGACAACGCTCCCATGGACTCACGTGTTGCTCACAATCGTTTGATGAATGACATGACACTATTCATTATTGCTCACTGGGGTAAAAACATATTCAATTTAAAAAGCAAATGAATTCCCTTACTGGTCAAGATACTTTTAAATTGCTGTTATATCTATTAGGGCTGTTACGATTCACCCACACATTCGGTGAATCGAACCGTATCCATTCATGGATTGAATTCGTTATTCGTGGCCACTAGAATCAAATATTTATGAATATGCAATCATGTGCATTTAAATACCCTGTACCTACAAATATCCAAAAGATATTATATGCTAGGATTTCTTCAAAGACGACACTCTTATAATATTTAATTTGACAGTATTGGGGTCACTGGTCATTGTCGCATTTGAGCAGATACTAGTACCAGGATAAGTGCATTATATAAATGTATAATATATTAATAATTAACAAACTGTGTCAAATAATTTATGTTATTATTGTTTCACTGACTACAACAAGTAATACATCAACTGCTGACTTGTTATTGTATTCGTGAATTAATATTAGTATTTGTTACCCTGTACTCGTGATACGAATCGTATTCGCCTCATAGTGTATTCATTGCATGATTTGTATGATTATCTATACAAATTTGCTGTCACTGTTTCGCAGTCATCGGGCACCTCACAAAAGCACCTACTATTAAGTGCTATTGCACTCGCCATCAGAACTCATTGTCAGCCGAGACACGACATGCGCATATCCATCACAATACTTGTCGTGGACCACCCGCTAGTAACCCCTTTCACAATGCAGCCCTCTAAGTTCATTTTTTTGTTAGGGAGCCGAGCGACTCCTATCATGAATATCTTAGGAGCCAACAGATATCTTACACAGATATCGTCACCAGTTATGCTTACTGTTAGGTAGCCAAGTGGCAAGCAGTAGATAAATTTAGGTCACCAATCATAGATTAAAGTCACATTTGGACACCAAAATGGTTGTTACTTAGAGGGCAGCATTTACGGTACACACCAGTGGGTGGTCCTCATACAGTCATACAGGGTTAATTGTCAGGTCACAACTCAACTTATCCTGGCTTACCAGTAGTTAGATGGAAACCGAAGTCAAGATCCATTTCCCTTAGACTGTTATTGAGTATACAATACTGCACAGATATGGAGCATGTATGATAGGCATCACAGGTGTCTGGTGTGGATTCCTAAGGCCTTTGATTAATTCATGTTGGTTTACACGTAAAAGAGTCTGATTGTCCAAACCTTTGTTCAGTGGTTGATATGAAATGAGATTAGACCCTTCAATGTGTTTAATCATATGGGAAATGTTTTTTAGTAAAAAGATGGGGTCAGTAGGAAGAGACAAAATAATTCATTATTCTGATCACACTGCAAGTAATTTTTAAAAATGTTATCATTGGTTATTCATGCAAAAAAATATCTGTGAAGCTAACAACAGTATTTGAGTGAACATTACCATCTTCCTGAGGCAAGGGAATTAACAGACTACAAAAGTCCAGTTTCCACCCTTGCCGTACTTAATTATTAGGCATGGCTCGATCGCAGCGCTACCAGTGGCTATGAGTTATGTCCCTTCTATGTCCCTCCCAGCCTGTTTCCCGGGGTATGCTGCGCTGACGCTACACTGACCCAGGCAATGACTGCATAATGCCTGCCTCCACTAGACGAACAAACATGGCGGATGCGACATGTATTTACTGTAGAAAAACGCTAGAATGGGTGGTTAAAGTTTTTTCTTAACGTTTCCATGAATGCTCTTGCAATGTATACCCCCAAGAATAATGTCCATTGTTACTTTTAGTGAAAGAAAACATTATTTAAGCTGTTTTGAGACTCGAAAGTGGTCGTCACATCGGGGAAATGTAAACAATGACACACACACCATTTTCAACAGTGATATGTGTGTTAATAATTCATGTCAGCTCACTGTTGTCACGAAATCGTATACATAATACATGGAATTAAACGACCATGTTAATGAAATACCATTAGCATCTACATTGACAGGTATTTGCTGTACAGATCCTGTAATCAACCGATATCTGCACGGTGGTTGCCATGTTGTTTATGAACAGATGAACCGGATGTCGATGTGGTTAACACAATTTTGATAGGACTATGCATTGACTCGCAGTCCAGCCAAAATGTAACTCTGAAATTCCGGCCTAGTTTGGCAGGGGTGGAAACTGGACTTTTATAGACAGTTAACGCCCTTGCCTCCTCGGGAAGATGACATTTACAGGTCATTGATGATGTATCATATTTGTCTGTGTCAGCACGGCCAGGCTGGGAAATATGTTTAAATTGTTTTCATAAGTGTGATAGTCATGATTGGTATTTATAATCAGATAATATAAGCTTAAAACACGTGTTAAACTGAAATGTCTTTTTTTTCCTGACATGCTTTGTAAAGGTTCATCATGGTTCATGTTCATGGATCATGTAGACATATGAAAATGAGTTATAAAATAGATTATTGCCAAACATTAAACCTGATAAATTGATATAGGAAACACCAGCCTTTCAGTTAACAGAAGTTTGAATTTCTCATTTATTTTTCAAGTCATTTCCAGAGATGATTAGAAACTCAACACATGAAATGTTATTAATGATAAATACATTGTAGACACAGTTTGCGGCTTCAGTTACAGATGTTATTGGGAATTTTACAAACGTTTGAACATTTTAGCGACTGTGCTTATAAATCTTTCTTCAAAATTTTGGACACAAAAATAGCTCCTATTTTTTCCTACGGTTTGGAAATATTTGGTTTTGCAGAGGCAAAAGAAATTGAATCCGTACATTTATACACTTGTATAAGATTTCTTGGTGTTAAAGTGAGTGAGTGAGTACGGTTTACACCGCTTTTAGCAATATTTCAGCAATATCACGGCGGGGGACACCAGAAACAGGCTTCACACATTGTACCCATGTCGGGAATCGAACCCGGGTCTTCAGCGTGACGAGTGAACGCTTTAACCAATAGGCTACCCGACCGCCCCTCTTGGTGTTAAACACAGTACTTCTAACGTAATGGTTTATGGTGAATGTGGTCGCATGCCCTTGAATATATATCACTATATGAAAATCATAAGATATTGGTTAAAATTACTAAAAATGCCAGAAAGTATATTACCAAAAGAATGTTATAATATGATGCTATTGTATGAAAAGAATGGAGATCAAATTGGGCAAACAATGTTAAATGTCTACTGTATAAATGTGGGTATGGTTACATCTGGGACAACCAATGTTTCTTAGAGAATCATGCCATGTTCATATCGAAAATACGGCAGACGCTTTTTGACATGTACTTTCAAACATGGAGTGAGTGAGTGAGTATGGTTTTACGCCGCTTTTAGCAATATTCAAGCAATATCACGGCGGGGGACACCAGAAATGGGCTTCACACATTGTACCCATGTCGGGAATCGAACCCGGCTCTTCGGCGTGACGAGCGAACGCTTTAACCACTAGGCTACCCGACCGCCCCTTTCAAACATGGAGAATACTGTAGATGTTTCTAGCAAACGCGAATATTATTGATATCTTAAAATGCAAATATGTGCAGAAAATTATTTAACTGATGTAAATATAAGAAAATGCAGAATATCATTAACACAATTTAGATGCAGCTCACAAAGGTTAATGGTTGAAGTTGGCAGGCATAAAGAAAAACCAACATGTTTAAGATTATGTAGACAATGTTCTTTAAATGTCGTGGAAGATGAATTTCACTCTTTACTTGTATGTTGTTAATATGCTAATATAAGTAAAAAATATATTGAACAAAAATACTATGTACTTCCAAATAAATACAAGTTTATCTCTTTAATATCACATGTGAGCAAAACGGCTATACAAAATCTATCTCTATTTATATATCATGCCATGTTATTAAGAAATGAATCCTTGTAACATTTTTAACTGCTTCCACGTTGTCATGATTCTGTACTATGGGCCTGTGGCCTTACAGTTATATATGATTAAACTGAACATAATATATAGATGTTATATGTTAATCAGGACATGATGGAACGCCATGATCATGCCTAAGGTCATGATTTGAATTTAAAACATAATAAACATGCATGTATTATTTGTTAGCAAGTAACAGATGCCACCTCGCAAGTTAGAATTGCTTCACATTGACGCTCTCTCTTGAAGGACCGCCTCCGTGGTCTAGTGGTAGAGCGTCTGCCTGGAGAGCGGAAGGTCTGGGGTTCGATCCACGGCCGCATCATACCAAAAGACGTTAAAAGATGGTACTTGTTGTTACCCTGTCTGGCGCTCGGCATTAAGGGGCTAAAACAAGGACTGGTCGGCTCGGAGTCAGTATACTGTGTCTGAGTGGGGCATTCATGTTAAACTGCGGCATGGTATCTCAGTGAGCTAGCACTATAAAACAGGCATCAGTCCGGAGAAGTACAAGCAGCCACACAAACACACACACGTACATGCACGTCGCTATATAAGTGAAATAATCTTGGACCCGACATTAAATCCCATTTCACCTCACCTCACTGGTCAAGTGTTCCACTATCTATAGACCTCTCAAATGGAATATAGGTCCACAGGAACCTATGCTTGTCATAAGAGGCGACTAATGCATCGGGTGTTCAGAGACTTTGTTGACTGCTTGTCAACGCATATCCATTAAGTGATGGCACAGATTTCATTATTTAAAGACCACAGTCATATAGCTGGTACATTGCTGAGTGTGTCATTAAACAACAAACAAACAAACAAACAAACAAAAACTGTCTATGAAGTATGAATAATGGTGATGACGAGGACATAGGTATCAGAACCACTGGGCTAAGGGCCATCTTTTACAAACAAATGAAGGATCATATTTTTAATTCTGAAGTCAATGGACAAGGGTGTCGTTGTACAAAGCGATCTTAGCGCGAAGGTGGCCGTAACTCCCATACTTTAACATAGGCTTACGACCATCATAGCCCTAATGTTGTTTTGTACAACGGCACCCAGGGCCCTATATCAGAAAACCATCCATGCTTTGTAACTCGCAAACATTTATCTAGGCTCCAAACTAAGTGCAAATTGTTCAAAATTGTCATTTAAATATTTCATATCTGAAATTCAGAGGTATATCAAGTTAGAATCTGAACATTACATTCAATGCAATGATGTAAAACTATTCATCAAAGCCTCTCACTCAATGTTGGCCCTCTTGTCAAATACATGAAACCTCCAAGAAGCCATATAATAACTTATAACATCACGAATACGAATTCTGAATTTTTTAATTCCTATGTGGGAATTTTTTACTGACATTTATTGCTGGCTTGGTGCCAAATATCAGCCCCTGAGCAGGTGCAGATAAATCTTTCAAGTGTTGTAAATCTATGTTACTATTGAAGGATATTAGGAAATAAATAATATGACTGTCACAGTACAACTGCTTTGTAAAGCACCCGTGGGGATTCCGGGCATCGATATACTGTATTCGACGTAATAAGCACCCAGGGCGCTCTCAAAATTAGAAACAGGGAGCTCTTATTAGAATATTAATTTTGTGAAGAAAAAAAAAGAGTTAAAAGATAAATTTCATGGTTTATGCTGAGAGCCTGAAATGTTTATATACAACAGATATATTTTTCCAGAATTTCATTGCCAATAATTAAGGGTGTATATAACACATGAGTGCGTATTTTACGCAAATAAATAAGTCTTTTGTACATTGATCAACCAGAAGGGGTGCTAATTGGGATTGTTCACTAGCCAATATATTAGGAAAAATCACTGTGGGCATTTATTAGAGCGGGGCGCTTATTACGTCGAATACGGTAGGTCCACAGCAATCTATGCTGATAGTAAGAGGTGATCAAATGAACTGGGTGGTCAGACTCAGGGACTTGGTTGATTGCATGTCATGTATAAATTGTGTGCATTGTTGCTCATGATGTCAATCACTGGATTGGTCCTGACCCAATTATTTACAGACTGCCATCATATAGCTGAAATATTGCAGAGTGTGGCGTTAAACAACAAACAAAACACACAAAAAGCATTGTTAAGATCCAGGCCCATTCTATCCTGACACATCTGTACTACCATAGGGGTTAGTGAGTGAGTGTGGTTTTACGCCGCTTTTAGCAATATGCCAGCAATATCACAGCGGGGGACACCAGAACTGGGCATCACACATTGTACTCATGTCAGGAATCGAACCCGGGTCTTCGGCGCAGACACTAGGCAACCCGACCGCCCGTACTACCATTGACCACTTATAGCTAACACTCCTCAGTCATAAACCACTGCTGTTATGGAAGGAAAGAGCAAGTTACCTGTTTACTTATACTTCTCGAGGAACTGAAGGTGAAAGGTGCGGAAATGCTTCAACACCCGCTCAATCTCTTCCAGGGGAGGAAGGATGGTTGTGCGGAAATGGTAAGTTCCATCCTTCTGTGCAAACCCACTCCCAGGAACGGTACAGATTCCAGTCTCCTCCAAGAGACTGAAACAGTAGAACGCATCTGGCGCCTTGTTGTTCTTCTTTGCTTCTTCGACAGCTTTGGGGGGCAAGAAAATCTGTGGGAAGGCATACATGGCGCCTTGAACCTCATTGCATTTGATGCCTTCAATCGAATTAAAAGTATCGGTCACAAGGCGAGCTTTCTTCTTGAGTTGTGACAAAACTTCCTCTTTTTCTTTAATGAACAGTTCATAAGATGGTTCCCCTTGTACTGGAGGGTTCGCGACGACATCCATGACGGCTTGTCCTGAGATGGGCGGGCAGAGTTTGGCAGAGATGCTCTTGAGATACTGCGTCCTGACCTCTGGGTCGAGGTTGATGACCTCTGCATAGCCTCCTCGGTAGCCACACTCACCCATGAAACCTTTCGACGCCGACATAAATGACGCCAGTTCCATTTTGTTGTATTCCGGTCCCATTTCCATGAGCACTTTTTTGAAGGAGAAAAACTCACTGCCTTGTGCATAGACGTTATGCTGATACACCTCGTCAGCCAAAATAAACAGGTTTTCTTCTTTAGCGAATCTGATGACAGCCTTGATGTTTTCCTTGGTCAGGACTTGCCCTGTTGGGTTACCAGGATTAATAATGACAATCGCCCGTGGTTTACAGTAGGGTTTAGCTTCAGCAATAGCTCTCCTCAGCTCGTCAACTTCCATACCCCAGTGCTTTTCTTCATCCAGGTAATATTTGATGGGGTAGGCACTGTATTCTGCAATGGCTGCTGAGTATAGTGGATACTGTGGCACTGGGATCATGATACCTGCTTGGTCGCTTCCACCCTTTCCTGTCAGCAGCAGTGTCAAGATAGACTTGATTCCATCGCTGGCTCCTGTTGACATGATAATGTCATCGGGACTGGAAGGAAAGCCATCTCTCTGGGTGATGTAGGCAGCAATATCCTGTCTGATCACTGCCACTCCTGCGCTATCACTGTACGACCCAATGCTGGCTCCCCGACATCCACCCAAAATACGCCTTGCCCGGCTTTTAGCATCTTCGGGGAAATCCTCACTATCGAGCAGATCCGGGTACGTACATAATGCAAGCACCTGTCGTATAAACTTTATCGGTTTTTGTCCGGTTGCATGACAATCGCCAATATTTGCCTTTACCACCTTTTCAAAAGGTTTTTGGGCTCCGTTTTTTATTTCTTGATCAATTTCATTAGCCCGTGCGACAATAGGTCCCCTGACCGCATACTCCATAAGCTTGACATTCGGGTTGAGTGTTTCTAAAGTCAAAACCTTGTCTGTTCCGTGCGAGCCCATCTTGTCAATTTGATGTTGCACACGATGCAGAGAAAATTACTTACTACTTGCAGTCGGTTGATTATGTCTATTTCTTACAGCCACAGTCTTTGGTGTCTGACTTCAGCAGCGCACCGTTATTATATGAACCTGCCTTACACAACCGGCACTATTTTCGTCCCGACACGAAGCATCCGAGTGTTGTTTCGTCAGCTGAGCAAGGGCGGATAACTCTAATAGATGTAAAGCTACGGTTCACCTTCATGGAAGGTCATTACACAATGTGTGGTAGGCACGTACAACTGTGTGAAAGGATTTATTACGTGCGTGTCCGCGTATTTGGCCTGACCTGTACACCTGTTCACCGCCAACTCTGGAAATCTAGAGAAAGGATGTCATGGTTTATTGTCAACAACGCCTGGTGTAGATTGATCATGCCACGCCCCCTTCTCTGTGCCAACGAACTTGCATTGATCATTCAACGCACACTGATGTATGTTTCATTTAAATTTAACTTTATATGATTTGTTTAAACGCGTTACAATTATGGAAACATTTGAAAGCTTATCAGCTATGTGGGGTGTGCCAGAAGTCGGAAAATGATAAAATGCAGTCTTTTTATGTTATTTTTTTTATCATGTAAAAGCATATAGGCAAATATTTCAAATAATTTTGAGCTTATATATTCGAAATATATTTTACCATATTAACGAAGTTGCTCTAATTTTAACAATGTTTTCTGTTTTAAAGACGTTATTTATCATCTTATTACGGGTCACAACACAACTATCGTCATTAATTGTTAATACAAAATTAATTGAAATATGTGAAAATGCTACAGATGAAAGGAACACTTATCGACCGGATGGCACAGATGGTTGTAAACAATTTGTTATAGGGAAAATGACTGTATTCAAATGAATCATTATTCATCGCCGTCTGTACGGCGTGAATCTTGTGATTTGCCTACACCAGTCGAGCCTGTCTTCCAGCACGCGTTGAAAGGTATCGGTGTTCTGTAGACATGAATATAGGAACGAGTATGCATGCATGCATGATGCAATGTCTACTGACAATTGCTACATGGTAGTGAGAGCAGATGCCACCTTAATTGTATGTTTAATTAATGTACAAGACATTTGGCAAAAGAATATTGTCTCACAAAGTCACATTATTCAAGTTTAGTGGAACTCCGTCCTTCTGGATCTAACATAAAGCGCGATTTGTCCCAGTCTTGACAAGGTTAGAGCTATACACATTAAAACCTAGCTGTTAGCAAGCTGCTGTAGGTCCAATGCATAACTTTACATTGCTATTTTCATTATTCTAGCGCATTGTTTGTTTGTTTGTTGTTTGACGCCGCACACAGCAATATTCCAGTTATATGACGGTGGTCTGTAAACTGGACCGGATAATCCAGTGATTGATATGAGCATCGATCCAAGCAATTGGGATCGATGACATGCATCAACCAAGTCAGCGAGCCTGACCACCCGATCCCGTTAGTCGCCTTTTACGACAAGCATGGGTTGCTGAAGACCTATTCTACCGCGGATCTTCACGGGTACATTGAGCAGCCTTTCTCGTCAGCTGTTATTATTATCATTTTCATCATCATTATTATTGTTGTCCATCACGGCATGAGAGCTGAACGTGAGAAAAGACCAAAATGAGGACGGTCGTGGATACTAACCTCTTTGGTGAAACCCTCGGACATGTTGCTGACACACCTAGGGTCAAGAATCAGGTCGGATATGGGATTCGAACCGCGATCATCGAATCTTGGCACGTCTAAGGGACACAACTCTGCACATGACAGTACGTTTACCATGGCCGCACATTGAAATTCAGTTTTTGTATGAATGACATTGTGACATGTGAGTGACCGGCCAGTTTATGTCCACGGGATGAGTGAAGCCTTTGTTGGTATTCATTACATATTTGGGTGCCTATAAACAATGACAAAAAACAAGTGTCTAAAAATTATATACTTGTGAATGCTGAATGTGTACACCAGAAGGCCAAATATCATATATATAGACTCGAGTGTATATTGAGTTCACACATTAAAAAGCCGTCTTGAACAGTATTCTTTTAAAACACGGCGTGTCAGCTTCATGATGGAGGAAAGCCTGAAGTGATGCAGGTCTCAGACGTTTACCACTGTGAAACCCACGAGTACAGGTATGGTGCTGAAAAACCAAGACACATAATCGGGGCGAATCGGGATTCGAAGCACAGTTAGAAGAAAGTGAAAATATTGATGAAATAGACATGGATATGCACAGCCTATTTACAAATGCACATACTAAATTAATTGTATTGCATATCTGCAAATACATGCATTTGTGTTGATGTAAACAGATAATTGGTTTCTGTGTGTCACACCGCAGTCAGCAATATTCCAGCCACATGTAAACCACGTCGGCATGTAAATAACAGTCTGGGGTTCTTACTACTAATAATGTTAATTTAGTCGCTTCTTACGACAAGCAACTAATAGAGTGCTAAGAACCAACCTACTCCGAGCCCCTACAGATTCTTGTGATCATGTTGACACACACACGTGCGTCATGCATGCAACCTTCCCTCTGTGCCTCGTTAAGTAAAGAAGAACTATAGGTGCGTCTTCGTTTAGTCAGAAGGAACATGTTGCCATGGCAACTGGCAGAACGTCGTGCCTCATACTGATGTTCATTACACCAGAGACCATAAAACAGATCGTCTGTCATGTGTGACATGTGGTATTCATATCTCGAATAGATGCAACACCTGTGTGATACGATAATATGCAATTATCATTGGGAAAAGACGATATCACCATAATATATATTTATGCTATTAATAATTATTCTTATTTTTGTATGTGGACATGCGCTGAATAACCCATATATGTTATATCCTATAGGTGTACGGAGCTTCATAAATGTAAATGTTACTCGAATGTTTTCACGGTAAAAGTACCAACAGAAGCAAAGTGATGGTAGCTGGAGCTAACTGGGCGACCGACTAAGGGAGGTTACTCGTGCAGTATTGTTGTGCCATGCTCACGACCCTGTATCGTCTGTGTGAGACGTCAAAGTGCAGCGATTTCAAGGGATGGCTAAATATACTTTCTTTCTTTTGTGATATATAGATCGAATGACAAGCCAGTACTGGCTCAGTTTAGTGTCGCTCTGTGGTACAGTACTTCAGGTTTGACATTTGTACATTAAGAGCATTGACAAAATTAAAATTTAAAAAATGACAGTGTGTGTGTGCGTGTCTGCGTGCGTGCGTGCGTGCGTGCGTGCATGTGTGTGTGTGTGTGTGTGTGTGCGTGTTTTATCGCCGCATAATCACATGTATCTACGTGTAAAATATTTTGGGAGATGCTCATATATCAATGTTTTTACTCATATGGACGTACGTTTGTTTGTTTGTTTGTTTGTTTGTTTGTTTGTTTAACGCCGCACTCAGCAATATTCCAACTATATGACGGCGGACTGTAAATAATCGAGTCTAGACCAGACAATCCAGTGATTGACATCATAAGCATCGATCTACGAAATTTGGATACAATGACATGCATCAACCAAGTCAGCGAGCCTGAGCACCCGATCCCGTTAGTCGCCTCTTACGACAAGCATAGTCGCCTCTTACGACAAGCATAGTCGCCTCTTACGACAAGCATAGTCGCCTCATATGGAAGTCGACCCCGAGTGGTCTGTGATCGAACTCCTCAATGACGTAAATCATACAGGTCTTTAAACTCCTCAACTACTAGGTGACCCAGTGTCATTCATCAAAACCCAGACACCCTCTTGTAGACTAACACCTAGTCTCTGAAATAAACATTTCCTACAGAAAAAACAGTTGTTAAATTACCTTTATAATATATAATGAAAAGGAGCCAAGAGACTATTCATTTCACTGCAGTAATCCAGACTTGCCCACTATCATAGACTTGCATGGGCTATTTTGGATATATCTGTTTCAGGGTCTGTATGACAGACTAATGTTCGTGACACGTAAATCTTTTCAGTTTATCCTTGTTTTGTTTTTTGTAATAACTGCGTATAACTGTTTTGTTGTTTGTCATCATAGTTAATAACTGTTTTGTTGTTCGTCATCATAGTTTATAACCGTTTTGTTGTTCGTCATCATAGTTTATAACTGTTTTGTTCTTTGTCATCACAGCCTATAACTGTTTTGTTGTTTCTCATCAGAGCCTGTAGCTGTTTTGTTTTTTGTTATCTTAGCGTATAAATGTTTTGCTCTTTGTCATCACAGTATGGGTTAGACTAACAGCATGGAAAATATTATCCAATTTGATTTTTGCAGGGATTAGGATTTTTCTCACTTTGTTTCTTATCTGATAGAAAAAAAAATGTTGAAGCTCATTTAACATCCAAAACTGGCCCCCACAGGAGATATCACTTGGGTGAGATCAAGCGATATCTACACTGTAGATATCACTGGAATGAAATTGCATCACAATGCTTTGCAGACCATTGTGACGTCATTGGTTACCATGACGTCACAATCAAATGATATCACTAATGGCTCTGCTACTAAAGCTGTAAGCAGTACTTTTTACACTTAGACACTGCTTATTTCTCTCTACAAACTGAAAAAGTTGAAAGACAGATGTTGGATGATAAATAAAATCTCCCCCTCGTGTCTTTTGACATCAAATATATCACGAGTTGATAAGGTTGATATATAAGGGAGATTCGCTATATATTCAGCTTCGATAACGAAATAAATCATAAAACTGTCTGAATATCACGAGTTTTATTTTTAACATATAATAACAAATGCGGGACATGAACGAGTACTGCTACACATCAAGGTGAAGTTCAGACGGACACAGCATCGATTTCATACCATCTCTTACATTAATCCTCACACACTTGCTAATCCAAACACTTAAATATTACTGTTGAATTGTATGTAAGAAACATGACTGCAAAAAATAAATATAACTATTAAACCCTGTTCTGCTTTCCAAATGAACGAATAATTTTGCATATGAAAGTGTATTGCTAAGTTGAAGGCATAATAAGTCAGCTTGTAACTTCGGGCTTTCCTCCCACATTAACCCGACACGCCGTGATTTCACTGAAATACTGAAATACTGTTCAAAGCGACATTAAACCCAACTCACTCACTGTACAGCAATTATTTCTTCAGTAGTGAGATGCGGTTGGTAGCTTTGTGGTTAAAGCCTTCGCTCGTCACGACTAAAACCCGGGTTTTATACCCTACACGGGCACAGTGTCAGAAGCATATTTCTGGTGTCCTTCGTCGGAAAAATGCGGGACTTATACAAGCGGCCTAAAACTACATGTACGCGCTCTTCAACAGTTACTGAAGCTTACGTAAAATATATTCAGAAATCTTTGCGCAAGAAGTTGCTTTGAGGGAACATGTCTCCTTACAACTGTAATATCTTGTAGAAATGCTGGAATTCAATTTTTTAAAAAGAAGCTACAAAACCCTTTCCATATTCATAAAAAAAATCTCTGCCAAAACCAATGTCGATTGTACGATTCCGACTAAATCATGAGTATGTGTTGACGAATCACTATCAAATAGTGATGACATCGGGTGTTCGCGAAGAGGTGAGCATATTCTGCCCAACTGGTGGGACCCGTCATAACACACGCGAAGGCAAGTCAATACGCGGGAACATATGGTACAAGCCAAAACAGGAATTACATCTGATATCATTTTTGTCACTGATGCGTCAAATTTTGAAATGTCCTCCATATGTCCATCGCAATACATTTTGAAAGTTTTACTGAGGACTGGAATTTTGTTACCTTGAACAAACAACTTTTAAGCAGAAGTCGTATGGCGATCTTTGAAATACTTGTAGAAAGAACATGCTCGATTGTGCCTCAAATGTAGTGGACAACTGTAGAAACCAAAAGGCTGGATCTGCTGGAATATTGCTCGACATTGGTTTAACATCGTGCGTAAGTGCGAGCGTGCGTGCGTAAGTGCGTAAGTGTGTGTGTGCCGCTCGGACTACTAACGATTTTATCATGCCAGCTCACTGAGATACAATGTCGCAGTTTAACATAAATACCCCCCTCAGACACAGTATACTGTGGCGGTCTCGACATAAAGAGGCCGTTGACTATGAGAAAGTTGAAGCCATCCCTCTTTTCATACAGTCTTGTGGAGACGTCTTTTGGTCACTCTGAATCTTTATACACAGATCTAATATGAACGGTGGCCCATAAGAGACAATGGAGTCTGTTTTTCAATATTTTGATATTTCACTTACTGTTATCGTAACCTTTTGCAAATTAACACGATTTACCATACAAATGTGTGATAAATCATGAATAAAGAAGATATTGAATCGCTGAAAAGTGAAGCGAAAATGTCAAAAACTAAAATGAAAATGTCAAAAACAAAAACGAAAATGTCAAAAACAAAAGTTTTTGACATTTTCGCTTCACATTTCAGCGATTCAATATCTACTTGAAAGTACATTTTCCATGTTTTCGGTTGTTTTCATACATGATTTATCACATATTTGTATGACAAATTGTGTTAATTTGCAAAAGGTTATGATAAAAGTAAGTGAAATATCAAAATATTGACAAAAAGACTCCATGTCCCTCATGGGCCACCGTAAATATGAAACAGACGAGGCAGTCTCACTGGTCTCCTTTATTTCTAGTTCAGCTGGGTAAACCAGTGGAAGGGTATTGGCTATTTGATGGTTATTAAACGATATCAGATCATCGATATACCTGAAGCTGAAGTTAACTTCTTGGCCAAATTAACTAGTTTTGACTTTGCCAATCCGAGCAGAAATTCCGATACATGTCCACAAAAAAAAACATCGACAAGAAAGGGACACACTTGGTGCCTGTGGGGATGCCTACTTCTTTTATTAATGTCTTAGCACCATAGTTTGCATAGATATTATCAATGAGGAAGTCCAGCATTTCTCAATAAAGTTCATGCCATAAAAGCGTTTTTAAAAGTATATTTGATATGTTTTATAAACAGGCTCCTTGTACACAACGTTAAAACAAAGGAAAAACACACTTGGAACAAATGTCCCAATTTATCATCGGCCAGGACACTAGCTGCTTCAGGAGGCTGGTGAATAACATCAACGATTACAATGAAACATCATACTGTTTTTACTGTTTAATTAACGTTTGCACAAAAGTGCTATGCAAACATATCACTATTCACGTAACTAAGAGCATTTGTTGTTTTTGCTTCCAAATTGCTACAAACGAAACTAATCATGACATGAACGTATATTTCCTTTTATATATACTATTTAAGAACATATTGATTAATATAGAAGAGGCGTGTGATTATCAATTATATTGAAGATAAAATATTATATGGTGATTCGTGTTTTGAATACTTTTCTAAGGAAAACCAATCACATATATACAGACAGGGTCAGATTAACGCAGCTACGACGCAAGCGCGTATCATCTAATGGACGTGTCTTTCCTTCTAAATATACTATTGAATAACATTCTGACTGATAAAGCAGATATTATTAATTCTGATGACGAATGAGTTGTATATATACTTGTATATCCTTGTAAGGAAAACCAACTACATTCTACAAACAACGGCACAACATACATGTGTCATATAAAATAATACTCAGCAGTGAAATGTGCATGATATTAATAAACAACTTCCATTTTGTACAAATGTAAACATTAAAAAACAAGGAGACGCCTTTGCAATATTGGTACAGATGTTAACAAAATCAATGAAAAATTAAGAAATGATAATCACAAAAGACAATACAATTGGTAAAATAAGTTGCAGTAGCAATAAGTGACGGGCCCTACAATATATGTCAGTACACTCACGAATGTACGGGACCCTTTTAGGCTCATGTCTTGAAACAGGCCTGCCCCTGTTCTTGAATCCGAAATGTTTGGGGAAGCTGGTAGGATTTCGATGGCTTCAGACAGGTATTCCATCATCACTTGGTAAGTAGTTAAGACGCAAGACGCAAGAGGCCGCAAAGATGTTTCGAATGGCCCTGGTGTTGTCTTTATACAGGTACTTCTCGAAACTTCTCAAACGATCAAATCTGTCATGGTTTTTTTCAACAACATCCAATGGTAGTAACCAAGCAGACCAAGGGTAACTACGCCCAATGAAGACCGGTAATTGCGTACTTTGCATCTCCGGAAATCAATTCCCGACAGTGACGTCATCAGCAACGAATGCCTAAGGGCATATGGTTAATCGACAGACAGTGGTCAGGCGACTCAGGGCTCAAGAAATTAGGGCTTTCAGACCTTACAGAGGACAGTTATTGACAGCGCAACATCGTCATCAGAGATTGAGATAGGCCTGAACTGTACGCCGTTGGCAGCGACGTGACTGGCAGAGGGTCGCCTTCACAGATTAAAACCGGTTCTGCCTGTTCAGAGAGTGTTTACTAATCATAATCATAATCAAGTTTATTTCGTAATTCAGGCCACATGGCCTATAGTACAGATGTATAAATAATATTTTTAGGTCACACGTCCATAGTGTTACATCTCTGTCGATCTCATTTTTAATAATTTATATAAACTACCAAGCGTAGAACATAAATATCACATGATTTAAATAAATTTGCAAACGTAATATTACCTTCATAATATTTCTGTTATAAGGTAAGAAAAAAATATTTCTCAAGTGAATATATTTCTTACATACAAAAAAGACATGGTATTCACCCTCTACTAAACGAAGGTCACATTCTTTACACACTAAATGAATATATTCTTTACCGCATAAGGGGAGAACGAATGGCGGAATGTTGCATTCTCGAGGGCCGGCGAGAACGCCACTGGTCATCGTTAACGGAAATTAGACAACTCAGCTTATAGAAGGATGACACTTTTCGTCCGATTGTTCTACCATTTCCACAACAGCGGCCACGTGGTGTCCTTTTTCAGCATGACAACGCCAGACCCCATACAGCCTGAATAGTACAGAACTTCCTGGCAGCCGACAAGGTCTACGTGTTGCCCTGGCCTGCACGCTCCCATGACATGTCCCTCATAGAACACTTCTGAGATACCATGGACCACATCCTCCAACCAACCGACAAGAACTGACCCAGGTCCTCCATGAAGAATTTTCTTTTCGGAGAAATTTTAGCAGGGTGTGAGGTGAGGTGAAATGGGGTTTAACGTCACTTATATAGCGACGTACATGTACGTTAGTGTTTGTGACTGATGCCGATTTATAGTGCTAGCTCACTGAGATACAATGCCGCAGTTTAACATGAATATCCTACTCAGACACAGTATACTGACTTCGAGCCGACCAGTCCTTGTTTTAGCCCCTTAATGCCGAGCGCCAGACAGGGTAACAACAAGTACCATCTTTTAACGTCTTTTGGTATGACGCGGCCGGGGATCGAGCCCCAGACCTTCCGCTCACCGGGCGGACGCTCTACCACTAGACCACGGAGGCGGTCGATGTTAGCATGGAGTGGCCATGCACGCTATTTTAATGTGACGTGTAATTGAACTTGAGTGATTTTATTTGTGTGTGCCCTTTGTCCATTACGTTGAGAGCTTGTTTTTGCTAACCCACCTCAGTTCGGGCAACTTTCATGCCAATATCTGATGCTGTACATGTATAACTGTCATTATATATGTTGATTCCGGTGGAAGTTTTATTTCCCTTTAATTTTTTTTTACCTCATGCACCTATCTTTTGTGGATTTTAAACTAAAGTGATTTAAAACTATGATAAAGTTTTTTATGTTCAAAATATTGCGACAACACTCGACATTTTACCAGCGCTTCAGCCATCTTTCCAACAGATTTCTTTTGATTTAGCGTGTTTGTGTGTGTGTGTGTATGTGTGTGTGTGTGTGTCTGTCTGTCTGTATGTTTGTGTGTGTGCGCGTGTCTTTGTGTGTGTGTGTCCATGTGTGTGTGTGTGTGTGCGCGTGCGTGCGTGCGTGCGTGCGTGCGTGCGTGCGTGCGTGCGTGTGTGTGTGTGTGTGTGTGTGTGTGTGTGTGTGTGTGTGTGTGTGTGTGTGTGTGTGTGTGCGTGTGAGTGCGTGTCAATGTGTGCGTGCGTGCGTGTGTACGTGCGCGCGCGTGTGTGTGTGTAATCCGGTGTAGAATAGGTTCCCAGTTCTCCGTGCTTTGGTCATGAACCGGTGCCACTTGTACCCATAGTAGTACTACCAGTAGTATAGTAAGCAAACTCGTTCAAGAAGAGGCCTATTTAAATTTGTGCCAATAAATACTCCTCAATACTCTTTTGAGCTGTCAAACCCAGCGCTGTACGAACTATCTGGTGAGTCAGCTATGTGTAACATTATTTCAGTATAATCTGCTCGATACAACAAAGATCTGAGGACATACCATTAGAGGTCAGGTCAGAACGACCTTTCGTGAACTTTGATAGACCAATGAAATGACCTGAAACAGGAAGTTAAACAATCAGAAAGCAGCTTTCCCGAGGTTAACGGCACTATTTTCGAAATGACTTCGATTCCAGGCTAGCCTTTGAAAAATATTTTGAAAGTTTTGAGAGATTAAAATGTGAAAACTGAACAAAAGAATTTCCGGAATGTCTAATAGAAGGTTTAGATTGTATGGCAGTATTTCCCACGAGTTATGGACAAATGTTGATCCCATTGTTCAAAGCGAGAGATTTCCAGCATTCGGAATCAGTCGTACAGCTCGTATTTGTCGTTCGAAATGCCCTGTGTTTCGAGGTTGCATGATCAGAAAACACATTCGGACTTTCACTTTCGCAATCCCGTAAGCGACGCTCTGATTGGATAGATGAAAGGTCGTTCTGACGTGACTTGTAATGGGATGTCATCAGAACTTTGTGTAGCGGTAGCGATCTCTAAGTGAGTGAGTATGGTTTTACGCCGCTTTCAGCGATATTCCAGCAATATGACGGCGGGGGACATCAGGAATGGGCTTCACTCATTGCACCCATGTCGGGAATCGAACCCGGGTCTTCGGCGCGATAAGCGAATGCTTTAACCACTAGGCTACCCGACCGCCCCAGCGATCTCTAAGACCTTATTTTACTGAGATTGGTTCTGTAACGGAGTGTCAGTTTAACGTTTAGGGATTGGTCAAGTGACGAGTTTGTAGACGTTTATAAATTTACAACTTTCTGATGAAATCTACCAATACAGATATGGCGCTGGCATAAACTGACCAAATTGAGGCGAAGCTAGGAGTCGAACCCGCGAGAGGAAGGGCATTACTGCGCTTGGGCACCCATGCCTTAATCGAAACCTTCAGAACACGTATGCCGATTAGTGTGCAATAACAAACCGGTCAAAACGAGAAATACAAAAACATTTTCCGGACTAATGCAATAGATTCGGTGAGGTGCTTAAATGTCTAGTGCACTTGGGGATGCCGTTCTATGTGGCGCCACGTTGCGGAAACAGATCTTATTACAAACTTAAAGAAACTGAGACATCAAAGTATCACATGATGTTTTGTTCAGCTATCACTTGTAATTGAATTCCCTCAACCGTCCTCGACAAAAACCGCCTATTGAATTTGTACTTGTATTAAAATAAGGCGATGTTGTCGTTTCGTGTGAATATAAAGTTAAATTAAAAAAAGCTTCCACACAGAAAACCCCTCGGTAAAGGTCAACGATTAGGAAAAAATATTTTACGCTTTTCAACTTCTACGGAAAAAAGGATATATTGTTTGAACTGTTGTGATCACTCGTGCCGTTCATTCCCAGAGGCCACGGAACGATGCGAGTGATGTCGAATGAATGTTGGAACAGAGAAAGGTTGTCTGGGGAGATGAAACACTGGTGCCATGATGTGACAACGGGCGGATTTACGTGAACAACCTAACGCTCTTCGAGATCCTGGCACACAAGCATCAATCACAGTGACTCCATATACTCAAAGTTTATCTAACAATTCATTCAAAAGAAACGGAAATATTTTATGACGCTTCTTTGAATTCGCACTTACCCCCTTGGTTTCATTTTGTATGTTTCTTGCTGAACGCCGCACTCAGAAATATTCTACCTATATGACGCGGCCTGTGAATAATCGAGTCTGGACCAGATATATCAGGTACTGGTGAGCACAGTCTGAGTACGATAACACGCGATCAACCAAATCACCGACAAACCCAGGGTGCTGGTGAGCGATAAAATTATTCTATCCTGAAAACCCCGCGGGAAAGGGATATGCAAAGACACTTTCATTTAAAGCTTTTTCATAAAATTATGTCATAAAAAACTGTGGAAACACTGTAATTTAGTCTCGTTATTTAAGCTCTGTGGACAATAATTTGTGGAAACGTCCATATATGATTAATAGGATATTACCAACGATTCGTTGCTCCCAGTTAAAAGACCGCCTCCGTGGTCTAATGGCAGAGCGTCCGCCCGGAGAGCGGAATGTCCGGGGTTCGATCCCCAGCCACGTCATACCAAAAGACGTTAAAAGATGGTACTTGTCGTTCCCCCGTTCCTGAGGCTAAAACAAGGAGTGGTCGGCTCGGAGTCAGTATACTGTGTCTGAGTGGGGTATTCATGTTAAACTGCGGCATGGTATCTCAGTGTGCTAGCACTATAAATCGGCATCAGTCCGGACTAGTACAAGCAGCCACACACATACACGTGCATGCACGTCGCTATATAAGTGCAATAATCTTGGACGCGACGTTAAACCCCATTTCACCTCACCCCCAGTAAGAATGTCCGAGTTACCAAAGGATAGTCATGACAAGGATCACAGAAACAGACATTTTTTTTAAAGTTGAAAGCATTGTAAAATATTGTGAAATCTATAACTAACATTTTCCCTTGTTAGTTCTAGTGGGCCAAAATGGGCCCTTATCATATTCTGTCCTTTTCGACAATTCACCTTTGTTGTGTGCTAAACAACCCTCGACAAGTTGACGGGTTGGGTGGAGAATGGGTGGTGTGTCAAGGCAGATCAATAGATACAGACATTACCAGAGCTGTCCTTGGCTCTAGTTTCACATTAAATGAGAGATTAACAGGTCATGGGGTTACCTCCTTATCCTGTCGGTCTACATGTAATTGAATGTTTCGTCAATTAATTTTGCTTTGGACTTTCCCGTGAATGATAACAACAAACTTTACATGGTTTAGTTTGTTTCCACAGCAACTGTATTGACTAAAGGATATGTTGGCCACTGATTTTCAATTTACCAAGACAGGTTGATGAAATTTGGTATGTGGCATGGACGCAAGATCTCTTCATTCCTCAACTTTAAACATCAGTCTGAGCCTTATATTCAAATGATACTTGACGGAAAACGTGCGCATTTGACAACGTTGTTGTCATTAGAGGACCCACTCATGTTAAACGTGTGAAACAAATTTAACCCAGAACCTAAATTTGCAAAGCTAAAAACCTTGAAAAACCACCAGTCTTGAAATTTATTCATGAGATCATTTCGAAGATAAATACAAACGCGTAGATTCCATCATGCCATTGTTTGAGCTGAAACGTTTAATTAACATGCTGTATTCCTGTTGAGCACCTAACAACAGCTTCAGAGAAAGTAGTCATGCACTTCACCAGCAATGGAGCAGCCGGGCGAGACTTCTCTAGGCTGATATCAATAAAACCCTACGGCAAATTTCGCTTCTTTTGTTTATTTACGTAAAGAGGAGGGAAACGATTATTCCTAGAATATTCCAAATCTAATATAGAGTATCAAGCGTTCCCTAGAGTGAAACCTCGTTAATCCGGACATGGTTGTGAAAGCGTCCGGATTAACAAATGTCCGGATTTACGAATCACTGTATGACGTAAAACTTCCAAAATAGATCCTGGATTAGGGGGATCCTGGATTAGGGGGATCTGATTAAAGGGGCTTCACTACAACTACACAGATAATCCATGGAGATAAAGTATTACCTTATTATCCCAACTTCAAGAAAACAGGGTCCCGCCGAGAAACAAGACCAAGCTAAAGCTTCAGCTCAACTGATGAACAACCCCACCCTAAGGCTAATGTGATGTTATTACGTTTCTTGGTACCACAATGGCATTAAGACCAAAGCTAAATCTTCAAACATCTGTGTGGTCAAAATAGTCTTCTGGGGAATTCTTCAGGGTTTTGACTCATAACTTCATTAAGCCCAGCAAAGCCAAGAAGGCAAGTTACAAGCATGTGATTTTAATAGAGAATTACGTCTAACAATCACATGAGTAACCGTCCATTACCGTAATGGCCGCCACGTAGTGGAGTTGCTGAGACCGGCGCTGCGACTGGTGCGTGCCTCGAAGGCATTCTCCAACAGAGCTTGCTAAAGACACATACCCACCGGGCGTGAAGACTGGTAATGCCCGCCCATTGCCCTTATTAACCTGACTGTCACTCTTATTACACGTTCTGCCCGTGCATGCGTTTCCGGAGCTAATGGAGGTGGTAATCTGTAAACAAAGAACCTTCACCTTTCTGTGTCGACTCGACATCCGGGTCACTCACGCGCGTCCACATTGGATACCGTCTTGTGACGGATGGTAATCCGTTTTATGCATTTGAAGGCATGTCGGGTTAGGTTTTGCATTTATTTAACCCAAGTTATATGGTGACACTGCGCTTGAATTTCCTTCCAGGCTTTCGTACACAATATCGTTAAATCTGCGACGGCTTAAGCCGAGAGCAGAGAGGAAAAAACTGAAACTAAATAAATGTTCTGATGTAATTTTTTCAGTTTTTTAGGTTTGTGTTTTACGTTTGAACCGTTGGCTGTAAATCTTAAATGTCCCTGCTTCTTAAAATGATTCAGTCTTCTGAGGAAATACGTTGTTATTTTCTTGTTCTTCCTTATAAAATTCGCAGAAAACCTCTTCATTACATCCCACTATTCTCCACAAAGGTTACCCTCTACCCTCATCTAACCCCACACAGGTTACCCTCTACCCTCATCTATCTCCATAAATGTTACCCTCCACCCTCATCTATCTCCACACAGGTTACCCCCCACCCTCATCTCTCTCCATACAGGTTACCCCCCACCCTCATCTAACTCCATACAGGTTACCCTCCACCCTCATCTATCTCCATAAATGTTACCCTCCACCCTCATCTATCTCCACACAGGTTACCCCCCACCCTCATCTCTCTCCATACAGGTTACCCTCCACCCTCATCTAACTCCATAAAGGTTACCCCCCACCCTCATCTCTCTCCATACAGGTTACCCCCCACCCTCATCTCTCTCCATACAGGTTACCCTCCATCCTCATCTAACTCCATACAGGTTACCCTCCACCCTCATCTAACTCCATACAGGTTACCCTCCACCCTCATCTAACTCCATACAGGTTACCATCCACCCTCATCTCTCTCCATAAAGGTCACCCTTCACCCTCATCTATCTCCACAAAGGATACCCTCCACTCTCCACCCTCATCTATCTCTACACAGGTTACCCTCCACCCTCATCTATCTCCACACAGGTTACCCTCCACCCTCATCTCTCTCCATACAGGTTACCCTCCATCCTCATCTATCTCTACACAGGTTACCCTCCACCCTCATCTATCTCCACACAGGTTACCCTCCACGCTCATCTCTCTCCACACAGGGAACCCCTCTACCCTCATCTCTCTCCATACAGGTTACCCTCCACCCTGATACATCTCCATACAAGTAACCCCCCACCCTCATCTAACTCCACACAGGTTACCCTCTACCCTGATACATCTCCATACAAGTAACCCCCCACCCTCATCTAACTCCACACAGGTTACCCTCCACCCACATCTACCTCCATAAAGGTTACACTCCACCCTCATCTATCTCCACACAGGTTACCCCCCACCCTCATCTCTCTCCATACAGGTTACCCTCCACCCTCATCTAACTCCATAAAGGTTACCCCCCACCCTCATCTCTCTCCATACAGGTTACCCCCCACCCTCATCTCTCTCCATACAGGTTACCCTCCATCCTCATCTAACTCCATACAGGTTACCCTCCACCCTCATCTAACTCCATACAGGTTACCCTCCACCCTCATCTAACTCCATACAGGTTACCATCCACCCTCATCTCTCTCCATAAAGGTCACCCTTCACCCTCATCTATCTCCACAAAGGATACCCTCCACTCTCCACCCTCATCTATCTCTACACAGGTTACCCTCCACCCTCATCTATCTCCACACAGGTTACCCTCCACCCTCATCTCTCTCCATACAGGTTACCCTCCATCCTCATCTATCTCTACACAGGTTACCCTCCACCCTCATCTATCTCCACACAGGTTACCCTCCACGCTCATCTCTCTCCACACAGGGAACCCCTCTACCCTCATCTCTCTCCATACAGGTTACCCTCCACCCTGATACATCTCCATACAAGTAATCCCCCACCCTCATCTAACTCCACACAGGTTACCCTCTACCCTGATACATCTCCATACAAGTAACCCCCCACCCTCATCTAACTCCACACAGGTTACCCTCCACCCACATCTACCTCCATAAAGGTTACACTCCACCCTCATCTATCTCCACACAGGTTACCCTCCACCCTCATCTAACTCCACACAGGGAACCTCTCTACCCTCATCTCTCTCCACACAGGGAACCCCTCTACCCTCATCTCTCTCCACACAGGGAACCCCTCTACCCTCCACCCTCATCTATCTCCACACAGGGAACCCCTCTTCCCTAGTCTATCTCCACACAGGGAACCCCTCTACCCTCATCTCTCTCCATACAGGTTACCCTCCACCCTGATACATCTCCATACAAGTAACCCCCCACCCTCATCTAACTCCACACAGGTTACCCTCTACCCTGATACATCTCCATACAAGTAACCCCCCACCCTCATCTAACTCCACACAGGTTACCCTCCACCCACATCTACCTCCATAAAGGTTACACTCCACCCTCATCTATCTCCACACAGGTTACCCTCCACCCTCATCTAACTCCACACAGGGAACCCCTCTACCCTCATCTATCTCCACACAGGGAACCCCTCTACCCTCATCTCTCTCCACACAGGGAACCCCTCTACCCTCCACCCTCATCTATCTCCACACAGGGAACCCCTCTGCCCTAGTCTATCTCCACACAGGGAACCCCTCCACCCTCATCTATCTCCACAAATGTTACCCTCCACCCTCCTCTATCTCCACACAGGGACCCCCTCTACCCTCATCTATCTCCACACAGGCTACCCTCCACCCTCATCTATCTCCACAAAGGTTACCCTCCACCCTCCTCTATCTCCACACAGGGAACCCCTCTACCCTCATCTCTCTCCATACAGGTTACCCTCCACCCTCATCTATCTCCATACAGTTTAACCTCCACCCTGATACATCTCCATACAAGTAAACCCCCACCCTCATCTAACTCCATACAAGTAAACCCTCCACACCATCTAACTCCACACAGGTTACCCTCTACCCTTATCTATCTCCATAAAGGTTACCCCCCACCCTCATCTATCTCCATAAAGGTTACCCTCCACCCTCATCTATCTCCACACAGGTTACCCTCCACCCTTATCTATCTCCATAAAGGTTACCCCCCACCCTCATCTATCTCCATAAAGGTTACCCTTCACCCTCATCTATCTCCACACAGGATACCCTCCACCCTCATCTATCTCCATACAAGTAACCCTCCTCCCTCATTTCTCTCCATACAGGTTACCCTCCACCCTGATTCATCTCCATACAAGTAACCCCCCACCCTCATCTATCTCCACACAGGGAACCCCTCCATCCTCATCTATCTCCACACAGGTTACCCTCCACCCTCCTCTATCTCCACACAGGGACCCCCTCTACCCTCATCCATCTCCACAGAGGTTACCCTCCACCCTCATCTATCCCCACAAAGGTTACCCCCCACCCTCGTCTATCTCTACACAGGTTAGTTACCTCTACACTAGTCTATCTCCACACACGGAACCCCTCCACCCTAGTCTATCTCCACACAGGGAACCCCTCCACCTCATCTAACTCCACACAGGGAACCCCTCTACCCTCATCTCTCTCAACACAGGGAACCCCTCCACCCTAGTCTATCTCCATACAGGGAACCCCTCTACCCTCCACCCTCATCTATCTCCACACAGGGAACCCCTCCACCCTAGTCTATCTCCACACAGGGAACCCCTCCACCCTCATCTATCTCCACACAGGGAACCCCTCCACCCTAGTCTATCTCCACACAGGGAACCCCTCCACCCTCATCTATCTCCACACAGCGAACCCGTCTACCCTACTCTATCTCTACACAGGGAACCCCTCTACTTAATATTTAAATTGTGCCTTTTAACCATCATCTTTCACCATTCATGTCGGTCACGGTTATGGAACATCCACCAAAACCATTTTCTTTATCATATCCGCATTCACCTTCAAAGACCAATGGCTATTACAATACATTTAAACCAACACCAACCAACACCCACCTTACTTACACAACACACCTGAGCCAACAGGCAGCACGCCATTTACGCTATGTTGCCCGTCTCTACGGAGGAACACTGTGTATGTTTTTCCCACCAAGTATGGCAATAAGTTGCACAACTCGGCACACGCTGATCTCGACGCTTCACTACAATATCAAACATGGATTACATAGTTTGCTTCATATGACGAGAGGAAATTATCAAAATATATTTTTAAGTGCTATAATAATGATTGACTCATGAGGAAACTATAAACCAGAACTACGATCCGAGACCACTGGGTTGGCTACATACCAACCACGCGAACACCTACTTATGGTGACAGAGCCTTCCCTTAAGCTTACAGTAGCAGTAGTTGTAGAAGTAGTAGTAGTAGTAGTAGTAGTAGTCGCGGTGGTAGTAATAGTAGCCGTAGTAGCAGTTGAAGTAGTAGAATTAGTACTGGTAGTCGTAGTAGCAGTAGTAGTAATAGTCGTAGTCGTAGTAGTCGTCATCGTAGTAGTAGTAGTAGTAGTAGTAGTAGTAGTAGTAGTAGAAGTAGTAGTAGTAGTAGTAGTGGTGGTGGTGGTCGCCGTATAAGTAGTCGTAGTTGTCGTGGTAGTAGTAGTCGTAGTTGCAGTCGTAGTAGTATTAATAGTACTAGTGGTGGTGGTTGTGGTGGTGGTGGTGGTACTAGTGGTGGTGGTTGTAGTAGTAGTTGTTGTAGTAGTCGTAGTAGTCGTAGTAGTCGTCATCGTAGTAGTAGTAGTGGTAGCAGTAGTCGTCATCGTAGTTGTAGCAGTAGTAGTCCTAATAGTAGTGGTGGTGGTCGTTGTCGTCGTAGTAGTAGTCGTAGTTGCAGTCGTAGTAGTTTTGATAGTAGTAGTGGTGGTGGTGGTGGTGGTGGTGGTGGTGTAAGTAGTAGTAGCAGTAGTAGTAGTAGTAGTAGTAGTAGTAGTAGTAGTTGTAGTAGTAGTAGTCCTAATAGTAGTATAGTCGTTTAGTCGTATAAGTACTCGTAGTAGTCGTGGTAGTAGTAGTCGTAGTTGCAGTCGTAGTAGTATTAATAGTAGTGGTGGTGGTGGTGGTGGTGGTAGTAGTTGTAGTAGAAGTAGTAGTAGTAGTAGTAGTAGTAGTAGTAGTAGTAGTAGTAGTAGTGGTAGTAGTAGTAGTAGTGGTAGTGGTTGTAGTAGTGGTAGTAGTCGTCATCGTAGTAGTAGTGGTAGTAGTAGTCGTCATCGTAGTTGTAGCAGTAGTAGTCCTAATCGTAGTGGTGGTCGTTGTTGTCGTCGTATAAGTAGTAGTAGTAGAAGTAGTAGTAGTAGTCGTGGTAGTGGTTGTCGTAGTATTGAGTATTGATAGTAGTAGTGGTGGTGGTCGTCGTAGTAGTAATAGTCGTGGTAGTAGTAGCAGTAGTAGTAGTAGTAGTAGTAGTAGTAGTAGTAGTAGTAGTAGTAGTAGTGGTGGTGGTGGTGGTGGTGGTGGTGGTGGTGGTGGTGGTAGTAGTAGTAGTAGCAGTAGTAGTAGTTATATCATCGACGTTATCATCATCACCATCACATCACCATCATCATTGCTATTATTATAACAGACCTCTCATGTACGTATCTATCATTGCTATTATTATAACAGACCTCTCATGTACGTCTCTATCATTGCTATTATTATAACAGACCTCTCATGTACGTCTCTATCGTTACTATTATTATAACAGACCTCTCATGTACGTATCTATCATTGCTATTATTATAACAGACCTCTAATGTACGTCTCTATCATTGCTATTATTATAACAGACCTTTCATGTACGTATCTATCATTGCTATTATTATAACAGACCTTTCATGTACGTATCTATCATTGCTATTATTATAACAGACCTTTCATGTACGTCTCTATCATTGCTATTATTATAACAGACCTTTCATGTACGTATCTATCATTGCTATTATTATAACAGACCTCTCATGTACGTATCTATCATTGCTATTATTATAACAGACCTTTCATGTACGTATCTATCATTGCTATTATTATAACAGACCTTTCATGTACGTATCTATCATTGCTATTATTATAACAGACCTCTAATGTACGTCTCTATCATTGCTATTATTATAACAGACCTTTCATGTACGTATCTATCATTGCTATTATTATAACAGACCTTTCATGTACGTCTCTATCATTGCTATTATTATAACAGACCTTTCATGTACGTATCTATCATTGCTATTATTATAACAGACCTCTCATGTACGTATCTATCATTGCTATTATTATAACAGACCTTTCATGTACGTATCTATCATTGCTATTATTATAACAGACCTTTCATGTACGTATCTATCATTGCTATTATTATAACAGACCTTTCATGTACGTATCTATCATTGCTATTATTATAACAGACCTTTCATGTACGTATCTATCATTGCTATTATTATAACAGACCTTTCATGTACGTATCTATCATTGCTATTATTATAACAGACCTCTCATGTACGTATCTATCATTGCTATTATTATAACAGACCTTTCATGTACGTATCTATCATTGCTATTATTATAACAGACCTCTCATGTACGTCTCTATCATTGCTATTATTATAACAGACCTTTCATGTACGTATCTATCATTGCTATTATTATTATAACAGACCTCTCATGTACGTCTCTATCATTGCTATTATTATAACAGACCTTTCATGTACGTATCTATCATTGCTATTATTATAACAGACCTCTCATGTACGTATCTATCATTGCTATTATTATAACAGACCTTTCATGTACGTATCTATCATTGCTATTATTATAACAGACCTTTCATGTACGTCTCTATCGTTACTATTATTATAACAGACCTTTCATGTACGTCTCTATCGTTACTATTATTATAACAGACCTCTCATGTACGTCTCTATCATTGCTATTATTATAACAGACCTTTCATGTACGTCTCTATCATTGCTATTATTATAACAGACCTTTCATGTACGTCTCTATCATTGCTATTATTATAACAGACCTTTCATGTACGTATCTATCATTGCTATTATTATAACAGACCTTTCATGTACGTCTCTATCGTTACTATTATTATAACAGACCTCTCATGTACGTCTCTATCATTGCTATTATTATAACAGACCTCTCATGTACGTATCTATCATTGCTATTATTATAACAGACCTTTCATGTACGTATCTATCATTGCTATTATTATAACAGACCTCTCATGTACGTCTCTATCATTGCTATTATTATAACAGACCTTTCATGTACGTATCTATCATTGCTATTATTATAACAGACCTCTCATGTACGTATCTATCATTGCTATTATTATAACAGACCTTTCATGTACGTCTCTATCGTTACTATTATTATAACAGACCTTTCATGTACGTCTCTATCGTTACTATTATTATAACAGACCTCTCATGTACGTCTCTATCGTTACTATTATTATAACAGACCTCTCATGTACGTCTCTATCGTTACTATTATTATAACAGACCTCTCATGTACGTCTCTATCGTAACTATTATTATAACAGACCTCTGATCATGTACGTCTCTATCATTGCTATTATTATAACAGACCTCTCATGTACGTCTCTATCGTTACCCTCTCCCTCGAATGTCGAATGCTATCATGCTGCTAATGCCTGCTCCTGTTTTTATATAAATATGCCGATAACGTTGTTAATCGTGCATGAAAGATTTACTGACATTATTGATAAAAAAAACACAGTGATGCTCCCTGGACTAATCAGATACGTTCAAGTTATGAGAAAACCCCGCCGACATCAAAACGAGCTTCGATTATGCAATTTGCTGATTGAAGAAGTGTCCTCAACTTCAAAGAAAATATTCACAAACAGTTTTTGGCTCATCGATTTGTGTTAAATCATCTTAGGTATCTGACAAAACCATAACATGGACAATCTTTCATTTCATACTTAATTCATAACACGGTCGTAAATAAGAAAAAAACAAAAATACATATATTAAAATTCCATTCATTTGTTGTGCTAGCTGTAAAAAGGGATACGCTATTCATCATAGCTAAGTCATTGTCGAAATCATGCGGGGGCACGGGGGTCCAGTCGTCTAAGGCGCCGCGATTATCTGTGCAGAGTTGCGTCCCTTGGGCACGCCAGAAACCTATGATTGTGGGTTCGAATCCCGGTTCGCCCCGGTTATGTTTCTAGGTTTGTCAGCACCATACCCGTGCTCGTGGGTTTTCACCGAAGTGGTAAACGTCTGAGACCTGCATCACTTCGAGCTTTTCGCCGCGATATAACTGGAATACTGTTAAGAGCGGCGTTAAACCCAACTCACTCACTCACTCACACGAAATTATGCAGTTTGTACGTTCATACATGTATTTAACACAGGAGGTGTGCACAAACCTTTCAGTGGGTTTAAAAACGGTTGATCCTCTTGGGGAATTTTTCTTATAATTATAATGTATTTGAAGAGGACTTTCCCTGAAAAGAGTTTGCTTCGTTTGATGTTCCACTCTTCCGTGTAAACCAACACATGTCCGAGACATGGGTGGGCTTAACGCTGCTTTGAACAGTATTTAGTGCGGCGTGTCAGCCTAACGTGGGAGGAGAGCTCGAAGTGATGCAGGGTTTAGGTGTTTACAATTTTGGTGAAAGATGCGATCAGGGTGTGGTTCTCATAAGCCAAGAATCGTTATCAGGTTGAATCTGAGATTCGAACTGGCTCGTGTAAGGGACCTTTAAAGGACGGAACTTTGCACAGTGAATTGCGGCTTCTTCGACAACCCCTGGGACATGATAACTGACAGTGATTGTGAAGAAGCCAAAAGATGGTTTTCACTGTGTATCACTGTGTTTCGGGGTTCGTTGTAAATTAAATATGTCAAGGCCTCAGGGTTATTTACAATAATGAAGACCGCCTCCGTGGTCTAGTGGTTGAGCGTCCGCCCAGAGAGCGGAAGGTCCGGGGTTCGATCCCCGGCCGCGTCATACCAAAAGACGTTAAAAGATGGTACTTGTTTGTTACCCTGTCTGGCGCTCGGCATTAAGGGGCTAAAACAAGGACTGGTCGGCTCGGAGTCAGTATACTGTGTCTGAGTGGGATATTCATGTTCAACTGCGGCATGGTATCTCAGTGAGCTAGCACTAGTACAAGCAGCCACACAAACACACACACGTACATGCACGTCGCTATATAAGTGCAATAATCTTGGACGCGACGTTAAACCCCATTTCACCTCACCTACAATAATGATGAGTGAGCGAGTATGGTTTTACGCAAAGGTTTTTTAGCAATATTCCAGCAATATCACGGCGGGGGACACCAGAAACAATAATGATGAAGACGTATAAAATGGGTCTATGCAATGTTGAAGGAACAAATTCATAAAATTACACCCATGGGTCACGACAGAGGTAAAAGTAAAGGAAACAAAATGGACACAGCAACAAAGTGTAGAAATACTCACTCATGACGTAAACATGACACCACGTGTTCACTAAACAGTGAAGCGTGTCCTGCTGTAGCCTTCGTGAGTGAAAGAAAGCTTTTCAGCTTCCTTAAGAAATATCCCACGACAAAAATAAAGAAAAGATGGCGATGTTTGATACTTCAATTTAAAAGGCAAATCTCATCATCGTTTCTCTTGTAAGCACGTATTGAACGACATGGTGCGAAATAAGGACGAAGCGTTTTTAGTTTCATCAATATCATTATTTGTGTCACTGGTCCATCAGCTGATTGGAAGGTATGTTAACAGGCCGCCGTCACGTGCCAGGGGTACTGCAGTACGCCGTCAGGCAACTAATACTTACTATTTATACATTTGGAGTAAGAGGTGAGGTAAGGTGAAATGGGGTTTAACGTCGCGTCCGAGATTATTGCACTTATATAGCGACGTGCATGCACGTGTATGTGTGTGTGTGTGGCTCCGAGCCGACCAGTCCTTGTTTTAGACCCTTAATGCCGAGCGCTAGACAGGGCAACAACAAGTACCATCTTTTAACGTCTTTTGGTATGACGCGACTGGGGATCGAACCCCGGACCTCCCACTCTCCAGGCGGACACTCTACCATTAGACCACGGAGGCGGTCATTTGGAGTAAGAGGGTACGACCGGTAGAACAGAACAGGCTTACCCATTTCGCGAACATCTGGTGTCATTACTGATAGTCAGTGATCCAGTCATATAATGGAATCTGTTTGGCTGGATTATCGAGATTGATTATGCTTATATTTATATTTCATATTTTCATAACCCTTTCCTAATTTAGTCAATAATCTAATTTTAAAACAATATCCCTCGAAACGGTTGAGCAGTATACCTCCACCCCCGCCGTGATACCACAGCGGTCACCCCCACCCCCCCAATCATCCACCCCACACATCCAAATCCCGCTCTGGCACCTAAAAGAAGAATAAAAGGATTATTAATCCTTGGGATTCCGTTAACGTTAAACGAATGGACTCGGGCCAGCGGCCATGTGTGAATTTCTTTCCCCGGGATGACATTCGAGAGCGACAACCTTAAGTTCATACTTGTTCAACCAGCTCAGTTGGACATATCATCACGGAAATCCATGTCTGGATTTGATGGCCGTCCACGTTTTAACGAAAATGACCTGACTCAATGAACGCCTCTCTCGCTTGTAAACATCATAGTCCGCAGTGTACTACTGAATACTCTCTAATGCGGCATGACTGTCTCGAAGTTTAGAATAACCTCCCCCCACTTAAATTAGCCGATTCAATACAAAATGGCGCAACCCTTCATGCAACGGGCTGTCATCCCAGACATGGTAAGAGCCCGCTGAAAGACGTTTGGGTATCCTGCCTGATTCGCAGAGAGCACTGAATGTGACACACGGGAGAAAGGAGAGCTTGTATCGTACGTAACAACGCTCGGTGAAGTACAAGAAAGCGAACCTTCTAGTGTTTAATCAGGACTGGGAGATTGTGGAGTACCCTTGACCACAGTGTGTATAGGGCCATGTGCAATTCAATAGATGTTGGAGAGCGGGTACACTTGGTTGGGTTCCCGGAAACACCTTGTCTTAATTTGGTTTCTACTTCCGTAAAAGCGTTTCTCGCTTCCATTTGCCAAATCAGACCTGACATGAGAGTGTTGATAGCGATCTCCAGCCTAATGGCATGCCCGGCAGAAGCTGTTCTTCCCAAGGACTACGCGATGAGAGCCTCACGTTTGGAGACAGAACCTAGGATGTTGTGACGTTGTAAATAACTTGTCTGAAACTCGTTTTGCTGCAGCGTAATTGATAGGACTGGGAGGGAAGGGGGAGGGGGGGGGGGGGGGGGGGGGGGGGGTAATTGCATTGTCCTGCCAGCATCTCACAAGGCCATACAGTATGTATAAAAACACTGGGGAAGAGCTAGACGGTGTACACCTAAATGAACTGAATATACAAGGCCATTTAGATGTGGATGTTGTGTGTTAAAAGGTTCAGGCGATATACTGGTAGGTTGAGGAACTGATTTATCTATTTGATGGAAAGCTCTTGTATCGTCATAGAAATGAGAATAAATCGTTTATCCTCTGGTTACTTGAATAGTAGTTTGCAGGAAGTGTTCCAGACAGTACATTTACTTACATGCATTTTAGACCTGTTTATGCACGTGTTGCGTGACTTGTTCGGGGTTGAGACTTTAAGGTTTAGATTGTTCTGCGAGGTCAGGGGAGAAGGTTTAACAACAGCTATGTGAAACGTGGGATTTCCAATCTAAGGAGTAAATAGTGTCACAGTTCATTGGAAATATCGATGCGATGCAATGTCCATTTCCTATGACAATACATCGATGACTTAAATACCCATAATAGTTTACCGCCGGCGCAGCGCTACACTATCATTAGTAAGTGAGTTGGGTTTAACGCCGCTTTTAACAGTATTCAAGTTATATCGCGGCGTGTCAGCTTAATGTGGGAGGAATGCCCGAACTGATGCAGGTCTCAGACGTTTACCACTTCGGTGAAACCCACCGAGCACCGGGTATGGTGCTGGGACAAAACCTAGAAAACATAATCGGGGCGAACTGGGATTCGAACCCACAATCATAGGTTTCTGGCGTGCCCAAGGGACGCAACTCTGCACAGCGAATCAATCGCGGCGCCTTAGACGACTGGGCACACTATCATTAAAAATAGAAACAGGTCGATATAATAAAAAACTCCAAGAGAAGAAAGAATTCGCATACTTAGTATTTAACTTTGGATAAGAAGAGAATTAGTCTGTCTCGCTCCAATCTTTCTCTGTCGATTTGAACTTTTCTTTCTCCGCCGCCCGGTTCCCCGTTACAAATACGTGCAAGCATTTACAAAATACAGTTAATGTATATCTGTCCCCTCAATTCGACATGCAAGTATAACTACACACGGAAACATACAAAAACTAGATCTATTGTAGATCTTTACTCCAATACACACGAATGGTCCATACGCCTACAGTCAGTTTGAATTAAAGGACTCGGCTATCATTGTTTTTCACGAATGTATAGGAGGTCATGGAAGCAGTAGGATAGCTCTCTCTCTCTCTCTCTCTCTCTCTCTCTCTCTCTCTCTCTCTCTCTCCTCTCTCTCTCTCTCTCTCTCTCTCTCCCTCTCTCTCTCTCTCTGTAGTAAAACCATAGTCATTTAACACACACCTCTAGTTGGACAGTCAGGGGTACAGAGAAGAGTGCAGCGCCTGTGTGAAGAGGCTGTTTCTCTAACGATTACTCTTCTTCCAAGTACCACGTTACTCGGTTGCCGGCTTTTTGCAAAACGATCCATAAAGTGTTTCAACTGATGCTCCGACGTGTGAGGCGTGATTAAAGTGAACTTATCCGAGTATATGTAAACATACACAGGATCTCTAATCATTAGCATGTAGAGTCAATCTCGTTGTGATAACAATTTTATTTGAGGGTGACTACTTCAATACATAAATATTGTATTCAATTCCCCAATATGAATTCCCCTATCGGAATGAACACACAAAAAGATATACTTCAATACAGTTATATAACCTCTTCTGCACTGATGGGATTTGGAGGTCTACCTACAACCCATAACATTCGTGGTTCTGAATTAGAAATCAAGTGACACATATCACCATACCTAGTTGTGTCCCTTATATTTACAGGATCCGCTGTTCGTAAGTTCGATTGCTAGATTAGCCTTGAGTATTAGTCTTCGTCAATGCTAGACAAACGCATAGTCTGTGAAAATATATAATTATCATAGAAGCAAACAATTCTATTTAAATTCAAAAGGAGCCCAAGTGAGATGTGAAATTCTGATCCTGTGGAATATATCTACAGACTTGCTTTATTTAGGACTTTGGAATTACAGTAAGGGCTGGCGGAAATGAAAATGATATGGTACAGGGACTGTGTTATCAAACTGGTAAGCGTGCTCTATCGGTCCCATATAAAACGCAGTAAAACGCAGTAAAACTGAGTAAAACGGCCTTTAATACACGGCGATTGACAGTTTGTCAGAGAGCTTAAGACACCGGTGTCGGTTTTTCTGAACTTCAGGAAACTGTCAGACACAAACAAAGATTACCATCCATCTCCTGCCCATCATCTAATCATCCTAAAAGTAAGATTTCGTGCAACGCTTGCAAAGATAATTACCTCATTTCCTTAACGTCCAGTAAATGATCATCGAGACATTTTGCATTATCATATTAACCATTCTCATCATCATGGCCTTTTTTCTGAATGAGTGACCTGACGGACATCCGTGAACAGGGGATGATGGACTAATTAGTTCCTAATTGACCCGTCAAGTCCGGTCAGTTATTGGTATTGATTAAAGTGACCCGTGTCCACCTTCGCCACAGGTTAAACTGACAACAAGACCACAGATGACGCTGTCCCGCCTTTCGTGTCGTCTGCTCCTGACAAGTGACCTCGGAATGACCTTCAGATTGACGTCTGCCCACGGCTGTGGCGTTATGGTAGATTATTATCTTGGAAGTAGCAGGTGGTTCGCTGATTTGTTATTGAGAAATATTTAGCATCATGTGGAAATTTAATATCGGACTTGATGAGGATATCAGACATTTTGGGTTATTTTTGGAGGAAGGGAATGGGAAGCATTGGTGGCCCCGCCGCCTAAAGTGTCGAAATTCGACCTACAGAGTTCCGTCGCTTTGTCGTCCCAGGATCTGATTCATCCTAATAACGATCTTGGCTTGGCATCTCCCTACGACCGTTACGACTCCGAGCCGACCATTCCTTCTTCTAGCCTCTTAATGCCGAGCGCCATGCAAGGTAACAACAAGTACCATCTCTTAACTTCTTTTGGTAAGACCGAGGATCGACACCCCCCCCCCCCCCCCCCCCCCGACCTTCCACTCTCCAGGCAGACGCTCTACCACTAGACCACGGAGGCGGTCTTAAGATAATGTAGAATGAATAAGAGAAGCAATAACAATATTTCATTCAAAGTTCATGATAAAGAAGACAAAGACATCTTACATGTTCTTTCTTGTTTACACTGCTTTGATGTTATATTGATAAAAGCGGCGTATTACCTCACTCACCCACTCACTTACTCACCCACTCACTTACTCACTCACCCAAAGCCCAACCACGCACCCACCCACCCACTCACTCACTCACACTCTCACTCCCATTTTCACTGTCAATCCCACTCTTACTCCCACTCAGTGTGCGATTGTACTTACGGGACCCAGACCCATGTTGAAAAGTTGCAAATGATGTGCAATAAAAAAGGAAATATCGTGTGGTGATTGTCTCTCTTCCGTATGCCTGCACCCTTGCCAGCTCTCTCTGTCTCTCTCCTATATGTTCACATTCTATCATATGGAAGCGAACGTTGTCATCATATGGATATGATCCTGTCTAGAAATGACGTGCCCGCGGCTTGGTGAATTCCTTGGGGCTAAAGTATGGCCTTGATATTGATTTTCCTTCATACTGGCAACTCCGTAAAATAAAAACAAATGTGTTTGGAATTAACTTGGGAAAATACAATGTGTGAGAGCAGCTTCACTTGATGGGCACTTCCTCACACACAGACCTCTAGTCGTGTCACCGGCGGAGGTGCTGCCAAGGAGACGCTCCATCCTTTGTCGCCTGGGATTGGAGGGAGACATCCATGTTTTATACAGAACTCATACGTGGTTTTACTGGTTAATAGCCACAATGTAGTCATGAATTGTGCACAACTCACTGCGGTCTTAATGTTATATTGATATACGCGACAAAGCTGTTTCCATAACCGTAAGACGTATCTGCTAAAGGAAGAGTCCGTTGTACGATTCCGACTATATCATAAGCATGTGTTTATGAATAACTGTGAAACAGTGATGAGATTAGATTAGTATAGAGATTAGCATATCCTGTCCCACGAGTGACACCATCACAAACACATGCAAAGGCAAGTGAAGTATTTACCTGAACACAGGAAAATATGGTACAAATCAAAAGACTTCATGCCCTTGAACTTAAAAACGGAGCTGAAAACCACTGTAATATCACAATGCATATACTCATAACGTCATGTAGAATATTTTGGCTTATTATTTGTCAACAAATCAAGGTGGAGTTATTAATTTTATGTTTTAAGAAATATTTTGAATTAAAACGTCATACGACTATAATATTGCAATGCATGTACGTGTTGTATTAAAAAAAAATATGTTCTTGGTCTGTTAACTGACTTTGGGAGAGTACCCGGGTTTGCTACCAGGAATACAGCCCTTCTGTCAATCCGGGTAATGCAGAAGGCTGCAGTGTTTGAGAGTCTTCACATTCTCCGAAAAGTTCTGCCTGACTGTGCCAGGATCACCCAAACGCTTTTTGCTGCATTTTTAATTTAATCTGTAAATAATAATAATAATAACGTCATGTTAAGAAACAGGGCCCCGTTCCACAAAGCGATCGCAAACCTACGGCAGTCGTAAGTTTATATTGAAGGATGGGAGCTACGATCGCTTTGTAGAACGGGTACAGGACTTATTCTTTTGTCAATACAAAACTTTATCGTACCTCCTTCATAAACATGTGAGACGATACTGAGTCGTAAACAACTTATTTTGTTGAATATTGTGGAAAGCTTACTGACTGACTGTCATATGTTTATGTTAACTATTTATATTTTTACGCTTATTATGGCGCCCACCAACAACATAGGACGTTTCATGTATTAGTGTACAAGGATAGTGGTATCTATGCTATAAACCAATAACCATCGTATCACGAGCCCAAAATATGCGAATGAGGTCACCTACAAATGAGGTCACCTAGTAAGCTCCATACATCAATTCTACGCCTAATTAACATGCTCATAAAGCTCTTGCCTAGCGCTCCCAAATTGTTTATATAGATATTTCCCGATGTGTGAGTGGGGATATGTAAACAAACATAGCCACAAATCATTTGTCAATATATACTAAACGGGGCAGTCCACTCGAACATTGTACTAATAAGCAATGTCTGAATTCACTTCACTGAGTGAAAATACGTCTTAAAAAGTATTTAAAGTGTAACGTTGTATGGCATTCCTATACGGTTTTTAAACTTGCTTGAACGGAAATAGGGGCGGTCGGGTAGCCTAGTGGTTAAAGCGTTCGCTCGTCACGCCGAAAACCCGGGTTCGATTCCCGACATGGGTACAATGTGTGAAGCCCATTTCTGGTGTCCCCCGCCGTGATATTGCTTGAATATTGCTAAAAGCGGCGTAAAACCATACTCACTCACTCAATGGAAAGGAAATAGGTCTTAAACTTAAAAATATGATGAGATTATTATCGCGTGTTTCATCGTGCTGATGGGAATAAAAAGACTCGCATTATACAATTTCATTTCCTGATATATGGTAATTACGATACCAAAAGATAGTACTCTTTATTCATGTGTCCTCAATGTAAAACGTTCGAACGATTAAACCAGTCAGCTCTTCAATCGTTGTTTCCCCTAGTATATACCACTAACCAGCAATAGAGGGTCTTACGTTGCATCAGCTGTTGTATGTGTAACAAGACCAACGATGTGCTCAAACATAATGTTTGACATCAACTTAGGAATAGATTGATACGCCTCCAACATAAAACACAAGACTAGCACCATGTATCAACAAAATGCAAGGTTGCTGTTAACGCTGATGTCATATAATCATTGCTCAGGTCCAGGCCGTAGACAGTGAACTGATTGACGACAATGGAGACGCTGGAAGTTGTGACGTTGATTTGTAGAGCTTCTGCTCCAGGATGTCGTGCACGTCATACGAAAACTGACAACTACTCTTCAAGCATAAAACATCAGACTAACACCGTGTATCACAAACATAAAAGATTGCTGTTGACGTTCATTTTAAAATTACTAACCACTTGGGTTCCCATACTGTTTCAACATTTCAAGACAGACGGAATAAGAGACTTGAATAATTGCTGACCCACCTGAAATATTGCTTGCAACGGGAAAACGGGCAGCCAGCAATTTAGAACATGTTCGTGTATCTGTATAATCCATTACACGGGAAATAATGAAAGTTCTCGCCTTGAATGCTACATTTTCGCATATAGAGTGACTGCTTTTGATAATCAAGTCATGGTTTTAGCACAAACCTAAATAACATAATATTTAGGTCTTTTATATTAGGTCTAACCCCAACTCACCCCAAAACATGAATTGTCTGCATAATATAGCAATATTATGTTCCATTATGTTTTAGATCGAAGACCTCATTACACCATGTCAATGTATTCCGTGTAAGACGTACAACGCCTTTATTTGGAGTTTCACGTTTTCTTTGCCTGACTCCCAAACGGCAAAGGGACATAACTGATGTGTGATGATTCGTGATTCAAGATTCATGATTCTGCATGTCGTCCTCATCACAGTGGCTTGTGCTGGTTCGTGTGTGATAGACAGGTTGACTACAAATACCACTCCTTCCCATCAGGGCAGACAGGCTTCTGGACATTTAACAAGAACACAGGACAGGCATCAACGTATTTGACAAATATCAGTGGTCAGCCAATGCTGCCAGATTGTCGGATCAGCTCACGAGCTGGCCTCTTTGCCTCCACCTCGGACGTCTCAAGGGGCAGGAATTCTTAAAACTGTTAATGAAGGAATAACTCGTTCAAAATAATTTCTATTACATTTTCAGAATTCCAGAAGTTTTTATGTAATCTTCCCACGTGTTCCCACGTTGTATTTGTTTCATCACGAGGACGCTGACACCCACGGTTTTAGTCTGTTATTTAAATGTTACACGACCTGGTGTCAATTTTCAGACTCGGCTCAGACACTGTTACTGCCATGCCCGAAAGACAGACATTGGTCTTCTGCATTTGAGGTAGTGATTAACTTCAAGTCTGATATACATAATTCAAATGGGTTCACAGACAAGAAAGATGATTCCGAATTACATGAATCAAATCTGCCAGGTCTGCCAATTTGTTCGAACCTAGTACCTCTTTAAGAAGTGGCAGTCTTCCCTGGCGTGGTGCCTAGTTCTAATTTAGGTCTTGACGTGGGGTCTAATAAAGTAACAAATGTTGTATTTGGGATAACACTTTCTAAGTGAAGTACAGATTCTTGTACTTTTTTGGGTTGAGTCCCGTCTTACCAAGCGTTATCCCAAACATAACATTTGTTACATTTGGCCATTTTCTAAATGGCATTGTGTGTTAATAGCTATCGGCCGTGGGAGCCGTGCCAATTTACACTTGCCAGAGGGGTACACAAAGTACGTGATCTAGACTACCAGTTTTTTTTTGTGGAAATCTCGGTGGCTGAGTGGGTTAGATCGCTGACTTTGTATGCTGGCGATTAGGTGCCCCACTCTGACAGTGTGGTTCGAATCCCAAATTGGACTCAACCTAAATAAAGTACTAGAATCTGAACTTTGAAAGTGTTATGCCAAATATAACATTTCTTACATTTGGCCACTTTCTAAATATCATTGTGTGTTCTAATACTGTTAATAGGCCAATAGGATCTGAAAAATCTAAATCATGATACGTGAGTATACAGATGAGTAAAGGTTTGTTAGAGCGACTGATTGAAATACACTAAGACCTAATTTGACCTAGGTCAACCATTCTTTTAACTCTATTTCCGTGTTTCTTCAAAACTTAATACCTAAATTGAACGTCCGTTACCAGTCTTAAAGTGTTTTCCAATAATTGCCTCTTAGCTCGGTCGTAAATGAGTGAAGTATTACCTTGAAAGTAACAATTTGCAGAAGGCTATAAAACGTACAACTCATCTGTAACGAGCTCATTGTTTCCGAGATAACTCTACGTGCAGCACAACAAAGTACTGGCGTGTGCACTCTCACATTGAGGTGAAGTGATTGTACCAGCCTCGGGCGTTCTGAATCCCAATGAAATTAACGGTTCCATTGAATGATGAGCTCAACATGTTCATGCCATACCAGATAATTACCACATATTCTATGACAAATTATTTCAATACCTTTATTTTTCGCCAAAATATTTTAACAAAAAGAGGGATGAAATGCGTTTTTTGTGTGATTTTTGGCGTCAAGCAACAAACATTTACTTTTTTATGCAAATTGTGCGGCGTGTGCTACCGATCGGGCAAAACATGCATTCCCTTTTTTGTGAATACCTGATGTCATCATTTGTCTGATTTTCAGTGATCCATTCATATAATTTTCACCACTATTTTGCCTTTTACGGCTTATGGAATCGGTTTTGGCAGATATTCGAAACTTATTATGCGTTAACAATTTATATTATATTTAAATATGTATATATTTTAAATTTTCTTTAAAATCTGTTGATCATTTTAATCTTTTAAAGTAAAAATATATATTTTTAGTGTTTACCTTTTAACGACAAAAACCGTAAATGGTGGTAATAAGGTCATATTCATAAAAAATCTATAAAAAACCTATACATATTTTGTTTTTTTACAATTAAAAGGGAAATGAAGGTAACCATAAGAATTCTCTGCTAAAGGCAGATTCCGTTGTACAATTTTGACTACATCATAGGCATGTGTAGGAATCACTATCAACTAGTAATGAGACCAAGTGTACAACAGCTCTAATGTCTGTGAAACTGATTACAAGAAACCCCCGTTAGTCCGGAACCTGTCAAACCGGTAAAACTGACATACTGACTAATAACAGTTAGTATGTAAGTCTTCCTGGAAAGGGGGGATGTATTCTAAACTATTCGTTGTTGTTTCTTAACAGTTGCAATTTTACGTACACTTTTGGCACAGAGGCAAATCATCAGTTACCATTTGACCGTTTATTCATATGGGTGCAATGGTTGCTGCATATGTTTAATGTCTCCTACCCTGATCGCTGCTAAAATTCGACTTAAACCTCTACTCACTCATTAAAGATTATAAAAAACGTTGAACATGCTGTAAAAACGCCCAAATACAACTGCCAGGCGACATTTAAGACGGGTTCGTCTCTAAGGCCAATGAGTCGGAAAGAAATCCGCAGCATGGAGTAATGTTTTTTTCGCAATTAATTGAACACGCGTTTTTCGTGATTGACAACCCCTATGACTGTATTGCTATTCCAATGACCGGCTCGCCTCTTGGGCCTCCCCCAGTTCCACCCCACTGATCTAAGCTGGCTGCACACAATTACGTGCATATGGTGAAGTGAACTGGGACTCCCGGAATTACTAGTCAGGCACAACGTTTGTCGATAACAAAATCATGCAACGTCAATCAAAGAAAGGAAACAGAAACAAAAATAATTACACGTCAATGTCTTTCAGAGATCGCTCTGTCTGTCAGCTACTTCTGTCAGACTCCCGTTCAGACATGCTGTAGAGCTGGCGTGTGGGACGGGGAGACTGTCGGACGGGCCTGTTTGTTTATCTGTTACACTAATGACAATTTTAATGAGAAATGGTCGCAACATTATGTAATATCATGTGATATTTGCAAACTTTACACTCTCAAGCATCAGTCGCAATTATGGCTGATGGAGACCCCCAATGCAAATATTTGGGAAATAAATGTCAGTGAATATTTAACTATGTCAACTAATCTCTACTGGTTTGATGTAATGGTGTGTGTTTGATGGATGGTGCAGATATTAATTCATTATGTTAAACACAGCACAAGTCATGTTATGTTTAACTACAATCTTACTGCGGGTACTTATGGTACAATTGCGGCGATTTGTAGTCAAAGAGTAGGAGTACCGTATGGCGACTGTGCATTGTTCTCCGGCGGAACAATTGCAGCGATTTGTAGTCAAACAGCAGGAGTACCGTATGGCGACTGTGCATTGTTTTCCAGCAGAACAATTGCGGCGATTTGTAGTCTAACAGTAGGAGTACCGTATGGCGACTGTGCATTGTTTTCCAGCAGAACAATTGCGGCGATTTGTAGTCAAACACCAGGAGTACCGTATGGCGAGTGTGCATTGTTTTCCAGCAGAACAATTGCGGTTATTTGTAGTCAAACATTAGGAGTACCTTGTGGCGACTGTGTATTGTTTACCAGCAGAACACTTGCGGCGATTTGTAGTCAAACAGTCGGAGTTCCGTATGGCGAGTGTGCATTGTTTCCCAGCAGAACAATTGCGGCGATTTGTAGTCAAACAGCAGGAGTACCGTATGGCGACTGTGCATTGTTTTCCAACAGAACAATTGCGGCGATTTGTAGTCAAACAGCAGAGTACCGTATGGCGACTGTGCATTGTTTACCAGCAGAACAATTGCGGCGATCTGTACTCAAACACCAGGAGTACCGTATGACGACAGTGCATTGTTTTCCAGCAGAACAATTGCGGCGATATGTAGTCAAACAGTCGTAGTACCGTATGGCGACAGTGCATTGTTTTCAAGTTGAACAATTGCGGCGATTTGTAGTCAAACAGCAGGAGTACCGTATGACGACAGTGCATTGTTTTCCAGCAGAACAATTGCGGCGATATGTAGTCAAACAGTCGGAGTACCGTATGGCGACTGTGCATTGTTTCCCAGCAGAACAATTGCGGCGATTTGTAGTCAAACACCAGGAGTACCGTATGACGACAGTGCATTGTTTTCCAGCAGAACAATTGCGGCGATATGTAGTCAAACAGCAGAGTACCGTATGGCGACTGTGCATTGTTTCCCAGCAGAACAATTGCGGCGATTTGTAGTCAAACAGTAGGAGTACCGTATGGCGAGTGTGCATTGTTTACCAGCAGAACAATTGCGGCGATTTGTAGTCAGACAGTAGGAGTACCGTATGGCGACTTTGCATTGTTTCCCAGCAGAACAATTGCGGTTATTTGTAGTCAAACAGCAGAGTACCGTATGGCGAGTGTGCATTGTTTTCCAGCAGAACAATTGCGGTTATTTGTAGTCAAACATTAGGAGTACCTTGTGGCGACTGTGTATTGTTTACCAGCAGAACACTTGCGGCGATTTGTAGTCAAACAGTCGGAGTTCCGTATGGCGAGTGTGCATTGTTTTCCAGCAGCACATTTACGGCGATTTGTAGTCAAACACCAGGAGTACCGTATGACGACAGTGCATTGTTTTCCAGCAGAACAATTGCGGCGATATGTAGTCAAACAGTCGTAGTACCGTATGGCGACAGTGCATTGTTTTCAAGTTGAACAATTGCGGGATTTGCAGTCAAACAGCAGGAGTACCGTATGACGACAGTGCATTGTTTTCCAGCAGAACAATTGCGGCGATATGTAGTCAAACAGTCGGAGTACCGTATGGCGACTGTGCATTGTTTCCCAGCAGAACAATTGCGGCGATTTGTAGTCAAACACCAGGAGTACCGTATGACGACAGTGCATTGTTTTCCAGCAGAACAATTGCGGCGATATGTAGTCAAACAGTCGGAGTACCGTATGGCGACAGTGCATTGTTTCCCAGCAGAACAATTGCGGCGATTTGTAGTCAAACACCAGGAGTACCGTATGGCGACTGTGCATTGTTTTCCAACAGAACAATTGCGGAGATTTGTAGTCAAACAGCAGAGTACCGTATGGCGACTGTGCATTGTTTCCCAGCAGAACAATTGCGGCGATTTGTAGTCAAACAGCAGAGTACCGTATGGCGAGTGTGCATTGTTTACCAGCAGAACAATTGCGGCGATTTGTAGTCAAACAGCAGAGTACCGTATGGCGAGTGTGCATTGTTTTCCAGCAGAACAATTGCGGTTATTTGTAGTCAAACATTAGGAGTACCTTGTGGCGACTGTGTATTGTTTACCAGCAGAACACTTGCGGCGATTTGTAGTCAAACAGTCGGAGTTCCGTATGGCGAGTGTGCATTGTTTTCCAGCAGCACATTTACGGCGATTTGTAGTCAAACAGCAGGAGTACCGTATGGCGACTGTGCATTGTTTTCCAGCAGCACATTTGCGGCGATTTGTAGTCAAACAGCAGAGTTCCGTTTTGCGACTGTGCATTGTTTTCCAGCAGAACAATTGCGGCGATTTGTAGTCAAGCAGTCGGAGTACCGTTTGGCGACTGAGCATTGTTTTCCAGCAGATCTAGAATTGCTTTGATTTGTATTCTGAACTGAACTTTAATTTACACTCAGGCCGCTATCAGCGGCATCAAAGGTACAGAATTATTTCAACAGCATAATACATAAATTATGCATATAAATATAGAATAGATATATATATATACACAGATTCACTAGGGTAGCAATATATGTCCAATTCAATAAGGATGGAGTTACTTGATTGGTTTAAACAATGACATGATGTTTTTTACAGAATTTGGACAAGTTTCTCAACGTTACTAATCGTGGATTATTGAAGAGTAAATTCATTTTATACATATTTGGTTCAATGTTATAGAATCTGTGTAAAAATGGTTTTCTTTCGTTCTGGACAAATAAAAAATATTGGAATTCATAACCTATGTCAGATAGTTTACAAAGTGGACGACCCGTGAAGATCCGCGGTAGAATATGTCTTCAGCAACCAATACGACTATGCTTGTCGTAAGAGGCGATTAACGGGATCGGGTAGACCAACATCTAGTCTCTGAAATGAACATATCGTACATAAAAAAACAGTTGTTCAGTTATCTTAATAAAAATATAATAAAAAGGAGCCCAGTGACTCTCTTCAATTTCAGATACTTCCTGATACTGCAGTGATCTAGACTTGCCAAACATTATAGACTTGCATGGGCTGTATTTGATATATATTTGTATCAGGGTCTGTAAGACAGACTAGGGATCGGGTGGTCAGGCTCGCTGACTTGGTTGATACATGTCATCGATCCCAATTGCGTGGATCGATGCTCATTATGTCAATCACTGGATTGTCTGGTCCAGACTCGATTATTTAGACCGACGTCATATAGCTGGAATATTGCGGCGTTAAACAACAAACAAACAAAAGGATGGGGCTGCTGGAATGTTGCCCACCAAGAAGGGAAAGTTGAAGTCATGCCTCTTGTCATACAGTTTTTTTAATTGCTTTTGTCACTCTGAATGGTTATGCATGGGTATTAATAAGAAATAGATGAGACGGTGTCACTGGTCTCATCACTGATCTAAATGCATCACGGAATTTGCAACTGTTCGGGTAATAATAATAACAATAATATGATAAGCACATGATGTAAACAAGAAATGACGTTGCTAAACTGATGTACAGTATAACATATGCGGTTAATGAAGTCACGGCGAGTCAGTGAATGTTATTTTACACCGCAATCAGCGATGTTACAGCAAAGGAAGGTCGGCCTTTGAACAATCGAGTCTGGACCAGACAAACCAGAGCTTGCTGTCAGGGATAACCACCAACGCCGTTTGGTACTACAGATAATTAGCCATAACGCTGTAACATTTCCACCTAATCTCCAGCTTAGTGGGCCTTAGAAGCAAGAGGCCCTGGCGATCTATTTGCCCGTAGCCTGAAGAGGACAGTCCCCAAGGAGAAGCTTCTTCATTACTCCTTTAGTGTCCGCATCTTCTCATATGACATTATTGGAATACGGTAGGTGATTACACGCGTTAATAGCAGCACGGTAGGACCCGAGGCGGTAAACGTAGCAGAGTAAATCTTTTCATCGAGTCCCATTGAATTTCTTCAACGTACATTTATCTTATGCTTTCAATGTGACAATTCAACAAAAATGAATCTTCAAGTTCAAACACAGATTGCAAGCGCGTTCTGATTTAAGAGAAAGTAAACACCCTGTCTCACTGAGTTTAATTTTTGAAACATTGAACTTAAAACACGATGGAAGCTATCAATCCGTATCTAATCCCAAACAGTTTCGTGTTCTCGAAAACCGAATTATGAGTGAGTGAGTTGGGTTTAACGCCGCTTTTAACAGTATTCCAGTTATATCGCGGCGTGTCAGCTTAATGTGGGAGGAAAGCCCGAAGTGATGCAGGTCTCAGACGTTTACCACTTCGGTGAAACCCACGAGCACGGGCATGGTGCTGACAAACCTAGAAACATAATCGGGGCGAACCGGGATTCGAACCCACAATCATAGGTTTCTGGCGTGCCCAAGGGACGCAACTCTGCAAAGCGAATCGCGGCGCCTTAGACGACTGGGCCATCCGTGCCCCCCCCCCCCCCCCCCCCCCCCCCCCCCGAATTATGAACGTTCCAAGCAGGCCTGCACAGTTTACAAGTGTGGTATTCATGACAAATCCTTCTATATCAATTACAGTAATATTTCACACCTCATTTAAAAGCAAAGCAAAGGCAAGCGTCTATTCGCGTACAGTGCATGAGGTATAAAACGTCAAGGCCAGAGAATAACCAGTCTCAATTATCCGAGGAAACAGATCATGTTGGGCGTAAAAGGCAAAATAGCGGAGGAAATTATGTGACTGGATCCCAGACAATCAGCGATGACACCATATGAAATGTTGTTACATGGCTATCTTAACGGCTTTCATGTTATAGAGTCATTATTTCTTAACGGGCATGCGTGCCATTGTCAACCGATTCAATTTGATTTTATTCAGTGTTTAATAGGGCTGTTTTGGATTCCACATGTTCATTTAAATTACTTTCATACCATTTCATCCCCCCTTGTACTTTCTGGGCCATAAATCCTTCACAGTTAAACACGCACTACGTTCAACTCTTGCAGATGGTTTCCCTGTTAAAACAATACCAGGCTAAATTACTTCAGTTATTCCAAGCATCTTCATCGCCAGCCATATTACGATATAAATGGAACGGCGTTTCGCCAAATGCCCCAAAGAAATTATAGAAATGAGGCGAATGCCCAATGGAGATATCAAAGAAGTCTTCATAATTACATTTTGACAATGCTTCACACTTCAAGCATTGGGCAATTATGACGTTTTTGCAAGTCATCCCCAATATCTAACCCTTGCCCCACCTCGCAGAGCCCTTGGGACCCACGCCCCATGTGATGACGTCACGTTTGCTATTATTATGATTGAAGTCAGAATGGCGTAATAATTTCTTTTGTGTTGGAATTGTTTAATTTGGTGTCAGGTTATCAATCATTAAGCTTCAGATTTCCCGTGATTGATTAGGTTCGACGTAGTGAAATAGCACTTACTTTGGAAAACCACATGTCAGTTGGTTTCCTATCACTATTGCTTATAATAATTTAGACATTGAAAGACGTAACGGTTGTTTATAACTGTTGATTGTGCATCAGGCCAAAACTTGGACTCCAGTAATTCGGAGCACACCTTATGAAAAATTTCTTCAAAAATATAATAACCATTTTGTCATAATGTTACATTCATACAATCCGGGTGTTTATTTATAATGCGCCAAATTCTGACCCTAAAGCATGCTCAAAACGCTACTTCAGTAATTCGGAGCACACATAATGAAAAATACTTTCAAAATATAATAACCATTTTGTCATAATGTTACATTGATACAACTCTGATGTTTATTTATAATTCGCCAAATCTTCACCCTAAAGCATGCTCAAAACGCTACGTTGTTACCTCGGTCAATGGATGAGTGGTGCTCTCGATTTTTTTTATTCTCAGCTCCCAACAACTTACCATCCCATCCTACCGGGTACCCATTTACTGCTGGTCATATTTCAAACAAAGCCACCTAACTAATCTAATGGTGTTTCTAGGTTGTCGTTATTCCACCACCTGGGCGCCTCTTTTACAAAGCTATCTTTGCTGACAGGAATGTCGTAAGTCTATGTTAAAGTATAGGAGCTACGATAGTCGAAGCGCACAGCTCGCTTTGTGAAACGAGCACTTGTCAAAGAAATGAAACTGGTCGAAAACTGTTTGTTTTCTGATTAATGGATGGGATACATTCAGAATCTCCCAGAGTACATGTCAGTGTGAATATGCTACTTTGCAAACTGAAAAAAGACTGATTTATTTATATTAGAATTGCTATTACATTATAAAATGACTAGTACTAATACGTAAGTGTTATGATGCAGTCTAACACGTTTATTAATTTGACTTTGCTTACCCTCTTCACAAACACCTTGTGTCATTTCTGATTTTCAGTTATCCATTCCTATAATTCTCATCGCTAATTTGTATTTTGTGCCTAGTGGAATCTGTTTCGCCAGATAATCGAGCCTGGATATGTTCTGGTGTTGACGTTATACGTTTATATGTTTCTGTTTCTAGTCAGGGCTTCTTGAGCATTGCTATAAGTCGACCGATAAATAATTAGATGTCAATTGGATACAATATGGTGAAAATCAGTTTTGAAGGAGCGCTATGACATATGCATTATGTTGGTAGCACTGTGACGTTACTGAAATTATGCAGAATCTATATACGGCAACGTGGTCGGTATTAGATTTGGGAGTGTTGCATCTAACGATTGTCGTATAGGCGCAACGACTCCTTCCTTTGTCAAGTGGAAGGAGCATCTGCCTGGGGATATGAAGGTCTGTGATTTGGTTGAAATATGGTACATGTTGTTACCCTGCCTGGCGCTAGACATTACGGGGATAAAACAAGGACTGGTCGGCCCGGAATCAGTATACTTAGTCTGAGTGGGGGATCTTTGTAGAGCTGCGGCATGGTATCTCAATGGGCACACTATACCACCACCATAAGTGCGGCCTAGTACAATCAGGCACACACACACACACACACACACACACACACACACACACACACACACACACACACACATACATACACACACACACACACAGACACACACACACACACACACACACACACAGACACACGCACACATACACGCACGCACACAGACACACAGACACACACGCACGCACGCACGCACGCACGCACGCACACAGACACACACACACACAGACACACACGCATACACGCACGCACACAGACACACACACACACACACACATACACACACAGACATTCTCGTTGATATATAAGTGAAATAAATTTGGACGCAACTTCAAACCCGATTTCACCTCACCTGCCTTACAGGACAACTGTCCGTTTGTATGGCACTGCGGGACCTTTAACTCGACAACTTCAAGGACTTTCAATTTGAACCTGCTGTGTGATTTAACACTGTATTCTTCCTTCACAATAAAATGGTTTTATAATAAAATCCTCCCAATATGTCCGTTTCACTGCTTTTCTTAAGAGACTCTTATAACGTTATCTTCAACGAATCAATTACGAATTAATTCGTGACACGACATTAAATGCCCTTAACCGTAAAATGTAATTACTTTCTTCTAAAATAAATAAATTCTCCATACGTCAATTAAGAAAACGCAGAAGGGAACCAAATCAAACTTGAGATCAGTTTCAACTGAAGGATTTCAATCATAAATATTTCTTTGTTTTAAGACTACCTGGATGAGATTCAAATGCCGCAAGTTGAGAGGTAAATAGTTTGGCACCTCCTGAGCCAATCACGGTAATTCATGTTCGGAACAAGCTAGTTCGATATTTTTTAGAAATGTCATTTTGTACTCTCCCCACCGTGGCATTGAACTAAATCAGCCTTTCATGAGGGAAACCTCGCGAATACTACTTCGTTATGTATTTCACACATCTAACTGTTCATTTCCTGTAATAATTGTTTGAGAACATCAAATTTGGTGGACAAATCTGGCAATGCTTGTTACAGTGGCGCACTGCCACAGTCCTAAACCAGTGTTGATTCAATTGGTTTGATAGAGCCTCATATGGCGAGGGTGGTCAATATTGAATTTACTGAATGAGATCCACAGAAATTTCCGTGCTAGGGCTGATCGCGAGTCTTCAAATTAGCAGTGGGGTTCCTCAAGGCTCCCGCCTCATCCCTCGCTTATTATGAAACTCATTAAGGTAAGCGTGTGTGATGGGAATAGAAGGTGAGATGGTGGTCCTCGCGTCCAGATGGTGAGTACAAAGACCAATCAGTGGTCAAGTAATATAGTTTAATTATCACCGAAGCAGACTTAATGGGGTTATTAAATGTGCTGTGAATAATATTAGAACGTTGGCGGTTATTTTATTACTTGATTCGAGTTCTGTCGACTGTAACATGTTTTACCGTTTCTGTGTTCTCAGGAATGAGATCCATTGGGACTGGTTGAAATTAGCCATAGAAAAAAAGGCATTATGAATATATATGACATAAATGACTATCGCCATGTGCCAATTTTTTTTCATGCATACAACTAGCGGGATAAATACAAGTTTAAAGCTTCAATGTGTAATATGATTGAAATTGTGAGCTGATTGAAAATAATACTAAAAATATGAGCAAATGTTTATAAAAATGAAATTAAATTTATTGTCAACTCATCTCGCCACGCCAGCATAGTACAATTTGTAAAAAACATATAACCTCAAATCTAATTGAAATGCTCTATACTTGCAAAAATGGAAAATAACATTGAACATACCACGAAACGTAACACTCAAAAAGAACCCCATCACAAAAGCGTTTCGGCAATAAAAGGCAACCTAGCATAAATCATTTTAGTTTTCTGCACAAAACACTTTGAAATAAATTTAGCGTGTATAATTGCATAACATCTTCTGGATATCTTTTATCGCCCACCTCATTCTAAATAAATGCAAGTAAGCCTTTTAAATCAGCTTTGTTCGCGGAGCATATCATAGTGAATTTGTTCACAATTCTCTTAAGACTCGACTTGACTCCACCAAGTCGGACAAGCGTTCACGAACACTCACTAGAAAATCGAAAATTGTAACATTTATCCCCGATCAAGCTTATCAATTTTGACACTCGGTCGAATGGAAAAATCGAAGATCCACCAAATTCAATAATGCTTCCCGTTGGGAAGAGGACAGTAGCTCCACGCACGAGGAATTAACAGGTTTGGGTTGAGAAAAAGATCAAAGAGTGTTTGAATTAGTTTACCGGTGAGGGTATTGGTGGAAACATTAACTGTGGTACCGTCATTCGCAATATGCTTTTGGTGCGCATCACTGTCTCGACTGTGTTTCGACCACTTGACGAAGACGGTGTCACGCTGGCTGTTTTATATTATTATTTAAAAATGATTTATAATTGTGCTGGGGTTTGTGGCGTGTAACAGCAGGCTTAGGTCGCCCTGAACATGATTCAATGTAAATGACTCAGCGTTATTGGCTTTTTTTTACCCCCTGTTTGCGGTTGTTGTTTTTTTAAAATAATGCTTACGAAATATCACGCTTGCATCCCAAGTACCACTCTGTTCGACTACCCATTGTTCGCGGTGCCTTAGGTTGGATACCTACCAATTCGTTAACTAACTTTGGGAGAGTACCCGGGTTTGCTGCCAAGAATACAGCCCTTCTGACAATCTAGGTAATGCAGAAGGCTGCATGTGAAGGTGTCGACACATTCTCCGGAAAGTCCTTGGTGGGTTCGACTGGACAGCGTTTCCTGGGATAGTCCTCGCTGTCTGGGCTGCGTGTAGAGGGGGCAAGGGCCCTAAGTTGATGATGAGCCCAACCAGCCTGACTGTGCCAGGATCACCCAAACCCTCCTTGCTGCATTTGGGTTTTTTAATCTGTAAAACTAATAATATGACAATAAAAACAACACGAAATTAATTCCATAAACATAAAAAAAATCCACTAAAAGCTGAATCCATTGCACGATTCCGACTATATCATCCGCATTTGTTTATGAATCACGTTCAATGATAATGATATTAGATGTTCGCGAAAGTTTGAGCGTATCCTGCCACACCGGCTAATACGCGTTGTCAAAGCGTAACTTCCCTGCCAATGTCGATACTGTTAATTTCTGAAATTAACTTTATGTTTCTAATTTTATTCCACATTTAAAAGTTTGAGTCGGTGGATCCGTAAAGCAACTGATAACGCTGGCCTAATTATCCAACGCCTGACTGGCTTCTTTGGGGAGGACAGATGGTTGTCGTATAGGCAACCGAAATCCCGATTGACCAAATTCCTGCTTGGAATGCTAAGCTCTTTGGTAAAGTACGCTGTAACACGCAGGTGTGAATACTGGCGGCGATGTATTCACGATCTCAACCAGATATACCAAGAGTGTCCCATTGTGCATTACCGTTGTCGCAAAAGGCACTCCTCATCCCAGGTAGCCACAATGGCTGCCCAGAAAGCATAGTTCTTGTGTGGAGATTATGCTACACGGTCATCAAACGTGTGTAATCTGACTGAAATGTTAAGATTCTGGGAGTTTAATATATGGATAATCAGTTATTGAACCACATTCATGTAAATCATAACATATATTCCGTACAAATTTAATTAATCCCTACTGAGTCCTACTGTAAACGGTTGTTAAATGGTGATCGGATGGACAAAATGGATATGAATCTGAAGGCTGGCCATTCTGCGACCCCGACGCAATGATGGATTCACACTCTGACTGCCGGTGCTTCATCTGTTATGCGGGGCGGTCGGGTAGCCTAGTGGTTAAAGCGTTCGCTCGTCACGCCGAAGACTCGGGTTCGATTCCCGACATGGGTACAATGTGTGAAGCCCATTTCTGGTGTCCCCCGCCGTGATATTGCTGGAATATTGCTAAAAGTGGCGTAAAACAAAACTCACTCACACACTCATATGTTATGCTCGCAGCATGGGTCGAAATAGCTGCCTGTCCGTTGTCCTGTGGCAAGTGATATTTCAGACGGGCCAATAATTACGTAAGTCTCTTTATTTCCTGTTTTTCTTGTACTATATTCTCCTCAGCTTACTGTGTAGAAAAAATAAAATAAAATAAAATTACAAGTCGACTCCTCATGATTCAACACGACTGTACACCAACACCTAACTACCAAAAGATGGCAGAAAATGTCTGTACAATAGAGGAGTGAGAAACGCCCAAGCACAGCTTCCCCTTGTGAACATGCAAATCGGTGTCGACGCTCGGGTCAGGGATATCTCAACACTGACCATTTACAACAATCGGTCATTGTACGATGACCGTACACGATTCAATAATGCGTTTGCTCACCGAAGGAAAATTTTGTAACATCGACCAACAGAAAGGATATTTTCAGTTTCACATAAACGATGATAAAATATGTGAATCTACTTGTATTTCGAATTACAGTCACCATTCATGCACGTGATGACTGTTCTTCGCATGGAGTATAAATGTAACACATATTTGACGTTCGATCCACCTGAGGTCTTTTGTTCCACTGACAGGTCGTGGTTCAATTTTTCACCCATGCTGTGGAAGAGCAAGATGAAAGAGTAACCATATGGCCCGGATGGTTATATATCTGAGATGGTGTGATCGCTGGTCGATGACCTTGGTATATACTGACTTAGGAACCCACCATTTAATATTCTCTGAATTTCTCAAAGGATGAAAGAAACACATGATTGTTATGTGTCTTCAAACTAAACATTTCCAGTGAACGATTTTCTTTGCGTAAAAGCAGACGTTTGGTCCCTAAGTCACATACAACAATATGGTCTTTGTAACACTAAAATACGAACTTTCCCAAAGAATTCTAAAGCAGCTTTCTCATGACTAACTGCAATAAAGTCACAAAATATGCCACAAAGGCCATTTCCAAGCACAAGATGGATGCGAAACACACCAACCACAGTTCTGTAGTGAATGTTTCAATCGTGAAATTATCTTCGAACATAACCGATGATGCCAAATAAATATTACAGCACTTACTACCGAAAAACATGGTAAGTTTTAATCACCGGGTGGATGAAGATTTACAAAATATTATATATCATAATGTCATCCAATCATAGCTGCTAGCATCCTGACTGCATGCTTCATCTTTATGTACGAAACCGGACGACAGCTGGTTCTGATTTAGAAGAGTTGGGCCTCTAGTTGCAACGCTACCAGAACCTCTCCAGACAGACTGATTGCACCTTCACTTAGTACATGTATGACAGACTCAGTAAGATAGTGTTGGCCTACTTGAACCTTTGTGTATTATGTTATCTGTAAAGCATGCACCAGGCAAGAAAACACATTAACTTATCTATAGTTCACGTAAATGGACTTGAGAACGACGCCAACGCAATACACTTCTCTCAGAAAATTAATAAGAAAGCTTTCTTGTTTGCTTTTAAGACTGTAAGGAGAATTGTGGGTTTTTTTAATGTTTATCTTTATTGGTTAACGTTTCAATGCCTGTAAGCCAAGTAATAAATTTTACGATACAGAAACCTTTTGGGACAATAGTATGGCTGCTCGCTCCATCAATATGGCTTTTAAATACACCTCTATAAAGTAATGCCCTGTCTACAACATCGCCGTGGGCGATTATTTCAGACCAAAGCAATTACATATCTAGACAGAGCCTATCATCTTATATATTATTTCTCTACCGAGACATATCAATTTAAATACTGAAAGCCTAGATGTATTTCAGTTGGGTAGTCCGTGGCGTGAGGGACCTGGCTTAGTGTTGAATGTCCTGATCAGATTATGACTACCATGAAAGTGACCATTAGTAGAATCTTGGCCATCTTGAGTAGATCTGTGTGCTCTCTAGATGCCTGTGTCCAGATCAGTGTATTCCCTGGATGGTTTGGATGCGATCTGTATTCTTCCTTTGTGGTTTACGAGAGATTTATGTACTGTCCAGATGATAGTGATCAGGGTGCCGTGGTACAAAGCGATCTTAGCGCTAAGGTTATCGTAACTCCCACGCCTTAACATAGACTTACGACAGTCGTAGTGCTAAGGTTGTACAACGGCTCTCTTTAGCTGGATTTGGTTGGTTGGTTGGTTTGTTTGTTGTTTAACGCCGCACTCAGCAATATTCCAGCTATATGACGGCGGTCTGTAAATAATCGAGTCTGGACCAGACAATCCAGTGATTGGAGATAACTGTATACGTCTTTGCTCAGTTTGTGTACTCCTCAGGGGGTCTTGATTAGATCCTTGTATTCCATTCTAGCCTTGATAGATCTTTGTACTCTCTGTACATACATGTATGTGCAAGGTCGCAATACTCGATATATGTGAGTGAGTGAGTGAGTTGGGTTTAACGCCGCTTTTAACAGTATTCCAGTTATATCGCGGCGTGTCAGCTTAATGTGGGAGGAAAACCCGAAGTGATGCAGGTCTAAGACGTTTACCACTTCGGTGAAACACACGAGCACGTGTATGGTGCTGACAAACCTAGAAACATAATTGGGGCGAACCGGGATTCGAACCCACAATCATAGGTTTCTGGCGTGCCCAAGGGACGCAACACTGCACAGCGAATCGCGGCGCCTTAGACGATTGGGCCACCCGTGCCCCCACTCGATATATGAACTCAATAGTCTGGGTCGATATGTTAACTCTGTAAAGGGTATATGTGGTACTGGATTTATATATAGTAGGTAAATGTTATTTACGAAATATGGCCGATATGTATAATCTATAATGGGTGAATGTTGTATTTGACTTTAATATTGTAGCTATATTGTATTGATATGGTCGATATGTATAATCTATAAGGGATGTATGTTGTATTGGATTTTAATATTGAAGCTATATGGTATTGATATGGTAGATATGTATAATCTGTAAGGGGTGTATGTTGTATTGTAGCTATATGGTATTGATATGGTAGATATGTATAATCTGTAAGGGGTGTATGTTGTATTGTAGCTATATGGTATTGATATGGTAGATATGTATAATCTGTAAGGGGTGTATGTTGTATTGTAGCTATATGGTATTGATATGGTAGATATGTATAATCTATAAGGGGTGTATGTTGTATTGTAGCTATATGGTATTGATATGGTAGATATGTATAATCTATAAGGGGTGTATGTTGTATTGTAGCTATATGGTATTGATATGGTAGATATGTATAATCTATAAGGGGTGTATGTTGTATTGGACTTTAATATTGTAGCTATATAGCATTGATATGGTCGATATGTATAATTTATAAGGGGTGTATGTTGTATTGGACTTCAATTTTGTAGCAAAATGGTATTGATATGGTCTATATGTATAATCTATAAGGGGTGTATGTTGTATTGGACTTTAATATTGAAGCTATTTGGTATTGATATGGTTCATATGTATAATTTATAAGGGTGTATGTTGTATTGGACTTTAATATTGTAGCTATATGGTATTGATATGGTCTATATGTATAATCTATAAGGGGTGTATGCTGTAATGGACTTTAATATTGTAGCTATTTGGTATTGATATGGTCTATATGTATAATCTATAAGTTGTGGATGTTGTATATATTGGACTTCAATATTGTAGCTATATGGTATTGATATGGTCTATATGTACAATCAATAAGTTGTGGATGTTGTATCTATTGGACTTTAATATTGTAGCTATATGGTATTGACTAAACCTATTTATTCTCGTGATGAGAATAAAGACTAGATCTGTATTACTTTGCAGATGGTAAGACTATATATGACCATTAGATACCTTGACTAGATCTATGTACATTTGATATGACTGGATATATACTCTCCCAAAATACGCACAAGTGATTTTCGTTATACAAATTCTGCAGATTTCGGCTAAAATGTTTGATAAAGTTTACATATTCTATAAATGACACTTCACAGTGTTTTCTTATTGGAGTATCTCACCCAAACGCACCGTTTGGCAATTTATTAACATTTATAACGGATGTTTTTTAATTATCACGAATTATGTGTGGAATAAAATCTGCATGCACTTCACGCCTGGTTTTCGGGGAAATAGAGGGAAGGTGTGTTGGCTATAAAAGGTTGGTATTCTTTCAGTAAACTGTCTACTGTTGCTTAAACTGTGAGTAATTTTCGACAGCTGCAGCTCGAAATAACGCCATCATACGTATAGAGGCCGGAGAGTCTCAATAAGTTGCTCGTTATTTTAGCGCCCACCACAGCACAATTTCACGTCTTTGGGACAGATACCAACAGTACTATGGGTCTCCAAGAGATCTGGCAGACCAAGATCACAACTGCAGCTCAAGACAGGTTCATCCGGGTCTTACGTCTACGTCATTGGGCCGTCTCAGCGACAGACATCGACTCCAACGTACTTGGTCTGCGTAGGGTGCGGCGCAAACAGTATATAATCGTCTCCGTGAGTTTGGACTTCAATCCCGAAGGCCGTTTGCGTACTGCGGAGCTATTCTACGACGTCGCAACCGACGTTTACGTGTTCGATGTTGTGTGAACGTTAAGGCATTGAATCTGATACACTGGCAGAGAGTTTGGTTCAGTGATGAATCTCGTTTTTCACTGCAACGTCGCGGTGGCCGAACCCGTGTCTACAGACGTAGAAATGAACGTTTTGCTCAAAATTCGAAGTGGATAGATTCGGTGGTGACAGTGTGATGATGTTGGGAGCCATATCCTACACCCGTAGAACCAACCTTATGCGAGTGAAAGGCAATTTGACAGCATTACGTTACCGAGATGAAATTCTCCAACGTCACCTGCTTCCCGTTATCGACCCTCAACGAGGACAACGCCTGACCACAAGCTGCACGTGTCACTATGGATTTTCTACAGAATCAGAACATTGCAGCGCTTCCATGGTCATCAAGATCGCCCGATTTAAACCCAATTGAACATTTATGTGATGTACTAGATCGCCATCTTCGACAATTTCAACCGCCGCCTCATCGCTTCCGCAACTTCGGTCGACATTGCTAGGTGAATGGGCACGAATATCACAGGATCGAATTTAGCGACTCATTCAGTCAATAGGTGGCGTTACAGGACTGTGATACAGGCCAATGATGGCAATAACAGAAACTGACCTTAACGCTTCCATATCACGCTGTGTGAACGTTTGTGTGACATTTATGTCAGTCAGATTTGACAATAGACACTATGACTTTCATTACATTCAGGGATATTTGCTTCGGTATATTTTACATGCGTAAATATTTTCACCTGTGCGTTTCCTTTCGGGGTAGTTCATGTACTTTATTGATGTCTTCATGAGATATATGAACTTCATAGGTGGTCCTCTTGAGATCTATGTACTTCATAGATGGTCCTCGTGTGATATGTGTACTTCATAGATGGTCCTCGTGTAATATGTGTACTTCATAGATGGTCCTCGTGTGATATGTGTACTTCATAGATGGTCCTCGTGTGATATGTGTACTTCATAGGTGGTCCTCGTGTAATATGTGTACTTCATAGGTGGTCCTCGTGTGATATGTGTACTTCATAGATGGTCCTCGTGTGATGTGTGTACTTCATAGGTGGTCCCCGTGTGATATTTGTACTTCATAGGTGGTCCTCGTGTGATATGTGTACTTAATAGGTGGTCCTCGTGTGATATGTGTACTTCATAGATGGCCCTTGTGTGATATGTATACTTCATAGATGGTCCTCGTGTGATATGTGTACTTCATAGATGGTCCTCGTGTGATATGTATACTTCATGGATTGTCCTCGTGTGATATGTGTACTTCATAGATGGTCCTCGTGTGATATGTGTACTTCATAGATGGTCCTCGTGGGATATGTGTACATCATAGATGGACCTCGTGTGATATGTATACTTCATGGATTGTCCTCGTGTGATATGTGTACTTCATAGATGGTCCTCGTGTGATATGTGTACTTCATAGATGGTCCTCGTGAGAAATATGTACTTAATAGATGGCCCTGACTGGGTCTATATACTTAATAGATGGTCCTGACTAGGTCTATATACTTCATAGATGGTCCTGACTAGGCCTATATACTTCATAGATGGTCCTGACTGGGTCTATGTACTTATTGGATGGCCCTGACTGGGTCTATGTACTTAATAGATGGTCCTGACTAGATCTATGTACTTCATAGATGGTCCTGACTGGGTCTATGTACTTCATAGGTGGTCCTGACTGGGTCTATGTACTTCATAGGTGGTCCTGACTGGGTCTATGTACTTCATAGATGGTCCTGACCTTGATCTATGTACTTCATAGATGGTCCTGACCTTGGTCTATGTACTTCATAGATGGTCCTGACTGGGTCTATGTACTTCATAGGTGGTCATGACTGGGTCTATGGACTTCATAGATGGTCCTGACTGGGTCTATGTACTTCATAGATAGTCCTGACTGGGTCTATGTACTTCATAGATGGCCCTGACTGGGTCCATGTACTTCATAGATGGTCCTGACTGGGTCTATGTACTTCATAGGTGGTCATGACTTGGTCTATGTACTTAATAAATGGTCCTGACTGGGTCTATATACTTCATAGATGGTCCTGACTGGGTCTATGTACTTCATAGATGGTCCTGACTGGGTCTATGTACTTAATAGATGGTCCTGACTGGGTCTATGTACTTCATAGGTGGTTCTGATTGGGTCTATGTACTTCATACAGTTAGATGGTCCTTACCGGGTCTATGTACTTCACTGATGGTCCTGACTGGGTCTGTGTACTTCATAGATGGTCCTGACTTGGTCTATGTACTTCATAGATGGCCCTGACTGGGTCTATGTATTTTATAGATGGTCCTGACTGGGTCTATGTACTTCATAGAGGACCCTGACTGGGTTTTTGTACTTCATAGATAACCTCCCTGAGATAAATGTACTTCAAGGATTGTATTTACAGTAATAACTGGATATATATAAAGATCATAGATACATCATGTACTCCCCAGATGGTCCTGACTTGGTCTATGTACTTCATAGATGGCCCTGACTGGGTCTATGTATTTTATAGATGGTCCTGACTGGGTCTATGTACTTCATAGATGACCCTGACTGGGGTTTTGTACTTCATAGATAACCTCCCTGAGATAAATGTACTTCACGGATGGTATTTACAGTAATAACTGGATATATATAAAGATCAAAGATACATCATGTACTCCCCAGATGGTCTTGACTTGATCTATGTACTTCATAGATGGTCCTGACTGGGTCGGTGTACTTCATAGATGGTTCTGACTGGGTCTATGTACTTCATAGATGGTCCTGACTGGGTCTATGTACTTCATAGATGGCCCTGACTGGGCCTGTGTACTTCATAGATGGTCCTGACTGGGCCTGTGTACTTCATAGGTGGTCCTCGTAGGATATGTGTACTTCATAGATGGCCCTGACTGGGCCTGTGTACTTCATAGATGGTCCTGACTGGGTCTATGTACTTCATAGGTGGTCCTGACTGGGTCTATGTACTTCATAGATGGTCCTGACTTGGTCTATGTACCATATAGATAGTCCTGACTTGGTCTATGTACTTCACAAATGGTCCTGACTGGGTCTATGTACTTCATAGGTGGCTCTGACTGGGTCTTTGTACTTCAAAGATGGTCCGGACTGGGTCTATGTACTTCACTGATGGTCCTGACTGGGTTTTTGTACTTCATAGATAACCTCCCTGAGATAAATATACTTCACGGATGGTATTTACTGGATATATATAAAGATCATAGATATATCATGTACTCCCCAGCTGGTCTTGACTTTATCTATGGACTCGCTTTATCGTCTCCTGGCTTTGTTGACGTTCAAGCACTCGATTGAGGTACCTCCGAGTTGATGTGCATACCCCCAGGTGGTTGCTGCTATGGATCTATTTTCGATGTGGTCTTTAGCCAGGCTGAACGTGCGTACTCCCAAGATGACACGTGCTGTTAATGCTATCCCTAGGTGGGTCAGGCTTAAGGTTAACCTGGCTTGCATCTAACCAGGCTTATGGGCAAGGCCCGGTTTATATCTAACGACGTATTCACCAATTAATACTAAACGCCCACCATTTGCCTTTATAGCTGTCATGAACATATAAGAGGTGAGGTGAAATGGGGTTTAACGTCGCGTCCAAGATTATTGCACTTATATAGCGACGTGCATGCACGTGTATGTGTTTGTGTGGCTGCTTGCACTAATCCGGACTGATGCCGATTTATAGTGCTAGCCCACTGAGATACCATGCCGCAGTATAGCATGAATACCCAAGTCAGACAGTATACTGGGTTTACAAGTCCTTGTTTTATCCCCTTAATGTCGAGCGCCATGCAGATAAACAACGAGTACCAACTTAAACGTCCTCTATAAGGCGCGCCAAGAATCGCACCACCGACTTCCAGGCAGACGCTCTATCTTTTAGACCTGAGGTGGTCACCGATATTAGAACACAGCATCAATGTAAAATGACATTACATATATATGACGTATAAGTATAACCTTCAAGATGACATTCCCACGATATTATTAGTTTAACGTCACTGAAACTATATACCGACGATTCAGTTTATTTACGAGAATGTGTGTCTGTGTGTTTGTGTCTGTGTGTGTGTCTGTGTGTGTCTCTGTGTGTGTGCGTGCGTGCGTGTGTGTATGTGCGTGCGTGTGTTGCAATCAATGACGCATATAAGTCTTAAAATCATTCCCCTCGAAGTGGATCCACGACAGGACTTTATTCCATGACTTATTTTAAACAGCCGATAACTGAAATCTGTATCAAATTTCTTCAACTACATTGCCGTAATTTCTAAATATCTGTCCAACTCACGCTGTAAATTAACCACCACATCTTCACCCTCATCCACTGAAACTCAATGACAACCCCTGAAATGAACCAACGTAGGCCCCTGTACTCAATCTCATATGGGCAATCAGCCTCGGTTTGCCTTGTGAGGACTGCCCTGCACTGCCGCCGTCGTGACGTGACTGCAATGGCGTTTATATCGACATCCGTCCCTACTTACTCACTGACCTGAAACACTTTCCTCAAACTGGTTGAACATGTCTACAAAAACTATTGAATTCCTCCACCTTAAGTGCAATGCATCTGTAAGCGATCCCATGGCCACCCTACTGCATTACATGAAGCAATGTAAGTGTTTCCAAACAAAGGATGATACTGATGCGATGGCAAATGTTTAATGGATTATAATTGTCATAACAATATGCAAGCGCACTTGGGTGTAGTAATAACGTTGTTTGAAGTTCAGACAGTCATGATTGGGTGACCATGTCTGAAATGCCACTTGTATCATCCCATTGTAAATTGATTTGAAGCTAATGTACCAGAAATGCCTCCCCAGTGCTCGGTCACCTTTAGGAAATATCATCGGGGGTTCGTCAGAACTCTGTGATCCTCGTGTGGCAGGGTGACCTATCCTGGACACGGTCCTTGAGCTTTGACGCAGCCATCCCTGAGTAGACGGTCGCCTGAGATTGTGGAGTTACCACGACCTTCAACGGATCAGTGTCAGATTGATTCCGAAATACATCAAATAAAATAAAGGACATCAATATACAATAATAGTCACGTGTTATTTACAAATGAATAATAAACATTCAAAACAAATTATAGAAACCTGCATTATCATATACAGTCGGACACCGTTTTCTCGAATGTACCGATATCTCAAATGTACCGATATCTCGAACCTTTTCTCCGCTCAAGACTTCCTAAATATATAAATACATATGACCGTTTATCTCAAATTCGAGATTAAAGTACATAGCGCTATCTCGAACCTTGGAGTCGATCCCGTCTTTGACTTTACTTTGGAATTTTGAACCTCGAAGTTGGCATTTGCCACATTAACAGCCTTGAGAAGCATAAATAAGCATTTCAAATACATGAGAGAAATTCCCCAAGATACAGACTGTGGAACCCGGGATGAAGTCAAACCCAGAGATCCCGTGCAACATTGTCTATAGTTTTATCTAAAGAGGCCATGCGCAGTATGTGCAAACTAACATCTGTCCCCGATTGTTCTCGTACAAAATTCAAGTTTGTGTAAATTCCAAGAACATGTACAGCTCAATGGGCTGTTGTCAATCCTGTGCGTCATGCATTTCGTACACATGGGCAATTCTCATATTTTTTATTGATCATCTCCTGCGAAATTTATTTGAATTAGTCATCGAATACACCTGTTGTATTTTTTGTTAAACGTGTATGCAACCGTATTGCTCTGGATCTATAATACTCAGTCTGGCACTTGCTATGTCTGGCTGGCTGTCAGTGCCGCGCTATCCGGATATCTCGAAGTAACAACGCGGTCCCGCTAGGTTCGACATGCCGGAATCCGACTCACATGACTGTGAATGTAGCAAAGAAAATACAATGTGACGCTCCATTTGTACAATCAGTTGCTTCACAGAGAGAGAGAGAGAGGGAGAGAGAGAGAGAGGGGGGGGGGGGGGGGGGGGGGGGAGAGAGCGAGAGACGAGTGGGTGGGGGAGAGAGGAGAGAGGAGAAAGGAGAGAGAGAGAGAGAGACGAGGGAGACGAGAGGGTGGGGGAGAGAGGAGAGAGAGAGAGGGGGAGAGGAGAGAGAGGGGGAGAGAGCGAGAGACGAGTGGGTGGGGGAGAGAGGAGAGAGGAGAAAGGAGAGAGAGAGAGAGACGAGGGAGACGAGAGGGTGGGGGGGAGAGGAGAGAGAGAGAGGGGGAGAGGAGAGAGAGGGGGAGAGAGCGAGAGACGAGTGGGTGGGGGAGAGAGGAGAGAGGAGAAAGGAGAGAGAGAGAGAGACGAGGGAGACGAGAGGGTGGGGGGAGAGGAGAGAGAGAGGGGAGAGGAGAGAGAGGGGGAGAGAGCGAGAGACGAGTGGGTGGGGGAGAGAGGAGAAAGGAGAGAGAGAGAGAGAGACGAGAGGGTGGGGGGGAGAGGAGAGAGAGAGGGGGAGAGGAGAGAGAAGGGGAGAGAGAGAGACGAGTTGGGGGGGAGAGAGGGGAGAGCGGAGAGGAGAAAGAGAGAAAGGAGGGAGAGAGGGAGAGAGAGACGAGGGAGACGAGAGAGTGGGGGAGAGAGGAGAGAGATGGGGAGAGGAGAGACAGAGAGAGGGAGACAGAGAGGGAGAGAGAGAGACGAGTGGGTGGGGAGAGAGGAGAGAGCGGAGAGGAGAAAGAGAGAAAGGAGGGAGAGAGAGGAGAGAGACGAGGGAGACGAGAGAGTGGGGGAGAGAGGGGAGAGGAGAGATAGAGAGAGGGAGAGAGAGGGGAGAGAGAGACGAGTGGATGGGGGAGAGAGGAGAGAAGGGAGAGCGGAGAGGAGAAAGAGAGAAAAGAGGGAGAGAGAGAGAGAGGAGGAGGAGAGAGGGAGCGAGAGACGAGGGAGACGAGAGAGTGGGGGAGAGAGGAGGGGGAGAGGAGAGAGAGGGGGGGAAAGAGAGTTATTTATAACTGTCTGCTTGTATATATAATCGACGTAGGGCCAGAAAAATCAGGGGTCGCACCCTTCTATTGGTGAATATATATTGGAAGGAATCACAATTCATTGATCACAGCGTTATTGTACAGTTATTGCTTGCACTGATGTCTCCAAAAATGTTGTCTTATAAATATATCACTAACAACTTTATACACGTGGAAGTAGATGTTATTGGCTCCAGCAGATCGTTCATGTTAACGACTCACAAAGGATCGCAAGACATATACAAAAACATGGAGCCGAAAATCTGCTGACGAAGCGTTAAGACATATTTTCTCACTGAATTCAAGATAAACGTCTAATTCATCCATTCATCCACATGTACTTATATCAGAAAGTTGGCCGTAAAATGACCTAATGATACCAATCTGTAGCAAATAGTCTTAGAAGCGGTGGCCAGACACAAGAACTCATCTAATCAAATGGGTCGATACTTGAGAAGCACACAGGTACACCCAGCCATGTCATAAAACCATCAAAGAGCCACGCTTGTATCGATGAGGCTAAGCGCTGTCTGTTATAGCAGTTGTAACCCCGAGACGAAGCCAATCACGACGTGTATGATACCGATGTCGCAGACGCTGTTTTTGAGTCCCCAATCAGCTACGTCTGTACTCAAGTATGTATTTAACATCCCAGCAATCCGTCTGATGGCGGTGTGTAGACGGTGCTCCGTCTTGGTTTAGTGTTTGTTCCGAGACAACTCGGAGGCGGTGAGGGACATGGAGTATCATGTTTTTTGTTTATTTTTACGGATCGATTATGTTGTTATCGATTTGACGTTATGTATGTAAAGAATGGGAACTAGAAAATGTGTGGCTGACAGGAGCATCCAATGTGTGACTGACAGGAGTATCAAATGTGTGAATGGCAGGAGTATCAATTGTGTGACTGACAGAAGTATCAAATGTGTGAATGGCAGGAGTATCAATTGTGTGACTGACAGAAGTATCAAATGTGTGGCTGACAGGAGTATCCAATGTGTGGCTTACAGGAGTATCCAATGTGTGACTGACAGAAGTATCAAATGTGTGAATGGCAGGAGTATCAAATGTGTGACTGACAGAAGTATCAAATTTGTGTCTGACAAATATATCAAATATGGTATTAATTCGAGTGTCCCTCTTTTTAATTCAAATATATGTTGACCATTTAACATTCAGCTTTATATTTAAGATAGTATATTTCCTATGGATGGTTTGAAACAAGATCGAAATGCCAACTACTGAATTAAAGACAAGTTCGTTCTATTAACCGGTCAGATTCTGATTCGATTATTTCTAAATGCGCTGCCATTACTTCCGCCCCGAAGAAAATCTACCTATGAATCGGTACACTTTGACAAAACACCAAACAACATTACCTCCCGGCCCCTAAACCTGACAACCGCCATATTTTCTTAAACAATTTCCCGTTGCACTACATTCCCAGGGAAAACCTCCTCATCTTCCTTATTTTGTACTTACCATTCCCAAACACCGGCCTATCTTCCCGAGGCAAGGGCGTTAACTAACTATAAAAGTCCAGTTTCCACCCTTGCCGAACTAGGCTGGAATTTCCAGGCTCGGTCGTAACACCAGCAGTGGCTGTTACGGGTTATGTCCCTTCTATGTTCCTGCTATTAACCAATCAGATTGCATTTCTAATTTCACTTGCATTTGCTTCAAACAAAATGGCGGCGCCCAGTCAAGGCGATCTGCTCGATAATCAACGTCTGTATTGTAATAAAACGGGTCTTATCCCGCGAAGTGCATCAAATCACGTGAGCACCTTGATTAAAAACATGAAAGAATTTGCAAACTATCTGTCGACGCCCAGTTTGCAAATCCGGCAGTCGAGGGAAATCTGCACGTTGAAATCCATGTTGTTTACGAACAGGATGTTACTCCATAATTGCAACCTTGTTCGGCAAGGGTGGAAAATGGACTTTAATAGTCAGTAAATTCCCTTGCCTAGGGAAGATGATACCGGCCACACAGCCACAGACACCGCCACAACTGACATCGACCCTCGCTACTGAGGCCATAGTTCCTGTCGTACCGTTAGGTACTAGCTTTTAACTCTCAACATCATACTTTCATACTTACAGAAACCTATGATCGTTGACTCGAACTCCAGACTTAAAGCCCTGATTATGTTTCTAGGTTTGTTAGCACCATACCCATGTTCGAAGGTTTTATGCAAGTGGTAAACTTCTAAAGACTTGCCTTACTTCGGGCTTTCCACTCATATCAAGCTGTGATATAACAGTACTATATATATAGTTCGAACTGGCGTTAAACCACTCACTCAATCAATCAATCACTCACTCACTCAATCACTACACGCCCGACCACATCTTCTTCATACAGATGTACCTCCTCCGTTGGTGTCGGTCCGGGCGGGAGACAAACAGAATTGTTCTTCAGCCAAACGGTAGACAAACACGTATATTACAGGTTGTCCTTACTTCTGTCTATCTAAACTATGTTATCCGTGCCAAGAAATAATGTTTTTAACCTGTTTAACTACTTTTTCATCACTAGAATGGTAGACCACTTTTGTGTAATGAGCCGTACCAAGTGTATGATCCAGACTTGATTATTTACAGACCTCCGTCTTAGAGCTGGAATATTGCATAGTGCGGCGTTAAACAACAAACAAACATACAAATTGGTATTGCTGGAACGATGCTAAGAGTTTGCAAAACAACTTCACTCACTCACTCGGGTGATTCAGGGCCCATTTTTATGTGCGGAGTTACCTCCCTTACTTGCGTCAGAATCCGATGATCTTGAGTTCGAATCCCGGATTACCCCTGACTAGGATCTTTGATCTCTCAGCACTATGACGTACTAGTTGATCGCTTCAGGCTTTCCTCTCACATAAAGCTGACACACTCTGATACAAGCGAAATCCTGTTCAAAGCGGCTTTAAACCCAATTCCTTCATTCATACACCAGCACCTTATATCACCCCTCTCTAATTCCCAGCAATCCATTTTAATCCCCGTGCCTCCCTCAACGCTAACAGAGCCTAGTGTCAGTTTCACTGTCTCCCATCAGACGTGCTTGCTTATCATTGTCTTCATCCACCAGACTGTCTAATACGATTTATAACCCCAGTCTGTTGCTTAAGTATGTTTGTACAAACACATGTTCGATTAGGCAGCGTGGCAAATAGCTTCTTTTAATGTCCTTTGTCATTATACGGAACCGTTATTCCTGCAATTCTGGCTTTTTATTGTAAGAGGGCTTCCCCAAACAGGATTAGTACACAATCAGACAAAGAGTAAAGGGGGAAATACCCTCCTTCATGGTGGCATTCCCGCACTAAGTCGGATAGGAATGAGAAGAACTATGAAAGTTTAGTCATGACGGCCGTGAGTCACTTTTTGATGTGTCAAAAAAGGTCGAAAAACGGTCTTTCTTTATAACAGTTTTCCATCAAGCCGAAAATTCCATTCCCGAGTGTTAATTTATGATTAATTACGAGGGTCGTACCATATCATTTGTTTCCGGCTTAGGGTCTATGAATATGTATGAGATCATTATTGGTTAATATCGCAAAGTCTTGTATTTTGGGGAAATAATAACCGCATCAATAGACTGATGACTTGTACGGGGCAGTAATAAAACACATCCTTTCTGTTTTATCTCTTCCGACACAATTTTGCTGAGATTAAATACATTCCACGTTTCTTGTCTTGTAAGAGTCGATAGGTGTTATGTCAAAAGCAGATGCAACCAAATGATTTAAACATAATGTCACGGTGATTAATGTTATATCTAAACCCACATTTTTAGATTATATTCTGAGGGAGTGAGAGGTGAGTTTGGCTTAACGCAGCTTGTGGAGGAAAGTGATGTGATGCAGGTCTCAGACGTTTACCACTTTGGTGAAACCCAAGAGTATGGGTATGGTGCCGACAAACCTGGAAACATAAGCAGGATTCGAACCCACGATCTTAGGTTTCTGGCACAACAAAGAGAAACAATTCTTCAAATTGTGAGTGAATGAGTTGGGGTTTTATCTGCTTTTAATTTTATTCCATCAACAAAAAGGTGGGGTACACTAGATTTGAGCACCGTTGTAACAAATACCCACTGGCACAGTCCGGATTAATACATGCCGAGATACTTACGAGATCAGGCTCGCGGACTTGGTTGACGCTTGTCCTCGTATCCCAATTGTGTGGATGGATGCTCATGATGTCTGTCACTGGATTGCATGGCCCAGACTCGATTATTTACAGACCGCCGTCATATAGCTGGAATATTGCTGAGTGCGGCGTTAAACAACAAACAAACAAACATGTCCGGATTAACGAATCTTGGGTTCAGAATAGTGAGTATTTATAACTACGATGAGATGGATTGTTGGGATGGAAACTGCAATGTCCGGTTTAAGGGGGGTAAACTGTTTAGGGTTGTTCCTTTTATAGAATATCCTTGCAGAGGTAAAAAATATTTCGAAATAGAGGCGTAGAGAGCAGACAATAAATGCAAGCTGGGCAGAAAGATCTTTGGAGAAATCAATGAAATCTATCATCGCTGATGAGAATGTTGTTTTTACGAGAATAACCTATATTTTTTTTCACATTATTGAACGCTCAACACCTCATGACAATAGCCTAAAGTGCAGTGTGTCAAGTGTTATTTACACTGATCAGATTCGCGCAGATGACTCCTTGCCCATGTAATTCCTATCTTCACAAATATGTTTTGTACTTCACACAAGAATGGGAAAAACCTAAAAGCGTAGTGTCATGTCCTGTTTGAACATATGGGATTCCAACAGAGCACTCTCATCAACTAAAGATGCCCCTAATCGGAAATCCATGCATACCGTGTCTGCCCATGCGCAGCAATCTGCCGACGGCTTCGAACCGGAAGTACCAGGGGAGCCATCTTGTCCCTGCGTCCGGCCCCCTGGGATGTTAAATTTGGCCGGCAGATCTCAAAAAGTCATTCCACTGATGGCAAAGTTCTGTCAACTGAGAAAATTTCCCCAGGATGCAGTTTTTGTAAACAGATTGCAGCGGAGCTGGTAAAGTCACAGAATTTCTGCCGGAAGCTAAATGAAGCATGCATTTCGTAATGGTGGCCTCCTTAGAGGGATTCACTTAATGTGGAAGTAATTACAGACAGGACATATCACAATTCAGACTAATGTGCCTTCAAATGTTCCCCAGTCGCTCCTCAAGGTATGCGGAAGTCACATTTTAAGCTATCAGCTGTGGTGTTTGAGCGGCGGTGATGTAGCAATTCCAATTCGCAAAATGTTGTTGAGTTCCACCTTCGGTTTCATCACAGATCGTAAAGTTGCCTTCTTTTAGAGACCTTTGTTCCGTTTGCAATAGAAATCCCCAGAGATTGCACATACATGTATAATCATATCATTACCCACCACCATGTGTCATAATTTCACGTTAAAGAAGAAGCCTTATATCACTGACAAAAACAATTTTTATAATACAACTTCACATAGAACATAATATGCTTCTGTTTCCAATAAACCCAATATTGTTCTTGTTTTTCAGCTGTACATCATTGTTTTGTACAGCTTTTGAAGTCCATCTGTCAAAAACATGTTCAGTTATTAATCTAGATATATCGACTTTGCAGTAGAAAAGACGTAACACTTTGCAAATAGTTGCCTCAATCTTTATCTGTTGTTTGTTAGTAATGCGTTGTCTGTGTCCTAAACGGAAAGCGAAGGCGCTTTTGAAGTAATTCACGCTTTTCCAGTGTTTATTTTATCGACTGGGACCCCCTTAAACATCTCGGTACAAATTGTGCAGCATGAAAAACTGAAGGATGCTCCACTGAATTCTCTGCTTATTCTAGCTCCATCATCTCCCTGTAGTTTTTGGGTAGCGCTGAGTTTTATCTTCAACGAAACGCTCACTGATCTTTGTATCCTCCGCATTGCCTCAAGTCATTTCTAATAGCCCTTCGAGCTGTAATCACGCTTTAAAGATAATGTAAATAAGAGTGAATGATTGATCGTGGCCGGAATGGGTTTCTTACTCCGAGGAGTTCGAACAAAAAGCAACAATGAAAGCATAAAGCCGTGAGTTCAAAAAATCGCCAACGACGTTTCAAAACCATCGAAAAAGCAAATCTTCCCGAACTTCCTAAATATTCAACTGCAATCAAATTACGGAAACGTGTGAGTTTTTACCCCGTTGACATGACAACAGTAATTTTTAAATCCAACAGGTCCATGTGAAGATATTGCTGGATCTAATACACTCGATTCTTATGAAATGGTAATTGGGCTGGATACGGTCGCATCTTTTGGTGGCATTGAATTCATAAATAAATATTAGCGAAAGATATCGTCTTTTCTGATTGCCTGATCACTGTATCTATGCTTGACTATCGACCTGGAGGAATTGAGGAAGAGATGTTTACACTGGAGTGTCCACAAGTCGATTGGTGAAAGGCAAGATATAATCGTATTATGTTTTGCTATAATTGCCTCGCTCGTCAAGTCTCGACACTGAGTCCGGTAGATCGATCCGGGAATGGCTGTTGAATAACTGCCGGAAAAACCGGATGTTTGGAAGAGGAAGAACGAGGAAGGTCGGTAGTACTCCAAGCTTTCTGTCGTCTTGTTAGTTCAAGGCTTTTCATACCGTTTGCTGTTATATCCCTTTCATCTACGATCCCTGTGGTTTTATTGATACCTGGGATGATCGATATTTACTCAATTACTTTATAACATCCCCCATTAACTTGTAACGTGTATGGGGTCGGGTTTGGACACAAATTCGTATGTTGATGAATAAGTTTCTTTTAACATTTAGTTTGATGTTTACTATCGTGTATGTCGATTTGCCTGACAAAATGGGTAATATCAAGAGAGTCGCATCTTTGTAAGATGTGAAATTGGTAGGAATGAGATTATGTCAACATGTCATTTAAAAAAACCTTGACGTCGATATTCTTTGCAATCAACAGCAGCATCGGTGGTGAGGTGAAATGGGGTTTAACGTCGCGTCCAAGATAACTGCACTTATATAGCATGCACGTGTGTGTGTGTCTGCTTGTACTGGTCCGAAATGATGCCGATTTATAATGCTAGCTCACTGAGATACCATGCCGCAGTTTAACATAAATACCCCACTCAGACACAGTATACTGACTCCGAGCCGACCAGTCCTTGTTTTAGCCCCTTAATGCCGAGCGCCAGACAGGGTAACAACAAGTACCATCTTTTAACGTCTTTTGGTATGACGCGGCCGGGGATCGAACCCCGAACCTTCCGCTCTCCGGGCGGACGCTCTACCACTAGACCACGGAGGCGGTCAACAGCAGCATTGATGAAAGTGTCATATAACTAAAACCTGTCTGAAAATGTCTGCCAGCAACACCTGCTCCTTTAATGACGTCATGATGTTTTATGACACAGTTGTTACGTCAATGGATAACAAGTGGCATTGTAGCATATATATATTTCTTTCTCAAAATAGATTTCATTTTCCAACGGAGATTTATTGGTTGTCTTGAATTTAGATGAATACAAATGCATTCCCGGTGATTTTGATAAACTAAAGGCACTGTGCTTTATATTTCAGAGAATAGTGAATAGATCACATTAGTGATGTGGATAGATATATTCACAAATGAAGTATTCATTATGTGTAGGACCCGTGAAGATTCCGGGGTAGAATAGGTCTTCAGCAACCCATGCTTGCCCTAAAAGGCGACTATGCTTGTCGTAAAAGGCGACTAACGGGATCGGGTGGTCACGCACGCTGATTTGGTTGATGCGTGGATCGATGCATATGATGTCAATCACTGGATTGTCTGGTTCAGACTCGATTATTTACAGACCGCCGTCATATAGCTGGAATTTTGCTGAGTGCGGCGTAAAACAACAAACAAACAAACATCGTTGTATGACGAAAGAATGCATTTTTATGAATGATCGAGCAAGGAGGGAAACAAAGCATAAACCTTTCTCAATCATGAGATTGAACAATGTATTGGGCAAGGCAGTGTTATGTTTTGTCATATCCCAAATATAAAACTTCAACGTCAGAGAATAATTAGTCTCGGTTGTCTGCCAAAACAAATTCCATTTGGCGTGAAAGGCTAAACAGCTGTGAAAATATAATGAATGGATCCCAGGCGTTTGCGAAAAGGGAGTAAGCATGTCCTGCCCTACCGGTAGCACCGCCACTCACATAATTTGCATCAAAATGTAAGTGTTAGATGCCTGCCGCCACGTAACAGTATTTATGCCATACGACGGCGTCATCAGGTCACGGACGCCCAGTCGTCCAAAGCGCCGCCATTCGCTGTGTCTCTTATGCTGCCAACGTCTCATGTTTGGTTAAAATTCTAGATTGGCCCTGATTCTTTCTTTGTCAGTGCAATACCCGGGCTAGCGGGTTCACCCAATATCTACATTCCTTCGGACTTTCATACCACTTCAATCTGACCCACCGTCACCCAATCTATCTCACTCACTCACTCACTCACTCACTCACTCACTCACTCACTCACCAGTGTCGTCAGTCGGCTGACTCACTCTCGGTCTAAAGAAAATCTCACTATTGAAGGGACATTTTAAAGGTTCCAAGAACTTGTAATCAAGTAACAAAAGCTATTACATGTAATTAATATAACAGCTTCGTATATATGTCTACTTCCTTGTATCCCCGTGAGATTACGGGGAATTGGTCCCTTAGAACCTATATTGGTTGTAAGAGTGAGTGTGTTTGGTTTTACGCCGCTTTTAGCAATAATCCAGCAATATCACGGGGGGGGGGGGGGGGGCACCAGAATAGGCTTTACACATTGTACCCATGTCGGGAATCGAACCCGGGTCTTCGGCGTGACGAGCGAACGCTTTAACCACTAGGCTACCCAACCGCCCCAAGTTGTAAGAGGCAACTAAATGGATCGGGTGGTCAGGCTCGATCACTTGGATGATGCCCCGACGATGTGGATCATTGTTCGCAATGTCAGTCACTGGATTGTCTGGTCCAGACTGGATTATTTACAGGCCGCCGTCATATAGCTGGAATATTACTGAGTGCGACGTTAAACAACATCACAACCTTGTGTTGATTTTAGTCGAGAAATATGAAGCATCGTTTTTAGAGAAACATTTGCTGGAATTAGGCAATACAGGATACACTTTATTCGATTTAATCATTCAAAAAAACGATTAGGATCTACATACTTCTGGTATAATACAATGAAACCGCGCTCGTTCTGAATAATGGCCTTGTGGACTATTAGTTTGGGAACATTTATTTAATATACAGTTAGAGTGAGTGAATTGGGTTTAAACGCCGCTTTTAACATTATTCCAGTTATATCACGGCGTGTCAGCTTAATGTGGGAGGAAAGACCGAAGTGATGCATGTCTCAGACATTTACCACTTCGGTGAAACCCACGAATACGGGTATGGAGCTGACAAAGCTAGAAACATAATCGGGGCGAACCGGGATTCGAACCCACAATCATAGGTTTCTGGCGTGCCCAAGGGACCCAACTCTGCACAGCGAATCGCGGCGCCTTAGACGACTGGGCCACCCGTGCCCCCAATATACAGTTAGAAGGATTATACTATTAGCGTTTATTTGTTAATGCGGACATTTGTCAATATGGACAATTTCTCTTTACAGCAGTTCCGTCCGGAATTGCAGGGTTTCATTACAACTAGCTATAATTGTGGCGCATTGATTTGTATATTGGAGATGCGGCGATTTTGCACCCCGCAGGACCAGTAGGGCTCTCCAAGGTACCAGTGCCAATATAGCGGGGGATGTTGAGATAACGAAGGTTGTGATAATGGGAGTTCAATGTACACTCGTTTGTTTCGTTGGACTATTACATGCCTACAATGCCTGATTAGGCTCCGCCGCGATAGAACAAGGAGTCATCTGGTATTCCTCCCATTCTGAATCGACCTATCCTCATGGCAAATTTGAGACAACCCAGACCCTTATCGTCAATATTGTCGCTCAGATCTAATTCACCTAAAGCCAATTGTTGTCAAATTTAGCGTTTCTCGGTCTTGTGTCCCGTGCGCTGTGCGGGCTAATTGTTTTAATATTCACGACAGCGGCGTGGCTGCTGCTGCAGAGATGGGTGTCGTCGATGACGGAACCTCGCACCGTTATTTGCGAATTTGGCGACAACGCTCAGGGTGGTTGAAGAATCTTGTTAAACCCGATAATTGGTTTAACAACTATTGTATGTAGGTGGTGCTGGAATTGGCGTGCCTGGAATAGTCGATCAGGGGTGTTTGGAGAGTCTTGGTCTCATTGTATGTAATGATTATACATTCTTGATGGTAAACAGCTCACCGCGAGGGGCACCTGTTATCAAATTACAGACTAATTCCAGTAAGAAGCTGAATCAGAGTGAAATAAGATTAAGGGAGGGGTGCACTTAAATAAAGCGGCCTTAAAGGCGCAAGTCACTTTTGGATTGACACATATATTAGATTTCGAATTTTTATTTTTATTTCAGACTTGCTGCAAGAAGTCCCCCGACACTAGCCTTGATTACCCTGTCTTGTACAGAATGGCAATGTTAATATGACTGTCGGCTGAAATAGATCAATCAGAATAAAGGATTCTGTCGCTACCCCTCATGAATGTGACGCCCCAAATAAAGCCAATAAACAGTGTGTGTGAGAGGGCTTCATTGAAGCGAGAGGCACAGTTGATACAGAATAGAATGTCCCTGTGAGGAGCTTTGGTAACCATAACACTATCGTGACGCTATGTAGTGTTTGATAATACAAATAACACGGTGGTAAAACGCTTTGAAAAATAATGTGTAGTCGACAAATGCGTACGTTTGAAAAAAACGGGCCGTGGAGACCACATAAAATGGTCAAATTTGATACTTTTTCAATATTATTAAACTCATGTTTTTACTTCTCAGCGGGACGATCTGTGGACAGCTCCGCGGAGTTTCTAATGAGTCAATGAGCGTCGGATCTTCGCGGTCGGATGCTTAGTGGATTTAAAGGCTCGGGTTCGATTCCCGACATAGGTACAATGTGTGTAGCCCATTCCGGGTGTCCTCTGCCGTGGTATTGCTGGAATATTGCTAAAGCGGCGTAAAACCATACTCACTCACTCTTGTTTCTCGGTAGGAATGAGCGAAACATTCAGACCAGAATGTCTGATGTATGTATCTCAAAAACGACGTTAATCGGGCTGTTCAAAATGTAAATGATAAAAACCGCGCTGTTATATTGGTGCGGATATTTTATATACCTTGTCGTTTCTGAGCGCAATGGTATCTACACTCGTCGAAGGAATATTTGAGTGCTGAGTTGGATTTCTATATTTGTTTCCAAACCGAATCGATGTATAATAGGAAGCCGATTCCTTTTAGAAAACTCACATTTCATCTTCTCAAGGACACATGCATCCTTCGTTTTGATTGGGTCAGGGATCGCTAAAGGTTTACCTGATGCGACCTTCTCAAGTAGATAGGTATCATATCGGGATTTTCTATGCCGACTAGATATGTTTTCAGCTACACATGTAAAACCCGACATTTAAAAAAAAAATTGAAACTATGAGCCTAACTTAAAAAAACTTGAAAGCCTCTGGTAAATATGTATTTTTTGTGGCAGACAATGTCTTTTTGCAGACATTTTTTTTCTTTTCTGACGCATTCTTGTTTTTTTTCAAGCATTTTCTGGAGAAAAGAAAACATTTTTTTAGTTTATAATAAAATTCCTTACGCCCAATGGAATCATTTTTGTCGGATAATCGATACTGGTTATACTCTGGCATTGACGGATGATCTTTTCGTATACATATATGTGCTCGGAACACACTCTGAGTCTTGTTCTTGACGAGCAGACCCGTGAAGATCCGGTCTTCAGCAACCCATGCTTGCACTAAAAGGCGACTATGCTTGTCGTGAAAGGCGACTAACGGGATCGGGTGGTCAGGCTCGCTGACTTGGTTGATGCATGTCATCGATCCCAATTGCGTGGATCGATGCTCATGATATCAATCACTGGATTGTCTGGTCCAGACTCGATTATTTACAGACCGCCGTCATATAGTTGGAATATTGCTGAGTGCGGCGTAAAACAACAAACCATCTTAACGAGGACAGACTGTAACCTTATGCCATACAAATGTCTGTATGAAATTAATAATTGATAAGTTACAATTCTAACGTCCGTGGTAAAGTGAATTAAGAGCAAGCAGATCGTGTATGCACATCGTTATACCAATATATTAATTCTCGAAGAAGTTAATATTGCATTAGGTTGTATATTAGTTTGACCACCACTCTTCAACAGCTCTGAACCGGCATACTGTAATTAATGAGTAAGATTTTACGTCGTTCTAGCAATATTCCAGCCATATCATGGAGTGTGTGAGTATGGTTTTACGACGGGTTTAGCAATATTCCAGCAATATTACGGCGGGGATACCAGAAATGGGCTTCACACATTGTACCCATATCAGGAATCGAACCCGGGTCTTCGGCGTAACGAGCGAAGCCTTTACCCACTACGCTACCCCACCACCCCAGCCAGCCATATCACGGAACGATACGCAAAGAATGGGCTTCACGTATTGCATTCATGTTGGAAATCGAACCAAGGTCTTTGATAAGCCAAATTTTTAAGGCCAGGGAACCTCATTGTCCTGTCTGACAGTAAACATTCCGCGGCGGCATTCTGCTTCTACAATCTCTCTTGGTTGATTACCTTTCTGAGATGATATTTGTGCAGAGCCAATGATACTCCTTATCAACATACAACTCCCGTGTCAATATAGTCGAAGCATCTTATGGTGAGCTGATGGACTCATAAACAATGGACAAGGGGCGGGAGGGACTTGTTTATCATAGCTTATGTCCTATTGCAGGAGTACGGTTGTGCGCCGACAGGCAACGAACAAACACTTACTTTTGCAAACGTGGCGGTAGCTACCGTCAGGGTAGGACATGCTTACCAGTTTCGCGAACACCTGGCGTCATTTCCAGTGATCCATTCAAATAATTGTCACCACTCTTTTGCCTTTTATGCCAAATCGAATCGAGACTTATTATTCTGACGTGTTGACGTTTTAAATATTTTTACCTATATGAATGCAACCAGTTAAAAATTGAGTCTGGACCAGACAAATAGTGATAGTGTGTGCAGCGTCCCAGGACGTCGATGATATGCAGTCACTATCACAAAGCGCTGAGCCTGACCAGCCGAGCCAGTTACTTTGTAAGACCTGGGACCTGGGGTAAACGCTGATTTGAGCAGTATTCCAGTTATATCACGACAGGGGGCGGGCGGGGGATCTTAGACGTTTACTACAACGATAATACCCAGAGCTTGGATGAGGTTTTGACAAAGGATAAAAAATGTTGCGAATATAGAATTCGAACCCATGGCATCGGATCCTGGTACGGCGTAGAGACGCAACTCTGCATAGCGAGTTGTCGCGCCTTAGACCACTGACTAACACACACACACACACACACACACACACACACACACACACACACACACACACACACACACACACATACACACGAGTCAAGGGAGTTAAGTGATTACAAAAGTCCAGTTTCCACCCTTGCCGAACTGAGTTGGAATATCTGGGCTCGATCGTAACGCCACCAGTGGCTATTGTGAGTTATGTCCCTTCTATGTCCCTCCTATTGACCAATCAGATCCAACCACTCATATCACTTGCATTTGCTTCAAACAAAACGTCGGCGCCCCGTCAAGACGATGTGATCGATAATCAAAATCTGTTTTGTGGTAAACAGGTCTAACTTGGCGAAATGCAATCAAATCACGAGAGCACCTTGATAAAACGCATGAAAGGATTTAGAAAACATCTGTTGACGCCGAGTTGGCGGTACGCATGTTTTGCAAATCCTCGATCGAAATCGAAGTTTACGAACCGGATGTCGATTTCGTTACGCGATTTTGATTGGATTATACGTATAACTCCATAATTCCATCCTAGTTCGGCAAGGGTGGAAACTGGACTTTCATAGTCAGTTAACCCCATTGCCTCGGGAAGAAGCGAATAGGTGGGAAATATATTCATTTGTAAGCACCATACCCGTGATCGTGGGTTTCATCGAAGTGGTAAACGTCTGAGACCTGCATCACTTCGGGCTTTCCTCCCACATTAAGCTGACACGCCGCGATATAACTGGAATACTGTTAAAAGCGGCGTTAAACCCAACTCACTCACTCACTCACTCACTCATCACGACTCCCACAGCTTCACTATGCCAGTGTTGTATAATCACGACCGTGTAAGGTGAGCTCCTGAACCTCCAACGTGTACACCCGCAGGCTCATTAGCCCATGTGCCAGTCACTGTAGATGCACACGGTCCCCGGGGAGCTGCACGATGGCCGTACCCACGGGGCTTCCCGTCACTGGTTCCGGTGTCTCACAATGCAAATAATTAGTTCGTGTTGTGTTGCGGTGAAATGTGGAAACTCCGCATATGAAACATGTTGGTGGCGTGCGCTGATAGCGTGTGTCGCGAGCGTGCTCATCTCGTCCACTGGTCATATCTGTCCTGAGATATCGGGATTAATATTCAATATAAGCCCACCTGCGGACTACTTACAAAAATTAGATTAAGTACCTTGATTAATCCTCTGATGAATTGTGACCGCACTACATGCGGGTGATTTATAAGTAAACGGACAACAAGTAAAGTATTCATTGGACACGATCTGCACTGTTTGTCATCCCAGATAAGATGAAATGTATATATTTGCACAAGGATTAATGTTCAGCTTGGCTTTGTTATAACAGTTGAGAAAATGAGGTCACAGTTTCTGTTTCAATAACCTTCAGGGGGTTTTGACAGTGACAGGGTTGGGTGAGGTGGAATGGGGTTTAACGTCGCGTCAAAGATTATTGCACTTATAGCGAGGTGCATGCATGTGTATGTGTGTGTGGCTGCTTGTACTAGTCCGGACTGATGCCGATTTATTGTGCTAGCTCACTGAGATACCACGCCGCAGTTTAACATGAATACCCAACTCAGACACAGTATAGTGACTCAAAGCCGACCAGTCGTTAATTTAGCCCCTTAATGCCGAGCGCCAGACAGGGTAACAACAAGTACCATCTTTAAACGTCTTTTGGTTATGACGCGGCCGGGGATCGAACCCCGGACCTTCCGCTCTTCGGGCGGACGCTCTACCACAAGACCACGGAGGCGGTCTGACAGTGACAAGAGGCAAGATAATGAAAATAATGATAATTTACCCAGCTGACTACGTTTTGTATTTGATAGCAGCAAAATAATGAATTCAATATTTGAATATCGGATAAAGGTTTACAGTCACAAATTTGTATCATCCTACCGGGTACCCATTGAAACAGAGGCATGTTTCCAACAGAGTCATTTGCCTCACGGAGACACCACATGTAACCCGTATGAGCAGGACAGTAGCCGTCAGGAGTCAAGCCGAACACGGTCACCCATCCACCTACTCTCCGCAACCAGTGTTGCTTAACTTTGTCTGATTTATGACTTGTGACATGTACGCAGCACAAAGGACCACGTCCCACCACCTTACCCAAACGTAAATGTCAACCCAATTACGCGATGAAGATTTATCTTTAAGTGCAGGTTCTAAAGTACCCATCAGACAATATGACGAACCGGAATAGAATATTCTCTCGTGCCATTAGCCATTTAACTTGAAAAACTAGAGAGTTCATGTTACTCAAAATGAAGCCATTAAAAGCTGCTCGCGCGTTGCATTACCTTTGATTTACCTGAGCTGATTACATGGTTAGCTAATGACAAGGGGCATAATGAAGTCATTCTTTGACTAGCAGATAATTACATATGGGAGTTCATCATGATGATGAAAGGGATGTTTCCATGGTAACAGAGACACAAGCCTAATTCGCTGCAATGGGTAAACATGTCAGTATATTCTAGACGAAGATGGGACCACTTTACTCAACAGGGTGATCGATGGCGATTGATAAGAGTATCGTTTAAGACAGATCCCATGGAATTTTACTACCAAACAGTCATTTTTTCACCAATTAAGAGAAAGGGGCGATTATATCGTGGCTTATTCCTCAGCATAAAACAATTCCTCTCTCCAGACATAAACATTATGGCAAACTAATTGCCAACGTCGATCATTCATTTTGAGCACATGCTGCTGGCAGTGGATTTCCTTTTGCACAAAGACAGCAAAATAGTTTTTGTTCAAGCTTTTCCCAGTAAATAATATTTGTGTCGACAGTATCGGATGTAATTGTAACAGCTGTGTTTTAACCTTATGGTAACTATGCCACATGAAGGCAGGTTAAACGAGTTAAAGGTGTATTTTTTGTTAATTAGTCCGATGTTGTTTTCTTACAAAACCGGTTTGGCTTAAAACCGATTATCAACATCACCACGGTGCAGGAGCCAAGAGATCAAAGCGTTGCCTTTTCATGCCGAAAACGCGGGTTTGATACCCCGCATGGGTGCATTTGTGGAACTCATTCCTGGTGGTACACGCTCTTCATACAGTTCGAATATTGTTGAGGGGCGGTCGGGTAGCCTAGTGGTTAAAGCGTACGCTCGTCACGCTGAAGACCCGGGTTCGATTCCCGACATGGGTACAATGTGTGAAGCCCACTTCTGGTGTCCCCCACCGTGATATTGCTGGAATATTGCTAAAAGCGGCGTAAAACCATACTCACTCACCCACTCACCCACTCACCCACTCACCCACTCACCCACTCACTCACTCGAATATTGTTGAAAAGGCGTGTCAATAAATATTCACTCATTCACTCTGTAAACAAGATCAAAACTTTAAAAGGGCTTGTATGACAAAGATATAATCCATTTTTAGCTTAACATTTAATATTGACATCTCCATCCAAGGACATATTCATATATTCTGACACATCGTAACGTTATCTTCTTGCTTCTCTGCTTATGTAAAGTATTATTCATCAAATAACTGTTTTGGTGTCATACTAATAAATCGTTTAACATATTCACGATTTCGGCAGTCCTTTGGCAACGTGGAGTCTGTCTTTGTTGGAGCTACATTGCAGGATAGTACAACGTGCATAATGCTATTTCTAGCCATCTTCTCGAGGCAAGAGAGTTAACTGACTCTAAAAGTCCAGTTTCCACCCTTGCCGAACCAGGCTGGTATTATGGAGTTAGAGTTTGGCTGGACTAACGAGTCTATGCATAGTCCAATCAAAATCGCGCAATGGAATCGAAATCCGGTTCGTAAACTGTCATGCAGATTTCGGTCGATTGCAGGATTTGCAAAGCATGTGCACCGCCAACTCGTTGTCAAAAGATATTTGCCAAATCTTTTCATATCTATAATCAAGGTGCTCACGTAATTTGATGGACTTCGCGATGTAAGACCCGTTTTATCACAATATAGAGCTTGATTATCGACCAGATCTTCTTGACTGGGCGCCGCCATTTTGTTTGAAGCAAATGCATGAGATACGAGAGGTGGAATCTGATTGGTCCATAGGAGAGGCAAAGAAGGGACATAACTCATAATAACCACTGGTGGCGCTACGATCGAGGCCAGGAATTCCAGCCTAGTTCGGCAAGGGTGGAAACTGGACTGTTAAAGTCAGTTAACTCTCTTGCCTTGGGAAGATGTTTCTAGCTGAAATCACTCAACTCACAATAAAAGTGAGAGAGAGTAGGGTGTTAGTTCGCTTTTAACGTTATGCCAGCAACATCCGAAGGTTCATTCAAGCTATATGACGGCGGTCTGTAAATAATCGAGTCTGGACCAGACAATCCAGTGATTCATATCATTAACATCGATCCACGCAATTGGGATCGATGACATGCATCAACCAAGTCAGCGAGCCTGACCACCCGATCTCGTTAGTCGCTTCTTACGACAAGCATAGTGGCCTTTTACGGCAAGCATGGGTTGCCGAAGACCTATTCTACCCCGGATCTTCACGGGTAGTTAGGGTACGTTGACAATCATGCGGCGTTAAACAACAAACAAACAAATAAAAATTAACAGAGCGCTGGGGACCTATACTAACTTACTATCTTACTAACTGATTGTCTGTTTTGTTTGCGTCTGACCAAGCTGGTGTTTCGGTACATGATTACAACTGTACATACATACTTTCATATAGTGAGTGAGCTTTCTGGCGTATCAGTGGCAGGAAAGCCCGAAGTGATGTAGGTCTTAGATGTTCATCACTTTAGTGAAACCCACGCGCACGGGTATGGTGCTAACAATCCCAGACACATAATCGGGGCGAACCGAAAGTCGATCCCACGATCACAGGTTCCTGGCGTGCCAAAGGGACGCAACTCTGCACAGCGAATTGCGGAGAGCCTTAGACGACTGGGCCAGCCGTGCCCAAACTTTCACATAGTCAACAGTGAGAAGATCAATGTTGCCGCATGAAGCTAAATCCATTCCTTTACTATTTACAAGAGCCTTGAACAATATTTCTTCTTACGTTAAAGGTGAAGCATGATTCGTGTGTTAAAAGAACAATTTTGCCCAACTGTTATTAATCATGTAGACATATAACAAGACAGGCATCCTCATCATCCGACTACTACGTCCGTCCTCAGCATCAATTTCCGTAGAGAAGCCAGTCGGCTTTATGTTGAAGCTCAGTTCAGAGAGGGACACTGCTACTGAGCCATTGTTTTGATAGATAGGCTACAGGCTTTCCTTTTGTCTGTGAATAGACATATAACGATCGATCTGGCATGGGGGACGTTGTCCACGGTCCACCACAACGTTGAACTATGGTGTAGGGGATGAACCCATGCCTTCTCCTGTCGCATTACGACTTGAAGAAATTAGCAGAGCTACAAATGTACAATTGTGATGAATGGACAGACGTGCCGGGTTCTGCCAAGAGATGGGAGGCGCTTTTCAATCGATGGCTTTAATTACCGTCAATGGTGCCTTTGCTCACCGCAGTCCTAAACCGACCAGCTCAACCAATCGTTCATAACAATGAGTGAAATTTGTTGCAGGAATTCTTCCGCACTCATTTGGCAATGAACGCCACGGTGTAAAGTCACGTGAGGTGCACGCGCTCCTCGGAATCACTGGAAGTGTCGTCTGCTCCGTTCGTGTTTTACAGATCATTGCACGAACACGGATAAAAAAGGAATCGAAATCTTCAACTATTTTGTGACACTCTTTAAAGGGCAATTTCGCGATTCGGTTGTAGGATACGGGGCCATTATGAGATTGAAAACAAACTTATAAAGGTGTTCCTGCTAGGTATTGGCAATTCCAGGAACATCGAAAATCGAACAATGTACAACCACATCCATCAAGCAGAAGTAGTCACAGCGACACCGTCATCATAGAACAAGGAGCTTAAGTTTAAACAGACAGACAGCTGGAACCAAGGTTAGCCCAAATACATCAAACATGCCATTATAATTACTATAAAAATTCGGATCAAAAGCGCAAATGGCTCAAAGATCTGCTTCCAGGTGCACTTCTCGTCTTTAACGACAGCTGAACGAGATCTACACCTGTGTAAGGACTTTTAATCCTCAAGCATCTCCTATATCTCACCCAGGATTCTAGCCTCATCTTCCATTCACTGACAGGCTTGCGTGGTCCTGCGAGTTCCTCACAGATTGGTGACAGGGAGCCTGGCCATAAGAGTGTTTACCTTGCCGGCAGGTCGGAAGTATCTTCTCCGTTAGCTACTGATGTTGTTGGAGCTCCATGGTGCTTGAAGCTTAACTTCATCAATTTCCTGAATCAAGGCTGCTTGTGTGTGATCGGATCCCCGAGTAGATGCAAATATGGACAGACATGTAAGTTATCTTTGATTTCTCGCAACTCGTTTGTGTTGTGTAAGTGCATTTTAAGACGTGTCAGTGACTTCATGTATGTCTGTAAGGTCTTAAGGGAGTTTTATCGCCCTCTCTGTAAGTCCGAATTGTGCTGACGCCATGTCCTTGTTCTTGAGGACAAACGGTGCTTTAGATTCTCATTTATTTTTGTGAAGGTGTTGTTTGCCATACTTACTAAAATAGGGTGCGGTCAGGTAGCCTAGTGGTTAAAGCGTTCGCTCGTCACGCCGAAGACCCGGGTTCGATTCCCGACATGGGTACAATGTGTGAAGCCCATTTCTGGTGTCCCCCGCCGTGATATTGCTGGAATATTGCTAAAAGCGGCGTAAAACCATACTCACTCACTCACTCACTTACTAAAATATACATGAATTTGATTAATGTAATATTATACTATAGCGATCAATCCTATTTCACGAGAGTAAGAGATGTGAAACTTTAATTTTGATTAATCATAAATCATCTTCTGGTAATACTGACCACGTTTAGATTATTTTCTATTTTGATATAGATTCACGATTTGTTTTATGGTTAACGTATTTTAAGTGGCTTGTAATGTTCTCAAAGCTAATTACCTCATTGGTATCCGAATTGTTATTGTTTCCTCAAACACCTAGAAATACTGTTTTAGACTGTGACATCAACAAGGCCTCCTGTAATTTCAGATTTATAATAATCTGCATTTTTGTTCAATCAAAAAGGATTACTTGAATATAGGAACACTTTTTTCAAAAACACATTGATAAGCTGATTACCCAGTCTGTTAAAGACAATATGTCAGTCGTGAAAAGAGTTTATGTAAGTTCGAAAGGAGAAGTATATTAACGGCAAGGATTTGCGGCGAATTTTATTGGGGCATAAATAAAGTTTTGTTGAAATAAGCTTTATAAATATCCCATGTTACAGCCAAGAAGCCTGGTGCGCGATTTAAATTCTGAAAAATGCCTCCTTTATCGGTTTTCCAGTTCCACCATTAACTATAGGTATGTTTTTTATCTGGCAAAGGAAATGAAAGGACCTTGTATCAATGCCAGTATTGTTAGACCTCAATCCTAATCAAAATGTCACTACCTCCATTCAAGTAACATATTTCAGTTTGATTGACATACAGTGAGGCTAAACGTCCGTATTCCAAAGAGTTCCTCTTATTGTACATCTAAATGGCTTGGGCACACTACTTGACCTTATCTTTAGGAAACCAATCTCCAAGTTCTCCTCGTAGAAAAGATCTATAGTGTCTCTCCCATAACACATACACGGCATCGATAGGCAAAGCCATCGTTTTATAAGCACACGTTGCATAAAGTTGCCTTTGAGGCATGAGAAACGCGTACGTCTTAATCAGCATGGGAAAATGGGTTTCGGGCGATTGGAGATCCAGAACGATTTACACAGCTCTGATCTTGGTACAGGATTGATGTGACCCCTTCGTTAATGGGATATTTCCATCACGATGACCATGTTGATCGCGAGACTAATGTCGTAATGAGACCTTGTTTCATTGCGTTTCACTTCCTATTGTTTTTTGAGACTTTCAGATCGCTAATGACGTTTGATTGAGTTGGCCATTAACCCTGGTTCGTTTTGGGCGCTGTGTTGTTTGAAAACATTACCACATTCAGACGTATTTCATTTAGATTACTGCAAACAGAGTTTAATTTCGTCATGTTGGTGATGAAGACGTACAAGAGATGTTATTGGATACAGCATATAGGACTTATTTCCTTAGCCGTTCAATGATTTTATTTAAAGCCACTGCTTTTAGCACCTTCATCAACTTGGAACAGCTATAGCGTGGACGTCTTTGTGAGATTGTCAAGCAATAAAACGTTTATGTGTGGCCGTTTATAGTCTCAACAACTGATTGAACCAGGTTATTGTTAGTCATATCAGGAAATAAACCCACGAGTCTGAATTGCTCCTTTCCGGACCTGCCAATCCTTGAGTGTGTTTCCAGCTAATCATGTATTTTTAAATAATATGGGTGATAGTTACTAAGTTTCTTTTTTTTACAAGTTTAACATTTATTATTTGATTGAGATTGAGGCCAGAACCACAAATAAAACAATTTAAACTGTAAGTATGTGAGTTGAGGTGAGGTGAAATTGGGTTTAACGTCGCGTCCAAGATTATTGCACTTATATAGCGACGTGCATGTACGTGTGTGTGTGTGTGTGGCTGCTTGTACTAGTCCGGACTGATGCCGATTTATAGTGCTAGCCCACTGAGATACCATGCCGCAGTTTAACATGAATACCCCACTCAGACACAGTATACTGACTCCAAGCCGCCCAGTCCTTATTTTAGCCCCTTAATGCCGAGCGCCAGACAGGGTAACAACAAGTACCACCTTTTAACGTCTTTTGGTATGACGCGGCCGGGATCGAGCCCCGGACCTTCCGCTCTACGGGCGGACGCTCTACCACTAGACCACAGAGGCGGTCTGTACGTATGTAAACTATTGGCAAATATATCATTGCCAGAACATTGAGAGCAGAACAACTTCATTTCTGTAAATATAACACGTCAACGCCAGAGAATTATCACTATCGATTAACTGGGAAACAGATTTCATTCAGCATTAAAAGCGGTTGACATTTGTATGGATGGATCACTGAAAATCAGTGTGATGACACCAGGTGTTCTCAAAAAGGATAAACCACCCCTCATCCTCCAACACACCTGTCCAGCCCACACGTATTGATTGTGTGTTCTGACAGAGTGAGTAAGTGAGTGAGTACGGTTTTACGCCGCTTTTAGCAATATTCCAGCAATATGACGGCGGGGGACACCAGAAATGGGCTTCACACAATGTACCCATGTCGGGAATCGAACCCAGGTCTTCGGCGTGACGAGCGAACCATTTAACCACTAGGCTATCCGACCGCCCCTGTTCTGACAGAGTATGAAAAGGCACGCTGTGCAGAGTTGCGTCACTTGGGGATGGATGCCAGATATCTATGATCGTAGGTTCGAATCCCAGACTCGCCCTGGGCATGGTTCTTGGTTTGTCAGCACCATGCGTGTGGGTTTCACCAAAATGGAAAACATCTTCGACTTTTCAAAGCGGCGTAAAACAATACTCACTAATCTGACGGGGTATGAAAGAGCGGGACAGTTACGGTGAGTGGCGGATGCTTATGATAGAACACGACATGCTGACCCTTTTCGCAAACACCTGGTGTCATCACTGAATTTCAGTGATCCATTCATATCATTTTCACCCCTCTTTTGCCTTTTACGCCCAATGAATCTGTTTCGGCAGATAATGGTAGACTGGTATGCTCTGGCGCAATTGTCAAAGACTTCTGCTACAAATTGGGAATCTACAGTAGGGCGTTCTATTGCATCGCATTTCCAATTCTGACCAAACTGGTATTACTCTCCTAGAATCAGACCAGTCATATCAATCACGGTACCTTCTTGAAACATAGGGACCGCCTCCGTGGCCTAGTGGTAGAGCGTCCGCCCAGAGAGCGGAAGGTCCGGGGCTCGATCCCCGGCCGCGTCATACCAAAAGACGTTAAAAGATGGTACTTGTTGTTACCCTGTCTGGCGCTCGGCATTAAGGGGCTAAAACAAGGACTGGTCGGCTCGGAGTCAGTATACTGTGTCTGAGTAGGGTATTCATGTTAAACTGCGGCATGGTATCTCAGTGTGCTAGCACTATAAATCGGCATCAGTCCGGACTAGTACAAGCAGCCACACACACACACACACACACACACACACACACACACACACACACATGCACGTCGTAATATAAGTGCAATAATCTTGGACGCGACGTTAAACCCCATTTCACCTCACCTCTTGAAACATACGACAGATGGTTGCAGTTGTCTATCATTACATACGCGGATAGCATATGGTTGAATTCTGATCGCCTACACCAGTACGCATATTATAAGCTTTGTTATATTTTATTCAATCAGTGTCTAAGTTCGGGAGAAAAATCATTGATATTCATATTGTTTTGATCATGTATCATAGGTTCAGAGACATGCATATTTATGTCGCTCTCACTTGTCAACTGTCAATTTATGCCAACAATGTTCATCAATCACCAAGAGTAACCCCGCTTTTCTTTCAATGAAACCGTGTAATAGAAACTAATCGTGCCAAGAATACATTAATACCATGTTAAAACATCACAAAAAATTACATGCTGCCCAACCAGGGGATACATTAATGAAATCTATTTCTTTTGAATAAAAAAGACGACACAAAAAAGATGGTACTGTGGGTGAATTATCAGCAAGTGCGATCCCTAGGCTTTTAAGCGTTTCTGAACAAATTGTTCTTTGTGACATCGATTTTGTTTTTGTTATTTGAAAAGCGAAGTGATAGTTTCCAGGCTGCATAAACACAGATAAAATGTCACTTTTGAAATTTGGGCACAGTTATCCAGATCGAATTTCAGCCATCACGTTTTCTTGAATCCATAATTTTCAATTTTAGGCCCACTGAAACTACGAATGGCGGAATGTTTCGGAGTGAAAGCCACAGTGAACAAGATAATCTGTAGAAAATGAATTAATAATTGTTCAGCTTGAGTAATTTGCTCTTTCAGTAAATCATCTTTTTCCTGGCACACGCAATGAAATAATTGAAATAGCTTCATCGATTAGCTGATACACGGGTAATATCATCTTTCTCCGCCTGATTACTGTAATCATAATTAGTGTCAAATAATGTCATTGTTAGTGTTATTTATTATCCGTATGATGTAAAAAGCCGGACTATTATGTACAGAAACGGGAAAAAAACATCTTTTGGCTAATATCGGAAACGAGGCTTGCGTATGTGCACGACGTCTTGGTGTAGACGTGATCGTTCAATGAGTTACTAGCACTATACGTACAGCAGCATCACCAATTATGATGAAGTACTGCCGTAGTTCTACGGTTATCATGATTGTGATTATATGAATATTTACGATGATGATACGAATTTTATGATGATAACAAACATTACGCGACGACGTCGAGAGCAGCGAGACTTCATTCGTGATATAGCATGTTAAAAGAAGACATCGAGCAATAGGCAGACCTCACGCAACACGTGACCGCCTCCGTGGTCTAGTGGTAGAGCGTCCGCCCGGAGAGCGGAAGGTCCGGGGTTCGATCCCCGGCCGCGTCATACCAAAAGACGTTAAAAGATGGTACTTGTTGTTACCCTGTCTGGCGCTCGGCATTAAGGGGCTAAAACAAGGACTGGTCGGCTCGGAGTCAGTATACTGTGTCTGAGTGGGGTATTCATGTTTAACTGCGGCATGGTATCTCAGTGAGCCAGCACTATAAATCGGCATCAGTCCGGACTAGTACAAGCAGCCACACACACACGTGCATGCACGTCGCTATATAAGTGCAATAATCTTGGACGCGACGTTAAACCCAATTTCACCTCACCACACCTCACGCAACACGTGACTACAATAAAATGTCACACTTGCACATGACGCCAGTTACTCTTTGTTTATAAATATCTTGCCCAAAATAGCACAACAAAGTAAGCCTCGTTTGGGGATGAATGAGAAAATGAAATGAGTGATCGATGGCCATTTTAAGTAATGATCCCAGTCCATGCCACACCGTGTCTTTAGAGATTTCATGTGGAGTAGGTCCCCAGTGTCAGTGTTTGTCATAAGAGCCGACTAAAATGGGGATCGAATGGTCACAATGTGTGACTGGGATGATCGTGTGTTATAGCATCCTGATTGCGTCGATCGTTGTGCAACAATGTGCCTGGTGGAGACACCTTAACGGTCAAACTGGTCAGGCTGGGGGCATGCCATGTTACACTGATGACGTGGACCCATGTGCTTACTTTCCGTCGCTGGTTTCACTTGTTTGGAATCGATTGTTTACAGCTTGATTGGTTTGTTTGTTGTTTAACGCCGCCCTCAGCAATATTCCAGCTATACGACGGCGGTCTGTAAATAATCCAGTCTGGACCAGACATTCCAGTGATTGACATCATGAGCATCGATCCACGCAATTGGGATCGATGATATGCACCAACCAAGTCAGCGAGCCTGACCACCCGATCCCCTTAATCGCCTTTTACGACAAGCATAGTCACCTTTTACGGCAAGCATGGGTTGCTGAAGACCTATTCTACCCGGAAACTTCACGGGTCCCATCATTTACAGACCATTATTCAGCTGGACTATTGCTGACTGCCGTCTAAACCAACACTCACTCACTCGCTGCCCGCTCCTACACGTGTGATGCTAGATATTGCTGCTGATGTCAGAGACCATAGTTGGCACAGGTCGCAATGTCGTCTTGTGCGCCGCAATTCGCTGTGCAGAGTTGCGTCCCTTAAGCGTGCCGGAAACTCACGATCGTAGTTCTATAAATTCCGGTTCGCCCTGATTATATTTCTAGGTTTGTCAGCACCGCACCCATGCTCGCAGTTAGGTCTAAGACCTGCATCATTTCGGGCTTTCCTCTACATCAACCTGACACGCCGTGATATGACGGGAATACTGTTCCAAGCGGAGTTAAACTCACTCACTCACTCACTCACTCACTCACTCGAAACACGGAAAACACACTCACGAATAGAGGAGGCTTATAGTGTGTCAGACCAAATGTAATCATTATAACCCTTGCTCGTGTCCCCCAGAGACCAACGGACGCATCTGGTTGTATATACAGGGCGATCTATGTCAGTTTAATCTAATAACGATACAACACTGCATGCCAATGTACCATTCCGAGAACGACCACATGTGGCAATAAGACCCAATCAGCACTCCTCTAGGATGTATCAGATGAACTGATACCACTTTGTGCTTTACAGGGTAACTATATAACAAAAATTTGTACATGCGGTCGTTGTTGTGTTAAAGCTGACAACCACGTTAAACACTGACACTCACTGACTGATTCCAGCTCTATAAGAGTTTGAGCATGGTCCATAACCCGTTTTGCTTCTAGTCTGTCAGCACCATACCCGTGCTCGTGGGTTTCACTAACGTTGTAAGCGTCGGAGACCTGCATCACTTCGGGATGCCCTACCACATTAAACTGAAACGCAGTGATTAACTGGAAGACTGTTAAAAGTGGTGTTAAGCCCAATTCATTCGCTCAGTGAGAAGCTAATATATCAATATTTAACATCGGTGCCGTGCTCCACTATCGAAACACGTAATATGATGAAAAAAAGGAAATATGACCATTTACGTTTCCATTCTGCTTTCATCCAATAAACACCGGCATATATAGACACGTGGATATACATTCAGATAGCGTTCACATTTATATATCAGACAGTTGTCAGGGATACCTCCCGTACTCTCTACCATCCTCCCCAGCACCGTGCTCAATCTAGGACACGACTGATGCAATCGCTGTACCTATTGTTACGAGTGATGGCGAAGCAAAGGGATATACCTCAAAACCACTCGCACAATTAAAATAGATTACACAAAAATGGATTGTAATCGTTTCGCAATAGTGCCTTTAACTACCGCAGTACTTACTGCAATAGTAAAACTGCGCTGCCTTCAATCGTTCCCCATCCTGATTGATTGTGATTTCACCACAATTGTAGTGGAATGAAGTGAATTTATTTGAAACACGTTCTTTATGAGTTACAGACTAACGTCGAACTCATCTAAGTTTGGATTTTACATACTATTTCCTGAATCATTAAACTTAATCAATGCGACATTAAAGTATCGATCTGTATGAAACATAATAACTTTTGTGAAATAGGTGAGTTTGTGCGTTGATCTCCAACTGAATACGTGTTTAATATTTATAGTATACGGTTCCATATTCACCATGAATACCAGTCAGAACATCGTTAGCACCGAGAGCTGACACAGATCAGAAAAATGAAATAACTCTCCTTTAACATGAATCTAGTTTTTTATGTATTCCAATTCCGAAATCTCTCTCATCCCTAAACGCGGAATATGATCAACGAAATTATTTATCCAATCATACCTTCCCACTCTCAGAGAACCCGCAATCCCGGACAGACTCCTTAATGCAAAGCGATGTATATAACAGGCCTTTCACGAGTGCATTTCATACATCTATTTATTTCGTATATTAGAAAGTTTCTTGGCGACGAATACATGTAATAGCACCAAACTTACTTCTTACAAATCACCGTAATGAGGGAGAAAATGGATTAGTGAGGGTTCAAAAACGATATTTCTTCCCTGGTAGAATGGGAATGCACCATACATGGTTAATATGAGTGAGTGAGTGAGTGAGTATGGTTTTACGCCGCTTTTAGCAATATTCAAGCAATATCCCGGCGGGGAACACCAAAAATGGGCTTCACACATTGTAACCATGTCGGGAATCGAACCAGGGTCTTCGGCGTGACGAGCGAAAGCTTTAACCACTAGGCTACCCGACCGCCCCTGGTTAATATGAACACCTGGTTTGTTATCGAGGCATACCCCGTAAACAAGTTTCTTTTTTATTATCACCGTTTAGCAATGCCCTTGACTTCTACAGTTGAGGCATCAATTTATCAATACGATAATAGTCTGTTCTTAGATACTAATGAGTCTGGTCAACGGTTAATAAATCAAATGAGTTCAATCAGTTGGATTTAGAAATTGGGTCTTTATTTAGACCTGAAAATAACGACACGATGGATATATAGAGACTATATGTGGAGCTTCACATTAATGTGAACTGGTATGGTCCAACTGAATGAAGACCCGTTCATTGATGAGCTCCATTTCAAAGTGAGTGAGAGAGTGAGTATGGTTTTACGCCGCTTTTAGCAATATTCCCGCAATATCACGGCGGGGGACACCAGAAATGGGCTTTACACATGTCGGGAATCGAACCCGGATCTTCGGCGTGACGAGCGAACGCTTTAACCACTAGGCTACCCGACCGCACCCCATTTCAAAGTTCTGAAATAAGACCCGACGCAACAACAACATGGAAGTATATACAAATAGATCTATATAACTTTACATTAATGCGAACTGAACCCAAGCCCCTATTGCCTGCAGAACTCAGAACTCAATACTCCACACGCGTACCCCGCACGCGTTCAAATCAACTTCGGAAGACAAATCCTGCTGAATAACCCAAATTCTTTTGAATCTGACTCATATAAAGAAGATGTTGAAAATAATATTAAATCACAATGAACCCGTTGTCTCGAAGTTGATGGAAACACAAAGACGCCTTATCTATTTCGAATGTATATATCCTTCGAGATGAAGGTAGTGACGTTAAGTAAGTGATCAGGACCAGGGCCCACTTGCACAAAGCGATCTTAGCGCTAAGATGATCATAATTCCCATACTTTAACATAGGCTTACAATAGTCTTAGCACTAAGATCGCTTTGTGCAAGTGGGCCCTGGAGATGACAACTCTTGGTACGGGAAACTCCAGCGGCTGCCTGACATGAAATTACAATTTGTCTTGTGTGTTTGTTCTGGTCCTGGCATAACAACTTCACACTTGACCCAGGCCGTATCCACCAGGGATACAATCCAAACAAGGAGGCTGACGAGGTTGCGATGACACGCGATTGCCTCCTTGCCAGTGTTTGGCCGGGTGAGGTCAAGTCCTGGAGCTGCGCTGGTGGCATCGAGGACCTCGAGGTGGTATCTACAGAGGTGCTAATGGCCATTTGATGCAGATGGCTTGCACACGTACGTGATAATGTTGCGACTACGACCTTCTGTAGCTGGATGGTGGACGTGGACACTGTATTCAGCATTGAGCATCCATATTTTCACATCACGAACTTGAACATCCATGAAGGTGCTGGGCTGGGCTGCGATTGAAGTTTTACGATTTGATGATACTTAAAAACATTTAAATTTAATTTTCATTTAACAAGTTTCAAATATGACACATATGCCTTGCCCTCGGCATAAAGGGGTACAACATGTCAATATTATGTTTCTGAGTGTGGTATCCATGTTAAACTGCGGGAAGCATTCGTCACCACTCGCCCCTTTCCGTAACCTGCAAGAAGACCCGTCCCCCTATCGATGAATGTTATGTGCGAAAATACGACAAACCAATCAGAATGCGCGTATGATTTCAAGTTCTTCGTCAAACAATCCCTCAGAAATAATTTTTGATTTTATATATGTCTTCATCTAAAAATATAGATCTACCCAAGACACAGTTAAATGTGTTCAACCATACTGTATAATTCCGCATGTCCCGATGTGCTTTAACTTGCATCTGAGATATATATAATATATGGGGAAATATATGTTAACCATTACGCAAAGAGTTGACAATTGTTTTAGGTATGCCCGTTTGCGCTAAGACGGAATCCGGTCGCAAAAATGGCCATGAGAGGGGCACGAGTCGCGATTCGGCTTGTCCCGGAAAAGCACGAGTTGGTCACGAATGTGCGGGAAAGTATCTCGGTGGGCTAGCACTATAAAACTGGCATAGCTCCGTACTAGTTCAAGCAGCCACACACACACACACACACACACACACACACACGGGGGCACGGGTGGCCCAGCCGTCTAAGCCGCCGCGATTCGCTGTGCAGAGTTGCGTCCCTTGGGCACGCCAGAAACCTATGATTGTGGATTCGAAACCCGGTTCTCTACAATTATGTTTCTAGGTTTGTCAGCACCATGCCCGTGCTCGTGGGTTTCACCGATAGGTAAATGTCTGAGACCTGCATCACTTCGGGCTTTCCTCCCACATTAAGCTGGCACGCCACGATATAACTGGAATACTGTTAAAAGCGGCGTTAAACCCAACTCACTCACTCACACACACACACACACACACACACACACAAACACACACACACACACACACACACACACGTGCATGCACGTCATTATATAAATGAACGCGACGTTAATCACCATTTCACCTAACCTCATGGAACAATGGGAAATGTTCCAAAAAGATCCCTCGCAGATTCATTTCCTCATTTCTCCATACAGCAGGTTACGTCATTGTATAATGGATGGTTCTGTAAATGATCTGATTTGATATCGCGTCATCCCATCCCCTGATGTATCTGCTACGAGTGGCGTACCCAGAATTGCCACAAGCAGTTCCTAGCTCTGTTAGCGGTGTAACCCACCACCGCAAGGTCAAGGCTACGGAACATTTCTTCAGTAATAATTGCTCTAATTGCGACGATTTCGTTGGATCGTTAACGAGACACGTCCCTTGCTGCCAGACGGGTTTTCTGTCATGGCTACGTGCTGGATTTTGTCATTAGGATCCAGTGATCATTCGCATGTTCCCCAAAAAATATTTAGAAAATTGTTAATTGAATTATTCGGAAGCCCTTAATTATGAATTGTCGGATATGTAAAACAAAATTCAAATACCATCTCATCTGTCAATATAACTACTACGTCCTAAAACAATGAAAAAATTGAAGGTGAAACATTTGAAGAATGAAAAAAGATGCCAGAGAGGTGATAAAAGAGTAAAGCATTCAGAAATTAGAACCAGATGATCTTTACCCAGCAGTTTCAGCCAAACAAGACCCTTTATCAAACTAGCCATTAAATCGGGAAATTGCAAATAATGATTGCTTCAGCGGCCTGGCTATTGATCACCTGTTTTGTCCATTCGAGATAAGAGCAAGTTACGGCAAATGTTGAAACATGCTGTGGTATTAAAGAGACACTATAATTCAACAGCGTCGATATCATTAAGTGATTCATGGTTTTGATAAACTTGGGAGTGAGGTTGATTTTACGCGTCTTGATGCAATCATGTCATAGCGATGTCACGGCGGGGAATCTACGAATGGGCTTCACATACACCCACGTGTGGAATCGAACCCAGGTTCGGATGTGACGAGCGAACGGTTTCACCAGGTTTCACCATCGACCGTTGATATTACCGCCTCCGAGGTTAAACCCAGCATTAAAACACCATTTCACCTCACCTGATATGAAATATATTTAGGACGCAATTAATGCATATAACTTATGCATAAAACAAATAAATTTAAGTGGAGAGTATATTTTTAAAAATGGGAATTAAATTTCACAGTAAACTACGTTTATAACGAACACGCTTATAACGAACACGTTTATAACGAACACGCTTATAACGAACTGACGGATACAACAAACTGGTCTTTTGGGTACTGGTCTTTTGCTGTATATATGTTGCATATATGCTTATAACGAACTACGGTTAAAACGAACTAAAATTTGTGGTCCCTTTGAGTTCGTTATAACCGTAGTTTACTGTATTGGAACTGGTTGAACCTTAAATTGAAATAAATTGTTGTTAAAGTAAAGTGAATTTGATGTATTACATGTCACCGAACTTCTTTTCCGTTTCAGGAGGAACGTAACCTTCCAGATGTCACATGATCAGTTCGATGAGATATGATTGGTCGCCAAAAACGCAAACGTCAACGCCACACAAAGGAAAACGGAAGATTTGTAAGGGTTCCATGACGCCATGCTGTAAATTATGGAACCAACTTGCTGAATATTGCATGCTCAGAAATCATTGGACTTATTGCAAGGCAAAAAAGTGATGAGCGCAAAGACTGACGTCTGCTCCCGGTGCAGCAGACGACAATAAAAAAACAAATAGAGTTTTTACGAGGCCAGTGATAGATCGAGGCTGGCAAAAGGGAATTTTAAATGCAGACTTTAAGACAGACGAAAACTTCAGCTTGTTCACCGATCTAGAAGTTTTAATATTAGCAGGCGGTCTCATTTCAAAGGAAAGTCACCGTTGATTTAAATGTCCAGATGTAGCAGACAACGATTTCAATAAGAAACCAACATACGCAGCACTATTTTATCACAGACCGCACGGTCTACATTGTCTTTGAAGTTGCTCTTAGCTTCACAGAAGAAGGCATTTCAAACAGTGAGCAAACAATATTCGTTTAACTTTATCATTGACGAAAGGTCAAGGGGTTTCTGCAGCAGATGTCATTTAAGAAAAGCAAGTGGGGCTGCAAAGGTAACATGCGTGGAAGAAGCTTGGCAAACTTCAGATACGTGATATAGAGAAGCTCTTAAGATGCATATGGTACAGAAAAGCCTAAAAGCCTTGTAAGTGGAAGCTTAGGAGTTTGATGCTTTTCATCCTGTGATGGTTGATTTATGGCTTTCTGATGGACATAAACGACTTGTAACTGATGCAAACACCCATTGCAAAGTGCCCACGAGACATCAGGAATGGGATTTACGTCAGTTGAAATAGTTTTAATGTAATGAGACCCATGACATTATGGTTTAAGGAGCTTATGTAATTTCAAGTTTTATCGAGCCGATCATATTGCAAATTGGCCTGTCTCTCAAACATAACTATAGATATTCTGTAACTGGCACTTTTTCTTGACTTCTCAATCTGTAATCGTTATGATAGTTGTTAACAGAGGATACACTTTGGAATTATAACCACGCTATCATTTAATTAGAAGGGCGTGTTTACATTAATTGTACTTTTTTACATTACTGTGACCTTAACTGTATGAGAAATGGACATCGCAAAACCTAATGTCCTGAGAAGCAATATCCCCAGCGTCAGATACGCCCCGAGGATGAACAGGTGTTGATTGCAGACGAGGATCTCATACAATTGACGTTTTTTTATATAAAAAACTCATTTAGCCGAGAGTAATCTGGTAGACGTGGAACCTAAAGGGAGCCAAGTGCTAGGAGACGCAGGAATTGGGTAAATCTTGAAATATAATTACAGTAATTATATCGTATTTCTTCAAGGACAAATTGACCGTGTAGAGATAGGACCGTAAATCAGCTTGACTTGAATATTAGTCAATGAAATCGTGCCACAGTATGATTAACACAGGGAATGGACATAATTCCATCTTTGGCGTGTGTATGATCAAATGAAATTGATTGTTTAAACGACGTCTGTTGTTTTACATACAGGCACGCATTGTTGCTGATCAAGCATCATATTTCAGTCTCATAGGGGCCTCACCGGCACTGGCTTGTAATTTTGGTCTCATTTGGCTTTGTATGGACTTGGGTTGGACGCTGTGAAATCTCCGTGGAGCTGGCTGCACGTTGCGGTGGAAAACGCCCATGTGAGGCTTTAAACCTGATTACTGTGGCCAAACATGATTATTGGTTTTGCACGAAGCCATGCGCTTGATCTTAGACAGATACAGACGAATTAAACTACATTCACTTCCCTGGACATACAGACGAGACAACGGTACAGCATCAGTTCCTCAGCAAAACAAAATGTCTTAAGGGAATCATTTTAGTAAAGTTTTGGAGTATTTTTTTTTATAGTTTGAAATAACTGAAAGGCTGATTGGAGTTCATGCATATGACTAACATCTGTTGCTGTTCAGGCGCGACAGAAACGTTTTCGTCGTTGTGGCAGTAACTGCTAGTTTGGCATTTGGGCATGATAGGTCCAGAGGGACTTAACTATATCGGCTGCAAGCGCTGCTAACTTAATGAACGCGTGCCTGTGATGTGACCATATCGATAGATACAGAGCTATGGAATATAACGTTACTTCAACTGCTTCCAATTTAACCGACTGGGCTGTGGGAAACAACACGACCACAGGGATGTCCAATTCTACAATTGTGTCGGCTGTGTGGACGTCGGAGATGTCACATGCGGCGTCAGAGACGACATCTGTGGCACCAGAAACATCATCTTTTGTGACAGATGCGTGGACGAACACAGTAACAGACTTGTGGACAAGTGACGTTTCGTCTGAAAGTATGTCGTCTGCTTTGTCTTCGGACTTGACGTCTGCTAATTGGATAAAGGAAACAACGTCTGCCGTGACCAATTACTTCACTGAAACGTTAACATACGTTGGCAACGACACAGTTGGTTACAATCGGACGACACCGCCTGTGATAGACTTTGTAACAACAGCCACCACTGTTATCACGTACATAACATCACACGAAGCTTACAAGGGAATACCAATTGATGCACTCGTGCTAAAAACAGTCTCACTAGTGCTCATAGCATTATCTGGAGTTGCTGGCAATGGGTTCATCATTTACACAATTGTCAAAGAAGGTAATCTCCATCGTCCGCCATTTTATTACCTGCTAAGCCTTTGTGTGTCTGACTTGTCCCGAGCAGTGTTTTGTGTTCCTCTCGTGCTAATGACGGTTCTGCAAGGGTCTGTTTGGAAATATGGAACATCAGCTTGCAAACTCTTTGCCTTTGCTAACTCCTTCTTCATCTACAGTTCATCAGGAGCTATATTAGCTATATCAATAGATCGCCACTTCTCAATTGTGTATTCCAAATTTTACAAACGGAGATCCAGAGGACTGGTTAACCTTATTGTGGTTGTTGTTGGCTGGACGATCGCTTTTGCAATGTCCTTCCCCCCTGTGGTAGGAATAGGTACATACGTCTTCATTCCAGAGGAAAGCCAGTGCACCTTTCATCATCGATACTACAAGTCAAACGATACGCTTGGATTCATGCTTGTGTTCTCCGTTATTGTCTTCGTATCTGTGTTTCTCTACTTGCGGGTGTTCTCCTTTCTGAGGTCTCACAGGAAGATGCGACCGCTGGAACATCAGCCTGCTCGGAGTTCCAACTGGACATTTTTTGGCCCGGGGGCTAATGGACAAGCACTTGTTAACGTCATGAATGGATTCGGTGCCAATCCGGCGATGAACCCGCTACGTATGCAGGTGCGTCCAAATTTTGGTAGGGTTGTGAATTTGCATATTGTGAAAAATGAACACCTCACGAGGTTATTTTTTGTCGTAACCTGTTCGTTCAGCTCGCTGTGGTTTCCCTATATTGTGCTTGCGTTTTGGCGAATGTTTGGTGACACTGGAACAATTGGATCGGTGTTCGTGACCATTGCTGCTTGGCTAACATACACCCAGGTGGCGCTGTGCCCTCTTATGTATATTGTGTCACGTGGACCAATCAGGAAGCATTCTCGGACAGTGCTTGATGCAAATGACAAGAAGGAGTTTCTTTTGGAAACAAGGAACAGGAAATGAACGAATCAATCGTTCTGTGATAGATTCAATAAACGTTATATGCTATTTCAGTATTTACCATATAAACGCATTTCTTGTATGAAGATATTGATGAGAATGTATATGTATGCCATCCGTGGAAAGTGGATAGAGATAATATTATTATTTTGATGATAACGCTTTTTATCGACTCAAGAGACGCCAATGCATTACAAGAATATGTTTTACAAAGTAAAGAAAACAAATTATAAAGGATTTTTTTTTAAATCTTCGGAACGAGTTTCAATCTCGATTAGGTAGCATGTCATAATTCCCGAGCTAGTTATTTTACTCAATTCTTCAAATAGAATTATTAGATTTGTTAATTCTACTCCTATTGCTGCAAAAACAACATGATTTCCATGACTGTCATAATACGGTTTGACAAACGAGCAAGTCATATCTGACAACCAATTTGGACATCATGTCTGCTCAACTGAAATATTCCATAATCCTTTTGAGATGACTACTCTACGAAATGTATCCCAAAACGTTGTTAGTGAACGCACAATTGCAGACATCCAACGACCAAATTTACTTCCAGACCGTGTTCCTTGAATGCCGCTTTTTTTGTTACAGCTTATTATACACTTTTGTTACGTTGTCCTTATGTCAATTTGAGTGTGTTTGCTTTAGTGTGATAATTCCGGAAAGAGCCAATGTTTCCGTGTAGAATTCAGCGTGCCAAACACTGTAAGCTATAGAAGGTGTTCCATGGTGTCGAGGGTATGAATGTGACAGTGTGTGTTGTACGTCGTGTGACTACTATGAATCATATTCTTTTATGCGATTTATGTCAAATGATTGTGAAAGTTTTAAAGATGAATCATCAAAACTGTATGTCACTGAATTAAACTTTTATGATTCTGTGAATCAGAGTATGTTTGTATGTTTTCATGTGTACCGTTGAGAGGTAATGTGTAGCGCGGACCTGTTACCCCCCGAATGGATTATGGTGCGTTTGATCAGAGTAGATCCTACACGCGTGAAAAGGAGATCGGGTATTCAGGTGCTGTGATTAGGCTGTGATTTCGTTTGAACTACGGACTACGATTGCATACACATACTTCGAACACACACACACACACACACACACACACACACACACACACACACACACACACACACACACACACACACACACACACACACACACATATATATATATATATGCACGCACGCACACATATATATACTCACATATATATATATAACACATATATATACACACACGCACACATATATATACACGCACATACATATATATACACACACGCACACACACACACACGCATACACATATATATATATATATGTATGTATATATATAAAAACCTTTCACTTAACAATTAGTCTTAACTGTAATCAAAACATAGGATAGAATAGAAATGAGATAAGAATGAGATTAAAAAAATTAATATGAATGCGACACCCCCTCCTCTCAAGCATCAGTGGATTTATATCTTAATAAAATACAGGAGAATCCACACCTTAATCCAACCTTACATGTCGGCCTTTGACGCAGTCGGTATTATCTTACGGTATTATCGAAATCGTACAATGGATTCTGGTTTTTAGCAGAGACCTCTTATGATGATGGACGCTTATGGGTTTTGTCGCTTTCATTTATACGCTTTTATTATGGGGGTTACTAAAGCACAATGTCCCTTAATAAATATGTTCTTCCATGGTTTCATCGTAAGTCAGTGACAAAGTCTTCCATCGCAGATGTTTCCAAACATTAATATCTCTTCCATTGCCTAAATTTAACTTAATTAGCCTGCCCGATTACCCTGTTAGCAGTAAGATGTTCTTTAGTCTCACCCGACTGTGCCCGTCCATTTGAAGGAGATAAGCGATGACATTTGTCAGACAGATCTCAATGTCCACAGGAAATGACTAATGGTTATGTCACAACGACTATTTCATACGACAATCTGCCGTGATTGATCAGGTCCATGGTTTGCTTGTTGTCAGTGCATGGCTGGGTCTGTGAGAGACGATGTGCCTGGTATGAGAGATGGGCTATGTGAGTAGGATCCCCTAATTGGGTCAGGATATCGAGAAGCCATATAATCATCTTCGGCATGAGGAGAAAGCTTCCCGGCAACTCCGAAGATCAGGGTTTGGTTGGCTGGTTGGTTTGTTGTTTAACGCTGCACTCAGCAATATTTCAGCTATATGACGGCGGTCTGTAAATAATCGAGTCTGGACCAGTGATTAACATCATGAGCATCGATCCACCCAATTGGGATACATTGACATGCATCGACAAAGTCACCAAGCCTGACCACCCAGTGATTAATATCATGAGCATCGATCCACCCAATTGGGATACATTGACATGCATCGACAAAGTCACCAAGCCTGACCACCCGATCCCGTTGGCGCCTTTTACGGCAAGCATGGGTTGCTGAAGACCTATTCTACCCGGATCTTCAAGGATTTGATTAGGGTACAGTCTGTGAGTACAATGTGTGAAGTCCATTCTTGATATCCCCCCGCGACTGGATTTGTGCTTTAAGCGTTAAAATAATCCAATTACTCACTCTTTTGTAATGCTTGCCATAAGAGGCGTCTAACGGGATCTTGTGGTCAGGCTCGCTGACTTGGTTGTTGCATGTTATCGATCTCAATTGCGTGGATCGATGCTCATAATGTCAATCACTGGATTGTCTGGTCCGGGATCGATAATGTACAGACCGCCGTCATATAGCTGGAATATTGCTGAACGCGGCGTAAAACAACAAACAAACAAACAAACATAATTCTGTACATCCTGAAACAACGAATTAGATCAGCTGTTACAAATTTTATGTTGGGCAGTGGTGTGTTTGTATCAAATATCTTATTGATATTCAAACAAGCCCTAGAACACTGCTTTATGAACATTTTAATGGGCTTGTCGGGGTGTTGAGGTGTTTTATATCGGCATACATACAAATATGGTCTCAACATACTAGTCGGGGCGGTCGGGTAGCCTAGTGGTTAAAGCGTTCGCTCGTCACGCCGAAGACCTGGGTTCGATTCCCGACATGGGCACAATGTGTGAAGCCCATTTCTGGTGTCCTCCGCCGTGATATTGCTGGAATATTGCTAAAAGCGGCGTAAAACCATACTCACTCACTCACTCAACATACTAGTCTTTGATACGCTATACACTATGTACTACAGCTAGCGGATTCTGACCTTTGTATTAAATTATTTATTCATATGAATCAAGTAATATGACGTATGGACTTGTGTCTCACATTCCGTTAAACATCCGTGCACGGGCATATCTCCTCGTTTGGATAATTTCGATGCTAATTTATGACAGACAACATACATGTATTAATGTCGTTGCTTCCAATACAACGCATAAACAACTACAAATCTTAAGTTCTCTGAAGATGTATACTGCTCAACATTTGACTGGGATACTGAAATATTTCAAACTGTTATGAAACAAGGAGACAATTCAGTGAATTGTGTACATGTGTTGAATTTATTTGCAATGATGCTTACCTCAGTTCCTTGGCAATATTGAATACCAAACGTAAAACGTATGACATACCAAAGACATCAGTGACATTCACAACCCACCAGGACACTCAAGATATCCGGGGCACGGGTGGCCCAGTCGTCTAAGGCGCCGCGATTCGCTGTGCAAAGTTGCGTCCCTTGGGCATGCCAGAAACCTATGATTGTGGGTTCGAATCCCGGTTCGCCCCAATTATGTTTCTAGGTTTGTCAGCACCATATCCGTGCTCTTTGATTTCACCGATGTGGTAAACGTCTAAGACCTGCATCACTTGGGGCTTTCCTCCCACATTAAGCTGACACGCCGCGATATAACTGGAATACTGTTAAAAGCGGCGTTAAACCCAACTCACTCACTCACTCACTCACTCAATATATCCTTTAAAAACATTGAGTAGTATATTTCAACCTGGGTGGCTTTTAACAAAACAGCCTCAGCGCTACGACTGTCGTAAGTCCATGTTAAGGTATGGGATCATCTTAGCGCTAAGATCGTATTGTACAACGACACCCAGTTGTTCCCATTTAAATGCGGAATAGTGAGGGGTCGAAATTCCGGATTTAGCTCAGATTGACGAACAAGTATAACTATATTTTTGAAACAAACACTAGAGAATACGTTTTTTTTTAACTCTGAATTTATCCTAAGAGTTATTCTACCATTGTCAGGCTTTACGTCTTAAGACACATCAATAAAACCCTAGCTTAGAATAACCTGAATTGATAGACGGGCTTTTATAGACCCATCTATCCTGTCTATCTGCAAACCTACTTACTTCTCTATCTGTATGTCTAACAGCCCGCCTGTCTACCTACGCAGCTATCTATTACAGTAGGTTGGTTTTCTACAACTGCAATTTCCCCTAGCTCTTTCTTGTTTAAGATGTCTCACACATGTTGCTAATGCAATTCTCGTCTGAAACATCATCCTTTTTTTATGAGACGCCATAAAAGTTTTCGGATGCTGAATTATGCATCCCCATACTCGTGGACTTTTAGTCTAGCCGCCCTCACAGAGCAGTGTTATCCTGGCGATGTTGTAATAAGCCCCTAATCAATAGGGCGGTGCGGTCCCTTATGGGGCTTCGTCCCTCCATGTCAAATGGCGACCCAGCGTTTGTCTCGCAGAATAAAGACTATGAATTATGCATTCATCAGGATGCACTGACGTCACAGACACGAGTTGGAATGAAGGCTTTAATCACCATTTGAACGGAGCCATTTATGCTTGATAGTTACAATGTTCATTCCTTATCCGTGGCGGATTGGAATTTTCATGAGTTCTTGTATAAACGTTACCGCCTGTTTCCAAGTTTGCATATTTCTCCAAGGCAAACTTGTATGGTTGACCTAAGGAATTCCAATATTCCAGATGAGCTGTTTCCCTTTTCCTTTAGAACCATGTTAACAAATCGTAGTCAGGTTTTCCCTTGCTACAAACCTCCTTGTCATCGCCTTTTAATCCCCGTGCTGATTATGTTTGGATTACAATTAAAAAACGTATTACTGGTCCTTGCTTCAAATATAACTCGTCATCCATTAATCTGAAGTTCTCTGAAGTTGCATTTCAACCAATTATCCCTGAAGAATTTATCAGCGGCTGTTCGCATTTGTCATTATCATACTGCAGCTTGGGTCGCGTGAAAAAGATTCTAATGGAAATAAAATGAAAGAAATTATTCCCTGCAGTGCATTAACAAAGACTGTTGATCCATCATTTCAAACAGGTTCAATCTTTTCAGTTTTTACGATGGTTTCTGCAGAGCGAAAGTGGCCACAGATGAAGAAGAACGCACCTGGAATTAGCAATCTTGGAATGGACGAGGTGGCTCGTTTGGAAAAAAATAAAAGTTTGATTAACAATTGCAACAAAGTATTTCAAATAATGAGTGTTTTCTTCAGAGTCTTATCAGACGTGTACATTTGGGCCTATTTCCAACTCTATCGTGACTGTTACTCGGAGGCTTTTAAGGCTTGTGCTGTTGCTTTCATCTTCCGAAATACAATATTACCAGACTCACTTGAAACATGGGGAGATGCACGCTCCTAAAATGTGCAATTTTATAATGGACATCTCTCCACGATGAAAGGGTTCATTACGAGTTTTTCCAAGAAAGTGAACATTTTGAGAGAATGTCATTAGTCCCCAAGCATCTATGTCAAATAGAAATACCAGTTGTTTCTTAATAGATATTGATTGGAGGGGTTGTTGTATATAAAATGGGTTCAGCTGGTACGAGTATGTATCAAATAAAGGTCCAGATTCGATTATTTACAGACCGCCGCCATATAGCTGGAATATTGCTGAGTGCGGCGTTAAACAAAAAACACCATCAAATAAAAGCTATTGCAGCGGGATTAAATACACAATCAGGTTCTTGGTACATCATAGACCATTCATTTACTCATGTGTAACATGCGAAGCTTAATGGCAGAGGGTATCATATTGTTAACGTTTACGGATTACAAAACAACTTCTAACAATAACAGTGAGTGAGTGAGTTGGGTTTAACGCCGCTTTTAACAATATTCCTGTTATAACGCGGCGTGTCAGCTTAATGTGGGAGGAAAGCCCGAAGCGATGCAGGTCTAAGACCCCTTTAAGGCCCCCTTTAACTATAACAACAATTCATTGACTATTGTTTGGCAAAAAACAAGAAAATTGTTTCCAAATTGTGAGCACAATATCAGGACAAAACGAAGTCCTCACTAGATCACAAATTCAGAAATGTTAGTTTCTGTCAATCTAATTCTTAGTGAATATGACACGTACCGATGATGGTGTGGCCATGCGTCCCCCAAGCTTGCCAGAACCCTATTATCGCGGGTTCGAACCCCAAGATCTTCATTACTTCGACTTTTTTTCTCACACATCAAGGGGGCACGGGTGGCCCAGTCGTCTAAGGTGCCGCGATTCGCTGTGAAGAGTTGAGTCCTTTGACCACACCAGAAACCTATCATTGTGGGTTCGAATCCCGGTTCGCCCCGATTATGTTTCTAGGTTTGTCAGCACCATACCCGTGCTTGTGGGTTTCACCGAAGTGGTAAACGTCTGAGACCTGCATCACTTCGGGCTTTCCTTCCACATTAAGCTGACACGCCGCGATATAACTGGAATAATGTTAAAAGCGGCGTTAAACCCAACTCACTCACTCACACACACACCAAACTGAGATGCTGTAATCACGGAGTTACATAGGTCCGTGCTGTAATGCAACTGAAATATTCTTCAGAGCAGCGTTAAATCAAACTTGGTCATTTATTTTGAAGCCCATTGACTGAAAGCGTCAACTAGTTTCTGGTTCCATGTGACTGAGTCTAGATGGTTAACTGGAGCATCAGTAGTGTCACGGTGCAGTGTCACGTCTGTACACTGAGAGCATGCACGCACTAGCTCGCCAGACCAAGCCCAATATAATCGTGGTTTGACGCAGCAAGGTTATCGTGTGTCCAATCCCGAATCAAAGTAAACACTGTCCCACTTTGTTCAGTCCATATGTCAAGATATGTTGACAGAAAGCCTGAGGGTTAGGACTTCATTGTTCTACCAATAAAGGCACATCGAAGGACGGCATCTGTTAGGGACCGACCGACCATTATTCCGATGGGGTGATGATGGTGGGATTTTGTATGGAGAGTAGATATGTTTTCAGCTACATCTGCAAAACCAGATGTTTTTAAAAATTAATACTATGAGCCTAAATTATATTTTTGCATCTTGCAACAAAGTATTTTTGTGCAGGCAATTTCACTTTTTTTAACAGTCTCAAGCGTGATCACTTTTTTCCAGCATTTTCGGGGACAACATGTCCTTTTCGATAAAACCCCAGCCCCAGAGAATATCAAATGGTCGGCACCTAAGCTAAATGTGTTCTGCTGGAGTGAGTGAGTGAGTTAAAATTTAACGTCGCATCGGCATCTTTTCAACCATACAGCGACGATGTTCTGCTGTAAGAGCAGAGAATGTCCGAGGAGATGGCAGAGAGATGACGCAATCATTAATATTTCAAAAGACTATACCTCGATAGAACATGTTATGCACATATTTAATATTGCTATTTAGAACTTGGAAGAACGTAAAGACGTGAAACTCTTATGGATAACAACTTCTTTATTGTTCTTAACAACGTTTCAGAGCTGCTACCCTCATCAGGTAAATACGGTTGTATACCCCTCAGTAATCACAGGTGAAATGGCAAATATAGCCTTGAAACGTTGTTACAAAGAGCCAAAAAATACTATTTATAAGGTTTAACGTCTTCGCGTGGCTATTTATATTGAACCAAGCATCTACACAACCTATAGCTTAATCATGTCCGTATCCTAAGACGCTCTAAACAACATATTCAAGTTTACTATTAAGGTAGCCCGGTCGTTCAAGGCATCTCACTTCTGCTGAGAAGAGTTACGTCCCTTAGCCGTGTCATGATCTTATGATCCAGGGTTGGAATCCCTGATACGCGATATTATGATTATGGGTGTTTCTTTCCTCCCGATCCTACTCATGGGTTTCACCAAAGTGATAAGCGTCTAAAACCTGCATCACTTCAGGCTTTCATTCCGCATTAAGCTGACATGTCGTGATGTAACTAAAAACCTATTCAAAGAGGCTTAGTCAGAATTCGTTTAATTAAGGTTTACACACTTCTAAAACAGATCCCTTAGGAGAAAACAGCTTAAAAGGAAACATATCAAACAAGTGAAAAACGGCTGCTGAAACAGACCTTAAACAGAGAACGTGGGGTTCAACACTGCCTTGAACGGTAATCACGACGTGGAAACTTGATGAGCCAACTGTTCATCCTGTCAGATAGGTTACCTGATTGTTATAATTATAACTGTTCAATCAAGTGGCATTGTCACGCTCATTTCTGGGGGCACGGGTGGCCCAGTCGTCTAAGGCGCCGCGATTCGCTGTGCAGAGTTGCGTCCCTTGGCCACGCCAGAAACCTATGATTGTTGGTTTGAATCCCGGTTCGCCCCGATTATGTTTCTAGGTTTGTCAGCACCATACCCGTGCTCGTGGGTTTCACCGAAGTGGTAAACGTCTGAGACCTGCATCACTTGGGACTTTCCTCCCACATCAAGCTGACACGCCGCGATATAACTAATACTGTTAAAAGCAGCGTTAAACCCAACTCACTCACTCACTGATGTGCCAGAAAAGACCGAAGTGATGCAGGTCTTAAACCTACGAGCACGGGTATTATTTATATCAGTTACATATCACTAAGAGACCTTTTGATGTGCCCGGGTGATGCATGTCGTGGACGTTTAGTGAGTGAGTGACTGAGTGAGATGGTGTTAACGCTGCTTAACGAACAGTATTCCAGTTATGTCACGGCGTGTCAGCTTGGAGCAAAGCCCGAAATGATGCAGGTCTTAGATGTTTACCGCTTTGATAAAACCCACGAGCAGGATATGGTGTAACAAACCTAGATACATAATCGGGGCGAACGGGATTCGAACACACGATCATACTTCCTGACACGCCTAAGGGACGCAACTCTGCAAATGTTATTGCGGCGCCTCAGGCGCCTGGGCCTTTCTTGCTCCAAAGACGGAGATCTGAAAGAGCATATAAAACGTAATTGAAAATAAAAACGATAGGAGACGAACTGATAAAACTCCTATATGAGTTAATACAGTGAATTCGAACAGCTGTGACACATGATCCAGGTCGGATATCATCTATTTGTAAACTTATTTTAACAGATAAAAGACATGAAGTATGTCTGATACGAGTGATGTAACTAACCTTTGAATGAACATTTATAACACATGAAACGTATCTGCCATGATAAGTTAATAACCTTTGAATGAGCAGTAGGAAGGCAATATCACGGCGTGGGACACCAGAAATGGGCGTGTGTGGGTGAGTTGGGTTTAACGCCTCTTTTAACAGTATTACAGTTATATCGCGGCGTGTCAGCTTAATGTGAGAGGAAAGCCCGAAGTGATGCAGGTCTTAGACGTTTACCACTTCGGTGAAACCCACGAGCACGGGTATGGTGCTGACAAACCTAGAAACATAGTCGGGGCGAACTGGGATTCGAACCCACAATCATAGGTTTCTGGCGTGTCCGAGGGACGCAACACTGCACAGCGAATCGCGGCGCCTTAGACAACTGGGCCACCCGTGTCCCCAGAAATGAGCGTGACAAATGATTGCTTTAACCACAAGGCTACTTGATTGAACCGTTATAATTGTAACAATCTGGTAACCTATCTGACAGAATGAACAGCTTAAATACATGCAAAATATCTCATAATAATGTCGAGCTGTCCATCGACCCGAGGCAAGTGAGTTAACTGACTATAAAAGTCCAGTTTCCACCCTTGCCGAACTAGGCTGGTATTATGGAGTTACATTTTGGCTGGACTAACGAGTCTATGCATAGTCCAATCAAAATCGCGCATGGAAATCGAAATCCGGTTCGTAAAGTGTCATGCAGATTTCGGTCGACTGCAGGATTTGCAAAGCATGTACACCGCTAACGCGTTGTCAACAGATATTTTCTAAATCTTTTCATGCTTTTAATCAAGGTGCTCACGTGATTTGATGCATTTCGCGATGTAAGACTCGTTTCATCACAATATAGATCTTGATTATCAATCAGATCGTCTTGACTGGGCGCCACCGTTTTGTTTGAAGCAAATGCAGGTGATACGAGAGGTTGAATCTGATTGGTCAATAGGAGAGGCATAGAAAGGACATAACCCGTAATAGCCACCGTCACTGGTGGCGCTACGATCGAGTCCAGGAATTCCAGCCTAGTTCGGCAAGGGTGGAAACTGGATTTTTAAAGTCAGTTAACTCTCTTGCCTCGGGAAGATGCGAGCTGTCATACATGTTGTTGTTTGAATGTTTGTTTGTTTGTTGTATAACGCCGCTCTCAGCATTATTTCAGTTGTACGACGGCGGTCTGTAAATAATCAAGTCTAGACAAGACAATCCAGAGACTGACATCAGGAGCATCGATCCACGCAATTGGGATACATTGACATGCATCAACCAAGTCAGCGAGACTGACCGTTAGTCGCCTCTTACCACACGCACAGCCACCTTTTACGGCAAGCGTGGGTTGATGAAGACCTATTCTCCACGGTTCTGTAACAGTCAGATAATCTTTCTTACAGAATGAACGACTACAAAACATGTGAAATATCCCACAATAATGTCCAGCTATGATACATGTAACATATCTGGAAAAAAACATGGAACACGGATGACATATCTGACAGAAGGTCAGATGTAAATAACGTAGCATGTTTCATAAATATATTGTAATCTATTGAGCGATTTGAGAGAGTTAGTGAGTATCGTTTTACACAAGTTTTATCAATAATCCAGTAATGTCATGACCGCAAGAGGGAACCGAGAAGCTTTAACTAACAAGGGTTTAACCACAAGGTGTGAGTGACTGAGTTGGGTTTAACGCTGCTTTTAACAGTATTCCAGTTATATCGCGGCGTGTCAGCTTGATATGGGAGGAAAGCCCGAAGTGATGCAGGAACAACTGGGTGTCGTTGTAAAATACGATCTTAGCGCTAAGATGATCCCATACCTTAACATTGACTTACGACAGTCGTAGCGCTGAGACTGTTTTGTAAAAAGCCACCCAGGTTGAAATATAGTACTCAATGTTTTAAAAGGATATATTGAGTGAGTGAGTGAGTTGGGTTTAACGCCGCTTTAAGCAGTATTCCAGTTATATCGCGGCGTGTCAGCATAATGTGGGAGGAAAGCCCGAAGTGATGCAGGTCTTAGACGTTTACCACTTCAGTGAAACCCACGAGCACGGGTATGGTGCTGACAAACCTAGAAACATAATTGGGGCGAACCGGGATTCGAACCCACAATCATAGGTTTTTGGCGTGCCCAAGGGACGCAACTCTGCACAGTGAATCGCGGCGCCTTAGACGACTGGGCCACCCGTGCCCCCTTAACCACAAGGCTGGAAGGCTTCAGCGAGGTTTTAACAGAAATAGACGTATTCCAATCGTAGGGTATCTCGATTTATAACATGACTATAACGAGAGCGAGAAGAGCGGCGAGACTTCCGGTTAGTGTCATACACCGGAGCGCATGTTTAAGTGCCATTCGCCCTAATCGTACACACAAAGGAATATCTTTGAACAGAGGAGAGATCAAATGCAATTAAAATTCTGACTATCCCATCTAAATTAGTTAATTCAAATTCTAAACCCCTAACTCAATTACTATGCAATAATTACAAACATTGATAATGCATTGTCTCTGAAGTAAATTGTATTGGGCAAGTCCAAGATAAGGTCTTTGTTTGAGTTCTCCAGTGAACAAAAGTCGCAGACCTCTTCTCGTGCAGCACGTGCACTCGAGACAATCCGGTTATAGTAACCAGTTTAGACCACTTGAAGCCAGAGTTGGAGGCATGGCATTGAAAGATGTTCAGAGGAGCGGCGGGCGGATTTGACAGGTCACTGAGATGATGTGATAAAAAAAAACAACATCTACTCTAAATTGTCCCCAACTCCGTTAGGTGAAAATACCCAGCCACCAAGAGGCGTCGCTGGCCTTTATTATATATAGTCTAATAATTATATATACAAACTATAAATGATGATACAAAATCTCTGCAAATCTCAGAATAGTTTGGTGTTGATTTTAGGATGCCATTCTATTCATGTTTACTGTTTATCTTGGGTGGTTTGGCAGCTTTGTGGTTTAAACGTTGGCTCATCACGCCGAGGTCCTGATTCGATTAAATGTGTGAATCCCATTTCTTGTGTCCATCATCGTGATGTTACTGGAGTAGTGCCGAGGTCCGAATTCGATTAAAACTGTGATTCCCATTTCTGGTGTCCCCCACAGTCATATTAGTGGAATACGTATCACTCACTCACTCACACACTGGATTGCTTTTAATATTGTTTGGTCCTCCTGTTGTAAGAAAGATGTTAAATGTATTTATAAGTTATTTTACAATATGTTTATTTCATCCGAATGCTTACAATTATATGATTAAGACGTTTCATTTATTTTACATAACTATTCTGAAATTAATACAAAGATTCGATTCTGCCGATTTTATATCGCACTGAGACATAGAGATTACCAGACGACTGCCTGTGCGAATTGACGCACAATTTGTCTATTCTCAGTGATCGCAGCGGCGCATAAATACATAACGCAACGGTCATGAATGAATCTTCCGGCTTACTACTCATACCTAGTGTGACCCTCCACAAAAAATATGCATCTGATATGTGATGATGAATATGATAATGCAAACTTGATATGACCAAAAAACATGTATTAGACACTCTAAAACCATAAAGTGTCGATACTGACGTAGGTCAATTCGAATAAAGCACGAGAAAGTTAACAATGAATAACAATCAGGAAAGGAGAATTTGATAATCTGACCTTAGGTCATCTGGTCACGGGTCTGGATTTCGGTCTGACGTATATGCTTGATACAGGTATAAGATCACGAAAATACTGTTCAAAGTGGCGTTAAATCAAACTCACTCACTCACTGGCTCTAAAACGTAACGAAGGTTAACAAATATTTGGAGGACTAAAATAGACCATATGCAATTAATATATGCCAGCAACATCTGATCCCTTGCATACTATTTTACTGAAACGACTTGAACCTTAGAGCTAATTAAAAACACCACATTTACCTATAGGCATTACGTGAGTGCTTAAAAGCAATTTGGTTTTTTTAATCATGGGAAATGATGTCTTTTTTATAAAATTTAAATGAGGATTATTATTTTGAAATCTCCTGCCCTGCTCAGGAAAGCAATCATACATTAAAGCAGTTTGTCACATTTGATTTGGATAAAAAGGTCAACATTTCAATACGAAAAAGTAAATAGATTCTAATATTACTAATTGAATCAAGTTATAAAGCAAAATGCCATCTCTCTTTGATAAATCCTTTCTTCTTGAAAACTTGAGTCATCACAATCGTCACTTTTTCAAACAGGAAACCTGACACATTCTTCGGAATCCTTTGACGGATAAATGTCCCTTGTCTTCTACAGTCTCTGAGAAAGACTTCAATGCAGAGGAACATCAAAGCCTCTTAACAGAGGAGTACACAGAGAAAACCCTTGTCACATCCCTCTCGCTCTGAGAGCAGCTTCAGCAGCTAAGTCAACCCCTCAACAGTTCATCTGACGGTGCGAGAAAGCGCACCCAGTGAGAACCTGCTTCAACACATGCGATTGTATTTTTTGAAGGCATTTCTGTAAACAGGTTTCATTATCGAGCTACGAGTACAGGAATTTTGAGTGTCGTGAGGATTAGAAAAAAGCGCACCCAATGTCGATCTCGTTCTCCTGTGACACAGATGGTAGCCAAATAATCACGCGCGCCGGTTCCAATTATTTTAGTATTAGCATAATTTGTGGACTTCGGATTGGAAAGGAAAAAAGGTCGAACCGACTTTCTTTGTCTGAGAGTCCGCTTCAGGCAGCATTCCGTCACTTCCACACAAAACACGTGCATCATTATTTTTGGCAAACTGAAACGCGCGTTTTTTCACAAGGGATATGCACGTGTATTAACGTCAAGCCAGCAGACAAGTGGATGCGATGCACGTCTGAGCATGAGTCAGCCGCAGTCTTCACAAGCACAAAGTAGCAGCGATGAGGACGAGATGATCACTAATATTTAAAACGTTGACATGTGAAACGCGCGTCTTTTTATACGTAGCTGCTAATAGCGTTCGTGATCGCACACAGCATATTTCACACAAAATGGAACATAAATTTTGTGTGAAAATGTTCCAATAACAAGTCGGTAACCGAGATGGAATATAGAAATAAGGATCGGTTTATAAATGTGCTACAAACCATAGTGCGATTTTTTTTTTAACAATTTCCATTGTATTAGCACACGATTTGCTTCTAATTTCCCAAGGGTTATGTAACGGAAATTTAATCAATTTTCCTATGATAAATCTTCATGAACGAAATGGTTTATGCCTTAAGTTTTCATAGTGAGTGATTTATGGAGGGTCATATTTCTAAGACTTCGTGTAATCACAAGATAGCTATTGTGTTGCTAATTTCACAAAACGTATGTAAAGGATATATGATCTTATATATGTTAAATATATTAATGCTCTGATTATTTCGAAATTAAATACATCGTTATGATTACTTAAGTCCCCTTTCTGAAACAATCATTATTATCATCATCATAATTAATAAAAAAATTCTTTCAAAAACAATGTTGATTTAAGAGATTGGACCATTTGTTATGGGCGAGAATGTATATAGTGCGAGTGGGAATTTAGAGAATTATTATTCATATCATATTGCAGCTTTCTAATAAATTCATCTGTCAATACATCCTCCAATTACGAAAAAAAAATTCAAAGGATATCGCGTTCTATTCACTTATGCTCTAACTTGATCTGTGCTCTAATATCTGCCTCGCATTGTTGCAGTGACCAAGCGTATTTCGGAATGCGAGGCCAATATTGTATCATTATTTATTGGAAATGTTCACCCTTAGACTTTACCACGTTATCATAGCATCTACATTGGCAATTGGCCAACTATACGTATGAAATCATAGATCATGTTATTATGTCAATACAGTAGAAAGGTAACGCGTAATGTGATACAGAGCGGCCATGAAATGGTTTTCGACGTCGCTTTCAACATTATTTCACTTGTAGAGTGGCGTGCATGCACCTGCATATGTGGCTGCTTGTACTAGTCCGGACTGATGCCGATTTATAGTGCTAGCTCACTGAGATACCATGCCTCAGTTTAACATGAATACCCCACTCAGACACAGTATACTGACTCCGAGTCGACCAGTCCTTGTTTGAGCTCCTTAATGCCAAGCGCCATGCAGGGTAACAACAAGTACCATCTTTTAACGTCTTTTGGTATGACGCGAGCGGGGATCGAACCTCGAACCTTCCGCTCTCCGCGCAGACGCTCTATCTACAAGGCCACAGTGTCGGGAAGAGATCTGAAATCTGGTGAAATATCGACCGACTCATGACTGACCCAGTCTTCAAGGATATTTAAGCGATCAAGTTAAAAGTTTCACAGTTTTGACTTCACTTTATAGATACGTAATATATCATTATTTAATGACGACAGAGTCCCTTCCAAGCACATTCTCCATACTCTTCTATCGACCAACCGAACTTCAACTTATTGCTCTTCATTTCAGAACGTCCATCAGTAAATAACCCCATAGAGATTGTCATTAGTCCATATGAATATTGTCTATATGGTCGGGTATTAAGTCGGGGAGAGCTGCCAGGTTGTCTTCGCATATCATGGTGGGGCTCATAAACATTGATTCAGATGACACGGTAGTCGCTCATATCACAACGGCTTTCAACAAATTGCCCCGAAGTGTAATCAATTCAGACAATACTTAATCTATCACGTTGTTTTGAGCTACGTCCCGCTTCTCTTGACATATGCTGAAACATATGACGATGGACTCCTGCTGCGGGTGCCAGACTGAAGCCAAGTCATCAGACAGTGCCTCGTATTCATGTCTATTAGAGGAGCTGGCGGATGGAAATCACGCTGGAAATATGATTTGAATCCGCATATTGCAATATTTTTTCATCTCCTGGACGTAAGAAATACCCTTGTCTATACGTCATCGGGCAATGGGCAATTATAGGAGTGTAGTGCTGAGAGAACGACCCATGGAAGTGGTTCTGCGTGACTTGTAATGTTCGACAAAAGCACCTTGGACATGGACTGATAAAATGTTTTTGGTTGGGTTTATTGTTTAACGCCGCACTCAGCAATATTCCAGCTATGTGACGGCGGTCTGTGAATAATCGAGCCTGGACCAGACAATCATGAATAATATCATGAGCATCGATCCACGCAATTGGGATCGATGACATGCATCAACCAAGTCAGCGAGCCTGACCACCCGATCCCGTTAGTCGACTTTTATGACAAGCATAGTCACCTTTTACGGCAAGCATGGGTTGCTGAAGACCTATTCTACCCCGGATCTTCACGGGTCTGATAAAATGTGAGATATCATGGTTGTTAATCATCACAGCACATTTCGCGAGATGTTGGAAGTCAGTGAGTAAGTGAGCGGGTATGTTTTACGCCTTTTTAGCATCATTCCAGCCAAAACAATCCAGGGGTCACCAAGAATGGGTTTTAAACTGCGTACCTATGAACGGACTCCACCAGGGTCTTCTGTGTCACGAGCAAACGTGTCAATTTAACATGTCAACGCCAGAGAATAATCTGTATCGAGTGTCCGCCCAAACAAATTCCATTGAACGTCTGAGGCGAAATAGCGGTGAAAATCATAGGAATGGATGACTGTAAATCAGTGGTGACACCAGGTGTTCTCGAAAAGGTAATCCTGCCCTTCCCTGTCCTGCCCTATCGGTAGCACCCGCCACTCACAAAAAGTGAGTGTTTCCTTGCAGCCTGACGCTGGACAACATGTCCTGCCATGTGACGGCGGCTATTCGTCTCCCGCGTTAGCGCTAGAGATATTTCAGGCCTTGCCAAGGAACCCCATGATCACGATCTACATACAATCACCCAAATCCATGAATGGTGCACCAACTTTATTCAAATATAAGCCATTCGATATTCATGATATGTATCTGCTCAAAGCTGAGTCAATTGTACGATTCCGACTATATAACGTGCATGTTTTTACGAATCACTATCAAAGAGTGGTCATACCAGGTGTTCGCGGAAAGGTGAGCGTATCCTGACCCAGCGGTGGCACTGTCACAAACACACGCTGAGGCAAGTAAACAGTTCACCTGAAAAACACGGTCAAAATAGGGAATTGCATCGGACATCCACTGATGCGTCAAATTTTGCTCGGAGTTTTTTGGGTTGAGTCCCATCCGTGAGTTGAAAGTTTAAATCAAACGTATCACACTTAATATTGGTACCAAATAACCCTATGTTTGATAGCCGAGGTACCACAGATGTTGTAGCAGTGTCATGATGGGTACATGTGGTTTTATTTGTCCTGCATTAGATTGTATACCACCATCCTTATCTTTATTATGACCGCCTCCTTGGTCTAGTGGTAGAGCGTCTGCCAGGAGAGCGGAAGGTCCGGGGTTCGATCCCCGGCCGTGTCATACCAAAAGACGTTTTAAGATGGTACTTGTTGTTACCCTGTCTGGCGCTCGGTATAAAGGGACTAAAACAATGACTGGTCGGCTCAGAGTCAGTATACTGTGTCTGAGTGGGGTATTCATGTTAAACTGAGGCATGGTATCTCAGTGAGCTAGCACTATAAATCGGCATCAGTCCGGACTAGTACAAGCAGCCACACACATACATACACGTGCATACACGTCGCTATATAAGTGCAATAATCTTGGACGCGACGTCGACGTTAAACCCGAATTTAACCTCACCTTCACCTCACCTCAAATTTTGAAACGTTCTCCACATGTCTTCCGTAAACCGTTTTGAAAGCTTTACTGAGACATTGTATATTGTACACTTGATCAAACAACTTTTCAGCAAGAGTCATATGACGCTCTTTAAATCTTGTGAACAGATCCATATTATTAAAGTAATTAAATGTATGCTAAATGCATGGCATTGATGGACACATGGACGTTCATCGCGAGCCCGCAAGGCAGCACTAGGAAGTTCAATATTCACTTATTTAGTAGACAGTCACGTCTCCTGCCAATGATGACGTGTTTGTCTTCACTTCCTCTGAGGACAGGCGTCAGACAGGCATCAACTGTGTTGTCGCACAAGAGTAAGGTCACATGACAGGCGAGGGACGGCGAGGTTAGGTAAGGTCTCCGCGCCAAGAGGTCTGCAGGGGAAGTGTGTTTGACAAAGACCGACGTACGTTCATTGGTTTGAGGGATGAAGGCTGTGCACTCGCTTGGGTAAACTCAAATTATTTAGAATACATATTTTATTTGGACCATTTAAAGAGTTTTAAGTTCCACCTGAAGAGGACAAGGGATCGCTTTGCAACTTTACTAGCCTTACAACCGAAGCTAATTGAAACACTAGTACATCGATGTTGAGCGTTTCTTCTAGTTGTAGGTAGCGGTTGGGATTAATCCATTGGCCGCCTTCCGATCCTTTCAATTTAATTAAAAGCAACAAAACCATTTCTATTATCATAAGAAATCTCTTTGTCTAATGCACTATTCCGACTATATTATTAGTATGTGGTTATGACTGACTATTCAGATAGTAATGTTGCCAGGTGTTCGCAAAAAGGTAAGTGTATCCTGCCCCACCGCTGGTATGATTCATAAACACATGCAAAGACAAGTCAAGTGTTCACTTTAACAAACACGGGAACATATAAACATATATGGTACAAGTTAAAATAGGAAATTGCATCGGACATCGTTTCGATCACTGATGCGTTAGATTTGAAATGTCCTCCACATGTCAACCATAAAACGTTTTGAAATCTTTTTTCGAACCCTGATCAAACAACCATTCAAACAAGAGCTGTATAACGCTCTGTTGAGCAAATACTTTATGTAGTATAAATGAAAATGCCAGTCAAAGAATTGATATGTATGACAACACTAATCAGAAAACATAGCATCATTGTGTGAGACACAGCGTTTAGATTTTAACACTGGATTATTTCAATTTCGGTGAAACTAAAGCTCAGATCTCAGCTGTGGATTAGAGAGACTCCGTGAGATGTGTTTAACGCCGCTGTGAATAATGTAATATTTCAGTTTTTCCACGTGAGAGGAAAGCCTCTCGATATCTAGGTCACGTTTATCCGTTGGCTGAATCCCACGAGCACAGTAATGGTGTTGTCAAACCAAGAATCATAATCAGCGCGAAATATGGGATTTGTACCCAGTATCATGGGATTCCGGCATGCCTAGTTGTAAAACATGCATGAGGCAAAGTTGTTTTTTCAGATATTCCAAAATCAATCCCTAGATTATAAAATGGACTGTCCCTACCTATATCAGTAAAAAGTGACAAAAACCTTTCCGTTATCTTAAATATAATCGACAAAACCCTTTTTATAATCTTAAATATAATCTACAAAACCAATAAAAATTTATTCTATAATCTTAAATATAATCGACAAAACCCTTCTTATAATCTTAAATATAGTCTACAAAACCCTTTCAATAATCTTAAATATAATCTACAAAACCTATTCTATACTCTTAAATATAATCGACAAAACCCATTCAATAATCTTAGATATAATCTACAAAACCGTTTCCATAGTCTTAAATTTAATCGACAAAACCCTTTCCATAATCTGAAATATAATCGACATAACCCTAACAAAATATCTGCCATAAACAGAGGCCATAGTACGATTCCGACTATATCACAAGTTTGTGGTGATGGATCACTATCCAATCGGAAAATGTACATTGACAGTACAGAAGATGTAAATGTGCAAGTAGAGATGTGAACATGATTGACAGTGCATGAATCGGTTGGACACTCAACTGCTTTACTACAATAACGTTTTGATGTGGAATCTAACAGCGTTATCACAGCATTTTACCAGTCACGATTATCAATCACAGATGCATAATGTATTCAAATACAAACAGGGAGACTTGATTCTCCAAATGCCATTCACCCAAGCACGTGCACTACGTGTTCCTGTAAATACCAAACAGCGATGACAAAGAATGTCCCTGTGAAGTCAAAACCTAGCAGCCTTTGACATGAAGCGGCGCGTGACAGCACACAAAGACGGATTTGAACAAAAATCAGTTCCACACATTGTTCATTCTCAGGATCGTTATCGTTGGTTTTTTTCATCAATACAGCACAAACAAATCTGTGAAAATCACCCTGAAAAAAATTGTAAAAGAGTATTAATGTCTGTGAAGTGATGTATTTCGTCCATTTCAAATTTTCTTTCCAAGTTTCCAAACGTCACCTTGTTGCCATCTTCTTGTTGAACGATTTTCCTTTTCCGGTAATTGTTGATTTATTGGTTTGTTTGTCCAGTGTGGTTGGACATGTTATTGTTTTTCCAGGGTGTTTTTACTATTTGTTGGATGGTTTTCCTCTTTTCGGTTTTGTCAAGGAAATTAAAGAGAGCTCCGGTTATGTAGTCATTATCCATCATGTTCAAATCACATGAAATCGAACGGTGTCTTTTTTTTAACTGTTTCTGTCCTGACACTTCAGATAGCACGTGCACCTCCTCGAAATTAAAGGTCCTGGTTAACATTGTAAAGAACTTGTTTATCATGACATTAAAAGTGCACGGAACAAATTAAATATTTCCTTAACGAAAAGATCTTCCCTCGGATAGCCATGAAGTGTTGGAACGTCATCTCAGACTGCATTAAACCGGTCAATAATCTGATGAACTGCCTCCAACTCTGACCCGTCCTGAGAATCATGCAATTCAACACAAAACAAAAAGTCGTATTTGACGACAAGAATTGTCAGTCCTGGCCAGAAAAGTAATTAGACCCAGCCGAGAATTCGGGCCCAGGCACAGAGTGATGGACAGCTGCCGACAGAGGGCGCATCCTTGCAGTGCCCCCAAGCAGTGACCTTTATTGTGTCCGCGGGGCAAGGACTTGCTGCATGTTGGCTAATAATTTCAAGCAAGTGTCCTCCAGAAGACGTGACATGTCGGACGAAGGAAGAGCAAAGGGACTTGTGTCTCCGTTGTGAGGGTCTGAACCTGTCGATTTTTATCTTGGGGTTTGGGGCAAGATAGCAAGAAGTCGACAGTTGGAGAATGCTTTGAATAAAACAGCGATGACTAATGATAACAAAAAAACTTGTGGATGTAAAGTGATCAATAATTCATTATGTTAACATGTTTTTGATTTTTAACAAGATACGGAAATGGAAGACGGAGAGCGGAAGCTGTTCAAATGTCCTCAGCAATTTATCATCAAGATCGGGGTTATGATCGGCGCTTTTGACCCCCCCCCCCCCCCTAAAAAAAATTTTTTAAATTTTTTTTCTCTACGCAATAGATCTTCAGCGTCGTCTTCACTACAGCGTCGTTTTCAATCACAAAACAATCAGTCGAATTTCAAAATCTACTTCTTCGGCCTGCATTTGCAATGATGGAAAACGTTTTTATACTCACCGATTGGTTCAAGAATAATTGTTGACAGTATCTCAGTGGCAAAATCCGATGTAAGGACAAGTTTTAGCCATACACACGTCTTAATATCTCCAAAGATAAATTAAAATAAAAACCTTGACAATTTGTGAGACAATTATTTCAAAAAGGTAAAACCCTCAATACTTAACAGGGTTGTGGGGTAGCTTAGTGGTTAAAACGATGGCTCGTCATGCAGAAGACCCTGGATCAAACCCCAATATGGGATGAATGTGGAAGACCCTATGGTATCTGGAACAATGCTATTCTCTCTACTCAATCGATCACTCGCTGATCTACCTGACTTACGACCGGATACGTATTTTCTAATCATGTTGTCGTGGCCTTTCCTTCTAAATATTCTATCTTTAACTGCAATCCCTTACGACACTGAATCCATGATTCCTTCCAGCTTACTGCAGAGTGGTGAGGTGTGGTGAGGTGAGGTCAAATTTGGTTTAACGTCGCGTCCAAGATTATTGCACTTATATAGCGACGTGCATGTACGTGTGTGTGTTTGTGTGGCTGCTTGTACTAGTCCGGACTGATGCCGATTTATAGTGCTAGCTCACTGAGATACCATGCCGCAGTTTAACATGAATACCCCACTCAGACACAGTATACTGACTCCGAGCCGACCAGTCCTTTTTTTAGCCCCTTAATGCCGAGCGCCAGACAGGGTAACAACAAGTACCATCTTTTAACGTCTTTTGGTATGACGCGGCCGGGGATCGAACCCCGGACCTTCCGCTCTCCGGGCGGACGCTCTACCACAAGACCACGGAGGCGGTCTACTGCAGAGTGACTAAAACACTCCCTGTTTCACCATTGACTCCCTGTTTGAGTTTTGCGTTCTATACAAATTATTTAGGGCGTCAAGTCCAAACACTTGCATTTTCCTTTCACTGACCAGGAGTGACAGAAATCTAATTTACCATCCATTTTTTATGAAGAATCCCAGAGTACAACCGGGAATTATTTGTTTGATAAAAAAAGCAACCATTTTCTTCTTTTTTTAAGAATCGAGGGCAGTGCGCACGTACAATGCAGAAATAGCGCTCTACAAACTTCGCTGACTCTAACAGTCTTTGGGTGTGATGACATGAACGCTCACGCTCATGAACGTAAGAGGCGACTAACGGGATCGGGTGGTCAGGAATATTGCTGAGTGCGGCGTTAAACAACAACAACAAAATAAAAAGGGACACCCGTGACCCGTTTTTCGTGGGATCATCTACCATTAAACTGTCCAAACAGTAGCCAAATGCTATGACATATTGCTGAGATTTACGCGTGTATCATCAACAATTTATCGAACACTGTAAACCGAAACAACCGCAGAATGAGAAGACTTTGGTCAGGATTCGTAATAAGGGTCCAACGTCTAGTTAGCATCATCCAGCATATTTCAAGTTGCATTAATATGTCGCCTTGTAATCAAGGGGGATGAATTAAATGCCCCACGCGCCTTACAGTTGCCCGGGAAAGTCCAATGAACCCATGTGACACATACGTTACCGTCCAAATTCCACTGTAGATGCTCTTTGGCTTGACAATGAGCAACGTGAATCACGTTGCCATTTCCAACCTTTATAATCAAAATCTAGATTGATTATCATCCTCGATAATCCTCTGGAAATATTTCATTGTCTTAAACAGCCTCGCGTGACGCTGATAATGGAAGACCAGTGTATGTGCGTGCCAAAGGGATGGATTCCTGGCAGTCAAAGACAATGGCGGCTATCGCGTATAATGGAACCAAACATTTATTACATCTCTCAGCCGAGGTAACTAGTACCAAGGGAAGGAAATTATTTTATTTTCTGGAATTTAAAAATACACACACCTCTCTCGTTTTGACAACTGTTGGTTATTGATTCAATTAATTTACAAGAACATTAAAAAATGTGTTGTAATATTGACATCTTGGTTAGGAGCAGTTTAATGAAATGTGTGAAAACATGTAACATTTATACCGATGATAGAAAATGTTCCTTAATGATATTACCGTGAGACAGGTTGGTTTGTTAACCAACGTGAATGTAGCAAAGACAATGTCCAGATACGCAGCGGACGACTTGACGGCTAAATTTGAAAAACGAATTGTTAATTGGTGTTTAAGGGAGATTAAGCTCTGTTGTCAATGTTCTTCCCATCTTTAGACAACTATGCACTAGATCCATGTATGGAACGTGGACATTGTTTCTGTTATTACGAGTTGAACAAAAGTAAGTTGTGACATAAGTAAAAGACTACACAAGATCAATACGTAGTTAGCAAATTATATTCAAAAACAAAGGTTCAGGTTCATAATCACAAAGGCAATACAACGGATCAAATGAGTGACAGCAACAAGACGTAACAGGCCGATTAATGTACAGTAAACTACGGTTATAACGAACACGCTTATAACGAACTGACGGATATAACGAACTTACTTTTTTGTCCCGACTATTTGCTGTAGTTATGCTGTATATATGCATATAACAAACCACGGCTATAACGAACTACAATTAGTGGTCCCTTTGAGTTCGTTATAACCGTAGTTTACTGTAAGTGCTATCATGAAGGTTTAGACTTTGCCACTGTCGAATATCTTGAAACAGGCCTGTCTCTGGTCATGGCTCCAGAATTGTGTTGGAAGCTGGGATCGCTTCGGTGTTTTCAGATACGTATATCATCCGCACTTGGCAAGTAGATAAGACGCACGCTGGGTCGAAACTGCCTGTTTCATCACGAAACTTTTCGAACGATCAAGGCTCTAATGTTTACGATAATCAGGGGAGGTAACTCTAATCGAACTTCCTGATAAAATCTGGCCTAACAGCACTCGTCATTTTTCAAGCACTTCAATCATTTGATAACACTAACACCACACCTAAACTTCCGACTATCTCCACTGCCATAACACTGTAAATATATAACGCCAAAGCCGCAAGAGAACAATAAGTCTCGATTATCTGATGAAACAGAACATTTGGACGCAAAGGGCAAAACGGCGGTGAAAAGTATATGAATGGATCACGGAAAATCTATGATGACACCAGGTTTTCGCGAAAGGGTAAGCATGTCCTGCCCTACCGGTAGCACCCGCCTACGTGAAAAAGCATAAACTGGCAGATTGCAATATACAGGAAACTACGGTGATAACGAACTCAAAGGGACCACTAATTTTAGTTCGTAATAACCGTAGTTCGTTATTAGCATATATACATCAAATGGCCGGGACAAAAAAATAAGTTCGTTATATCCGTCAGTTCGTTATAAGCGTGTTCGTTATAAACATAGTTTACTGTATAACATAAAATTGCACTGGCAGACAAACAATGTGTTATTCAAGGGAATCAATTTTGCTGGGAATGCCAATTATCCCCAGCATCATCCCCCTTTAAATATATTAATGGAGCATCGCATAACCGGTGTTGCTTCGTTTGCTACAGTAAATCGTACAGTATAAGACAAATTATGACATCTAAACAGAAGGATGGTTGATCTTTACATTGTGGTATAAATACATCTACACGTCTAGTAATAAGGAACAACTGAGACAAACAGTAGGTTGATTAAAACCTCTAATGCCTCATCCACATTTTTGTAACAGGATTCTTTTCTGTAAAGTTACCCGCACCATCATCACATGCTTCTTAAAGGATGTGTAACAGCACTTAAGCTTCACATTGAAGGGAAAACTGCAATTGAAATCAATAACTCAAATCTTCATTGATACCACAGCTTCTAGTTCAACTTAAAGAGTGAGTGAGCGAGTGAGTTGGGTTTAACGCCGCTTTAAACAGTATTCCAGTTATATCACGGCGCGTCAGCCCTAATGTGATGCAGGTCTCAGACGTTTACTAATTCGGTGAAACCCACGAGCACGGGTATGGTGCTGACAAACCTAGAAACGTAATCGGGGCGAACCGGGATTCGAACCCACAGTCATAGGTATCTGGCGTGCCAAAGGGACGCAACTCTGCACAGCGAATCGCGGCGCCTTAGACGACTGGGCCACCCGTGCCCCCTCCACTTAAGATGTAAACATATTACAAAGTAACTCTGACTGATAATTAGCACACAGCTATGTTCACTAATGGGCTCTAACTTAAGCGCTTTTACCGCTTTCCTCGGTACCATTAGAAGATTGTTTCGTCTAAAATCTGATATCAAAATGACGGGTTTTTTTCAGCAGAAAATCAATTATGTGATCAGACACAACTGACAAATCTTTAGCACTCGAAACCCCACGATCAGCGTGGAGATAAAGCCGTCTGCAATCTTTCATCTTCCAGTAATTTCGATTTGTACCAGACGTTAGTTGTAAGTCAGCTGCTCGCCAGACACAAGTCACACTGAATGACACACCCTGTACATCATCGTGGCTACGCAGTCTGATTCATAAGCCCTAAATGAGCATATCTATGTTCATGTCCTTGGTGGCTTGTGTCAGTGTAACCATTGGAATGATGAGGCAAAGAAAACCAGGCAACTGTCGCATATAATTACCCATTTTGTGTACATTGTATGCGTACGACCTGTATGTCAATGTTGGTTTTCCAAATAAACATAGCTTTCATAGGTTTTAATAAACACTGTCTGGTCAAGACTCGATTGTTTACGGGCTGCCGTCGCGTAACAGTGAGTGAGTGAGTGAGTGAGTATGGTTTTACGCCGCTTTTAGCAATATTCCAGCCATATCACGGCGGGGGACACCAGAAATGGGCTTCACACATTGTACCCATGTCGGGAATCGAACCCGGGTCTGCGGCGTGACGAGCGAACGCTTTAACCACTAGGCTACCCGACCGCCCCTGTTCTGACAGAGTATGAAAAGGCAGAGCTGCGTCACTTGGATATGCCAGATATATATCGTAGGTTCGAATCTCAGACTCGCCCTGGGCATGGTTCTTGGTTTGTCAGCACCATGCTTGTGGGTTTCACCAAAATGGCAAACATCTTCGACTTTTCAAAGCGGCGTAAAACAATACTCACTAATCTGACGGGGTATGAAAGAGCGGGACAGTTACGGTGAGTGGCGGATGCTTATGATAGAACACGACATGCTGACCCTTTTCGCAAACACCTGGTGTCATCACTGAATTTCAGTGATCCATTCATATCATTTTCACCCGTCTTTTGCCTTTTACGCCCAATGAATCTGTTTCGGCAGATAATCGAGACTGGTTATTGTCTGGCATTGACGTTTTATATATATACATACATGTAACCTCTCAAGTTCCGTGACAGAGAAAACCCCAGAGAAGCGTCGGTTAATATGGGGATCGGATGGTCAATTTGTATACTGTTAATGACCAGGGCCCACTTGCACAAAGCGATCTTAGCGCTAAGATGATCATAACTCCCATACTTTTACATAGGGTTACAGTAATCTTAGCGCTAAGATCGCTTTGTGCAAGTGGGCCCAGGAGATGACAGTATCAAAATGTAATGTTACACTAATTTGTCATTGAACAGTAATTATCTTAATCTTTTTATGACACAATACGCACATTAACGGACACATAACTAAATGAAGGATTGAGGTACGATTAATCTTTCAGTAAAAGACAAGCCTAATAATATTGGCTAATACGTTGATAAAATGTAGGGATCCGATAAAACACTTTGTGTGTTGAAATGAAACCTTCAAAACAAGTAACTTGCATCACAAAAAGTAGGACAGAGTGATGCATTTGGAAATGATGGCTTACCATCCTTTCAGTCGAGAGATCAGATACCACGACCGGCAGATGACAGGAAGGAGAAAGTGCCTGTTGGCGATAACGGAATTGTGGGAAAATTATAGGGGAATACCCTAATTTAATGAGACGTTTGATGGTTATGTTACACTTAAAGTAGTATTAGTTAATGACAGTAAAATGAAAACTTTGCACAAACTACTTTAATGCCGTCATTAACTAATGAATCATTGAGAATGTCATTAACCACTAGGGTTAAATAAACTGATGCAACCGGGTCCAGAACTTTAATAATGAAACATTAAACATTTTTAATAAAATAATGGATCATGAACATAACTTTGTAATAAAAATTGTGAGAGACTTGGGTGCCACCACTTGAGCAGGACAAACTTACCCCCATTCGCGAACATCTGATGTCATCACCTATTGGCAGTGATTCCTTCATTACTTTTTTACATTTTACACTCAATGGTTTGTTTGTTTGTTTGTTGTTTAACGCCGCACTCAGCAATATTCCAGCTAAATGACGGCGGTCTGTAAATAATCGAGTCTGGGCCAGACAATCCAGTGATTGATATCATGAGCATCCATCCACGCAATTGGGATCGATGACATGCCTCAACCAAGTCAGCGAGCCTGACCACCCGATCCCGTTAGTCGCCTTTCACGACAAGCATAGTCACCTTTTACAGCAAGCATGGGTTGCTGAAGACCTATTCTACCTACCCCGGAATCGTCACGGGTCTTGCACCCAATGGAATCTGTGTCGGTTTATATTCGAGACTGATTATTTTCCAACGATTACGTTTTGAATTCGGTTGGTAATCACCGACAAAATTTTAAGATGACCTGGTGAATTGTTTATATCGAAAACCTATGCTCATGCACTCGACCTCTAGTTGGTCGGGTCCAAGATCAATATCCATAAAAAGTGAGTGAGTGAGTATGGTTTTACGTCGCTTTTAGCAATATTCCAGCAATATCACGGCGGGGGACACCAGAAATGGGCTTCACACATTGTACCCATGTCGGGAATCAAACCAGGGTCTTCTTCGTGACGAGCGATCGCTTTAAACACTAGGCTCCCCGACCACCCCATATCCTTAAATAAGTGTGATATAGCCGAATATCAGTCTAAACAACACAAACTCACTCATGATCAATATCTCCAGTGTCCGAATGAGTGCATTCCTATTGTTGTTTCCCAGTGGGGACAGATTAACGAAAGAATGGCAAAAAGCCACATTCAGTGCAGAAACCACGACATGTGTAAATATCTAAGTGGTCTCAGTTATCGAAGCGACCGCACACAGACGAACCTTATTACAACAGCGAGGAATATTACCAATGGTTGACTTGAATTCCTTCTAAACTGCACTGAACAGATGTTTCCGTGAAACTAAATGTTTAACAAATAGAACATGATTGTAAGGTCATTCCTTCATTTACGTCTCGACACGTCCGTATAATTTTGTCAAATCGACCTCCTCTCAAATAAAATAGTATCTTCCGATTTCAGGCTGCCGTTTCTAAACGCATAAAGGTTCAACATTCTGTAATAATACGTTACGTTCATTTCAATTTTAAAAACATACACCGCGGAAGATTCCTGAATCATTTTGCTCAATAATTAGAATCGATTTCCACCACCACTGAAGTAAAACCCTGGGTCCTTCTGATTTTTTAAATCCTTTTTGGATCAACTTATTTAGAAAAGGACGTTAATACCCTGTCATCAGCCTTAAAACAACTAAGTCACATCCTTCCTCTCTGTTATCGGAATTTCGTTAATCAATGACCCTAGTCTTAGTCTTGGTCTAGGCCCTAACCAAAAATCAAATAAACTAGTTTCGCTTCACCAGCTCGCGTGATGTTTAACATGGGGATAATTCCCCCGTACGACAAAAGAGGAAACAGAAAGGATTCGGGGGATTTATTCGTCGATCTAATTGAACAGACTACCGTTCGTCATTATCCCTATCAAGTCAAAAGTCTATGCGCTGGGAAGAAAAATGTTCCACTCTCACGCAAAATGGCGATTGAAAGGTGGCGTTCTGCCTCAAGGGGATTGGCTGTTTTCGCGTCACGTGACAGGACACGGACCGATTTACGGCAGGCTGTAAACAGTATTTTGTTGTCAAATCTGAACAATTATTGTCTTTATGGATGTGATAAACAGCAGCAAGAACATGAACCAGGCTTTATGATATGATCTCCTCGCTGTATAGTGCGGCTGTTAACGCCTCTCATTTAATCTCATTTACAGCTTCTGATCCCACTTACGGCTTGTGCTCTTTAGCAAAGATAACTATTCTTCCGAAGCAGGAATTTCCTTTACAAACATCGTTCGTTACATCGCCATTTATGAGCAAAGTAGCTACACTTGTAGCGGCAATAACTGAATTCATTGAAATTGGATTCACGTATTGCATATGTGTATACATTGTTAGGAATAATTGGTTCTTTCTGACAATGGTGATCCCTGCTGTGGGGAGGTTATCAGCGATGCGAGTAAGGGCAATGAGAATGGTCAACGATGATATGATAGAGCCATTTCGGGTTGAGAGTGATGAAGAATAATCAAGATGGCAAGGTTACATCTCTTTATCAGTGTTATGGATGGATTCGAAGGAACTAGTTTTGTGATAATTTAGCCGAAAACGTCTAATGTTCGAAATAGGGATGTCAATGGACACTGTCCATGACGCAGATACTCTAAATTTGATTGGCTTAGCTGCAATAATTGCTGTTCTCAATTTGATTGGCTTCGATGCAAGCATTGGTGTCCAAACACTGCTATGTTAAGATGCAAGAATCGGTGTCCAAACACTGCTATGTTAAGATGCAAGAATCGGTGTCCAAACACTGCTATGTTTAGATGCAAGAATCAGTGTCCAAACACTGCTATGTTAAGATGCAAGAATCAGTGTCCAAACACTGCTATGTTTAGATGCAAGAATCAGTGTCCAAACACTGCTATGTTTAGATGCAAGAATCGGTGTCCAAACACTGCTTTGTTTAGATGCAAGATTGGTGTCCAAACATTGCTTTGTTTAGATGCAAGAATCGGTGTCCAAACACTGCTATGTTTAGATGCAAGAATCAGTGTCCAAACACTGCTTTGTTTAGATACAAAAATCAGTGTCCAAACACTGCTATGTTTAGATGCAAGAATCGGTGTCCAAACACTGCTATGTTTAGATGCAAGAATCAGTGTCCAAACACTGCTATGTTAAGATGCAAGAATCGGTGTCCAAACACTGCTATGTTTAGATGCAAGAATCAGTGTCCAAACACTGCTATGTTTAGATGCAAGAATCAGTGTCCAAATACTGCTATGTTTAGATGCAAGAATTGGTGTCTCAAGACTGCTATGTTTAGATGCAAGAATCGGTGTCCAAACACTGCTTTGTTTAGATGCAAGAATCGGTGTCCAAACACTGCTTTGTTTAGATGCAAGAATCGGTGTCTCAAGACTGCTAGGATAAGATGCAAGAATAATAAAAACGGAACTAATAAAACGCATCTAAAAACACAATAACCTACCAAATCAAAATCACATAAACAAACAAACATCCACCATACCCAGCTCCCTTAGTTCTCCTCCCCAATCCCATCGGCATCTATTTCAAATCTCAAAATTCCCAAATTCTATATAAGCAACCCCTAAAACCCCCCTCTTGGGTTGCACAGACCACTTTCGCCCCTTTCGGAAACACATTAAATGGCCTGGCCGGGCCCGTGTGCAAAATACACATCAGTCGGAAAGCGCACGTTAAATCTCCAAAGTAAGTAAGTAAGTAATGCAAGAATTGGTGTCTCAAGACTGCTAGGATAAGATGCAAGAATCGGTGTCCAAATACTGCTATGTTTAGATGCAAGAATTGGTGTCTCAAGACTGCTATGTTTAGATGCAAGAATCAGTGTCCAAATACTGCTATGTTTAGATGCATGAATTGGTGTCTCAAGACTGCTAGGATAAGATGCAAGAATCGGTGTCCAAATACTGCTATGTTTAGATGCAAGAATTGATGTCTTAACACTGCTAGGATAAGATGCAAGAATTGGTGTCTCAAGACTGCTAGGATAAGATGCAAGAATCGGTGTCTCAAGACTGCTAGGATAAGATGCAAGAATCGGTGTCCTAACCCTACTAGGCTTAAATACACGTCTTGGTGTACTAGTGCTCGTGGGTTTCACCGAAGTTGTAAACGTCTGAAACCTGCACCACTTCGGGCTTTCCTCCCACATTAAGCTGACACGCCGTGATATAACTGGAATACTGTTAAAAGCGGCGTTAAACCCAACTCACTCACTCACTTGGTGTACTACCTGTGCTAGGATCAGTGGCATAAGGTGGCATCTTCATGCTGCTATGTGTAATGGCGCGACTCTGTGTCCAGAGACTGCATGGCATCAAACGTGAAACCCAAAGCTCAGCTGTCCCTGAATTTCTTTCATGTGCAATACATCTTTGTCAGATCCAATGAATCTCCTATTTTCCCTGGAGAGCCCCATGAAAAACAATTACATCTTAAATAACAGAGATAAGAGGGAGGGATCCCATAAAATAACAACACAACGTGGCACCATGACAGCACACACGGATCCGACGTGAGTAATATTGTGTCATTTATTCAGCAAATTGATAAACACGACACCCGTGAAAATACAAGCAAAATAAATGTATTCTTGTGACAAAAGCTGTTTTAGTCAAACAGGCTGTCACAGAAAAAACATCCCATTTCGACTCCGGCATTCATCAGCCTCCGTCCCTGCTGTGTTCCTCAGAGAGAGAGAGACCGACTGAGATGAGAAGTTCATTACAAAACGTATTATACTCGCAATGCATCACTCCGCATCAGCATGTTCCGGAAACAAAATAGATTACAACATGTTACGATTTACACAACAACAGATTGCAAAATGGGAAAGAAAATAAATAACAAACTGCAGTATATCATGCTTCAAGTGTTTAATCCTCCCAATAATTAATTAGTTCCGCCGCGTAATCGGTTTTTCGGGATGTAATGTCATGTAATCGATTTTTAACTGAGGTTTTTTTGGGACCCCTGGTGTTTAAGGAAATGCTGTTTCCTGCCTTAGTAAGTAGGCCTTAACAATGAGATGCTGTAGACACTTTTTCTTTCCCAAGATGCTGATCCCAAAGGAAATCATCGAGAAAAAGGATTTTTCTCTCTTCCAAGGTGAGGGTAACCAGAGAGTATTTTCGTCCCGCCTAAAAACTCCAGTACCGTTTCTCATGGCTTGAGATCCCCCTTGGGATTTCTAAGTGATATCTAGTTTGGTGTTTTCATTTTGTGTAAAAACTGAAGACCATCTGAATAGTATGTCATGTATCCGATGGTATATTTCCTTATATTGCACTTACATATTTATGGTAGGTAAGTATATTTTGTGTATGATCTTGCGGCCGGGTAGGTTGCCAGTAAAGAGGGGAGTGAGTGAGTATGGTTTTATGCCGCTTTTAGCAATATTCCAGCAATATCACGCGGGGGACACCTGAAATGGGCTTCACACATTGTACCCATGTCGGGAATCGAACCCGGGTCTTCGGCGTGACGATGAGAAGAGGGAAAGTCGCTCGTCTTGCCAAGTGAGTGAGTGAGTTTGGTTTTACGCCGCTTTTAGCAATATTCCAGCAATATCACGGCGGGGGACACCAGAAATGGGCTTCACACATTGTACCCATGTCGGGATTCGAACCCGGGTCTTCAGCGTGACGGGCGAACGCTTTAACCACTAGGCTACCCGACCGCCCCCTCGTCATCTTGCCAAGACCCAAACTCGATTCCTAACATGGGTAGACTGTATGGAGCCTATTCCTGATTACCTCCGCAGTAAAGTGATTAAAATATTGCTAAAAGCGGCGTCAATCCATACTCACTCACGAACTCATCTACAATACCATGAAATTATGTGAGAATGTGATATATTTTTAAAAATCCAAATGCTCTCCCTAAGGTAGAAGTCTGTGCCTCATCAAGAGCCTGTCAGACTGCCTTGTTGAATATGAATGTATATGTGCTTCCCATGCATTAACTTTCAGAGGAGTATTTCGTGTTTTCATAAAAGCCAATCATGGAAATTCCCGTCTCATTGAAAGCGAAAATCATCGTGATGAAAGATACAAGAGGTCTGTCTGGCTCTGTATCTGGACTTACATCAATCAGTGGAAACTGTGTGCACAATTGAAGCAAAGATGAATAACTGCACGCGCGATAATTGTGCCCTTTCATCCTCCAACAGGTTTTCCGTGCATCGGAGAGTTGACAACGCCACGACAAGACATAAATACTATGGAATTAGAGACTGACCGAGTAAAGACGAAGTTTTAAAGGGGATAGGCGGGTTGGTGTGGAGAGTGGGGACACTTTCAAATTTATAACTTTATGAAAAATAGGGGCAAATGTCCTCGTGAACCCCTGGTGACATTTCTCCCAACACCACTCGTTCAAACATCACCTCCTACCAACGCTGGTGCAATATTCAAATCACACCACCACTCGAGACACCTTCATCTTCTAAACCCTCATGTCACCTTCATCTCCTACACACCTCGTGTCACCTTCGTCTCCTGCCACCCCTCGTGTCACCTTCATCTCCTACCATTCCTCGTGTCACCTTCATCTCCCACCACCCCTCGAGTCACCTTCATCGCCTACCACCCTTGAGTCACCTTCATCGCCTACCATTCCTCGTGTCACCTTCATCTCCTAGCACCCCTCGTGTCACCTTCATCTCCTGTCACCCCTCGTGTCACCTTCATCTCCTGTCACCCCTCGTGTCACCTTCATCTCCTACCACCCCTCGTGTCACCTTCATCTCCTACCACATCTCGTGTCACCTTCATCTCCTACCATCCCTCATGTCACCTTCATCCTCTACCTCCCCTCGTGTCACCTTCATCTCGTACTACCCCTCGTGTCACCTTCATCTCCTACCATCCCTCGTGTCACCTTCATCTCCTACCTCCCCTCGTGTCACCTTCATCTCCTGTCACCACTCGTGTCACCTTCATCTCCTACCTCCGCTCGTGTCACCTTCATCTCCCACCACCCCTCGTGTCACCTTCATCTCCCACCACCCCTCGTGTCACCTTCATCTCCCACCACCCCTCGTGTCACCTTCATCTCCTACCTCCGCTCGTGTCACCTTCATCTCCTACCTCCCCTCGTGTCACCTTCATCTCCTACCATCCCTCGTGTCACCTTCATCTCCCACCACCCCTCGTGTCACCTTCATCTCCCACCACCCCTCATGTCACCTTCATCTCCTACCATCCCTCGTGTCACCTTCATCTCCCACCACCCCTCGTGTCACCTTCATCTCCCACCACCCCTCGTGTCACCTTCATCTCCTACCATCCCTCGTGTCACCTTCATCCTCTACCTCCGCTCGTGTCACCTTCATCTCCTACCACCCCTCGTGTCACCTTCATCTCCTACCACCCCTCGTGTCACCTTCATCCTCTACCTCCCCTCGTGTCACCTTCATCACCTACCACCCCTCGTGTCACCTTCATCTCCTACCACCCCTCGTGTCACCTTCATCTCCCACCACCCCTCGTGTCACCTTCATCCTCTACCTCCCCTCGTGTCACCTTCATCTCCAACCATCCCTCGTGTCACCTTCATCACCTACCTCCCCTCGTGTCACCTTCATCTCCTACCACCCCTCGTGTCACCTTCATCTCCTACCACCCCTCGTGTCACCTTCATCCTCTACCTCCCCTCGTGTCACCTTCATCACCTACCACCCCTCGTGTCACCTTCATCTCCTACCACCCCTCGTGTCACCTTCATCTCCCACCACCCCTCGTGTCACCTTCATCCTCTACCTCCCCTCGTGTCACCTTCACCTCCTACCATCCCTCGTGTAACCTTCATCTCCTACCTCCCCTCGTGTCACCTTCATCTCCGACCTCCCCTCGTGTAACCTTCATCTCCTGCCACCCCTCGTGTCACCTTCATCTCCCACCATCCCTCGTGTCACCTTCATCTCCTACCTCCCCTCGTGTCACCTTCATCTCCGACCTCCCCTCGTGTCACCTTCATCTCCGACCTCCCCTCGTGTCACCTTCATCTTCTACCTCACCTCGTGTCACCTTCATCTCGTACTACCCCTCGTGTCACCTTCATCTCCTGTCACCCCTCGAGTCTCCTTCATCTCCTACCATTCCTCGTGTCACCTTCATCCTCTACCTCCCCTCGTGTCAACTTCATATCCTACCTCCCCTCGTGTCACCTTCATCGCCTACCATTCCTCGTGTCACCTTCATCTCCTAGCACCCCTCGTGTCACCTTCATCTCCTACCACCCCTCGTGTCACCTTCATCTCCCACCACCCCTCGTGTCACCTTCATCCTCTACCTCCCCTCGTGTCACCTTCACCTCCTACCATCCCTCGTGTCACCTTCATCTCCTACCACCCCTCATGTCACCTTCGTCTCCTGCCATCCACGTGTCACATTCACCTCGTTTATATAACCATGTGCCAAGTCGATAGTGCAGTATTTGGAACACATCTAGTACGTTCCCTGTCTAAACGATGGTTTCTCCTTCAGTGAGAAATTGAAATTGTGTGTATAATTGAAATTCTCATTTTGACTGAATTGTTCTCGTAAAGCAAAGAACCGTGTAAAGCATGTCTGTTCACAACTCAACTGACACCGTGCAACTGTTATATCACTGCTGGATTTTAACGAACTTCAGGTTGAGGATTTAGAAAGAAATACAATTTTTCTGGCATTTTCGTTTGGAATTACGGAATGTGACCGGGAAAGTACTTGCGTGTTCGCGACCAGCTGATTCTGTCATTAGTTCTGCGAGGGGATTTGAGGAAATATCAGCTCTTCGGGTTACAGTCACATCAACGACGGTGCCTTTGGAGTAACGTTGTTGTATTAAGTCCATTCTTGGTGTCTGGAATTGTGCTAAAAGAGGCGTAAAACCAAATGACTCGCGCATTTCGGAGGTTCAAATGTAACCCTGGAGATAGAAACTTGATGCTGGCTTGACTAAACTCCACCGGTATCATAGATAAGCACAAACTGTTACGACAATATACCCAGACACATTACGAATTGGGGGTGACAGACACAAACTATTCCCAGACACAATACGAGTCGGGCGTTACAGACACAAATGGGTTAAGTTACCGCAATATACCCAGACACAATACGAGTTGGGCGTTACAGACACAAATGGGTTAAGTTACCGCAATATACCCAGACACAATACGAGTTGGGCGTGAGAGACACACTTTACCCAGACACAAAACGAGTTGGGCGTGACAGACACACTATACCCAGACACAAAACGAGTTGGGCGTGACGGACACAAATGGGTAAAGTTACCGCAATATACCCAGACACAATACGAGTCGGGCGTTACAGACACAAATGGGTTAAGTTACTGCAATATATCCAGACACAATACGAGTTGGGCGTGACAGACACACTTTACCCAGACACAAAACGAGTTGGGCGTGACGGACACAAATGTGTAAAGTTACCGCAATATACCCAGACACAATACGAGTCGGGCGTTACAGACACAAATGGGTTAAGTTACCGCAATATACCCAGACACAATACGAGTTGGGCGTGAGAGACACACTTTACCCAGACACAAAACGAGTTGGGCGTGACAGACACACTATACCCAGACACAAAACGAGTTGGGCGTGACGGACACAAATGGGTAAAGTTACCGCAATATACCCAGACACAATACGAGTCGGGCGTTACAGACACAAATGGGTTAAGTTACTGCAATATACCCAGACACAATACGAGTTGGGCGTGACAGACACACTTTACCCAGACACAAAACGAGTTGGGCGTGACGGACACAAATGTGTAAAGTTACCGCAATATACCCAGACACAATACGAGTTGGGCGTGACGGACACAAATGTGTAAAGTTACCGCAATATACCCAGACACAATACGAGTTGGGCGTGACAGACACACTATACCCAGACACAATACGAGTTGGGCGTGACAGACACAAATGGGTAAAGTTACCGCAATATACCCAGACACAATACGAGTTGGGCGTGACAGACACACTATACCCAGACACAATACGAGTTGGGCGTGACAGACACACTATACCCAGACACAATACGAGTTGGGCGTGACAGACACAAATGGGTAAAGTTACCGCAATATACCCAGACACAATACGAGTTGGGCGTGACAGACACACTATACCCAGACACAATACGAGTTGGGCGTGACAGACACAAATGGGTAAAGTTACCGCAATATACCCAGACACAATACGAGTTGGGCGTGACAGACACACTATACCCAGACATAATACGAGTTGGGCGTGACAGACACAAATGGGTAAAGTTACCGCAATATACCCAGACACAATACGAGTTGGGCGTGACAGACACACTATACCCAGACACAATACGAGTTGGGCGTGACAGACACAAATGGGTAAAGTTACCGCAATATACCCAGACACAATACGAGTTGGGCGTGACAGACACACTATACCCAGACACAATACGAGTTGGGCGTGACAGACACACTATCCCCAGACACAATACGAGTTGGGCGTGACAGACACAAATGGGTAAAGTTACCGCAATATACCCAGACACAATACGAGTTGGGCGTGACAGACACACTATACCCAGACACAATACGAGTTGGGCGTGACAGACACAAATGGGTAAAGTTACCGCAATATACCCAGACACAATACGAGTTGGGCGTGACAGACACACTATACCCAGACACAATACGAGTTGGGCGTGACAGACACACTATCCCCAGACACAATACGAGTTGGGCGTGAGAGACACAAATGGGTAAAGTTACCGCAATATACCCAGACACAATACGAGTTGGGCGTGACAGACACAAATGGGTAAAGTTACCGCAATATACCCAGACATAATACGAGTTGGGCGTGACAGACACACTATACCCAGACACAATACGAGTTGGGCGTGACAGACACACTATACCCAGACACAATACGAGTTGGGCGTGACAGACACAAATGGGTAAAGTTACCGCAATATACGTATTGGACGTTAACACCGATTTGAACAATATTCCACTTATATCAGCAAATGTCAGCAGACTGTATGAGGTGATTCAGACGCTCACCATTGGTGGAACCCACGTGCATAGGTCTTGGGTTTGACAGATAAGGCGTCATAATCGGGCTGATTCGAACCACGAGCTGCGGATCCTGGTCGTTAAGGCCCGCAACTCTGCACTCCTAGGTCATCCGTGTCCCCTCCCCCTCCCCCCTTCTCAAATATCACTGTATGAGACATTTATGTTAATAGTGAATATATCTGAAGTCGTACACTAGTATAGTGAGTGAGTTGGTTTAACGCCGCTTTGGGCAGTATTTCAGTTACCTCAAGGCTTACTGTGGAAGAAAAGTTATTGAAGACGATGTTCGTGTTCCTGCTTGGGCGTTGGGGTAACATAGTGGTTAAAGCGTTCGCTCGCCACGCCGAAGACCCGGGTTCGATCCCTATTAGCCCATATGACACAGCTCGTAGTGCAGGTATGTGTTCAAATCCAGATGACCTGGATAATCCCCGATGATGACCCTGGGGAAGAATTTTCACCCAGTATCCCATCCCTGAAGAATGAGGTTCGGATGGCCTTGTTCACCTAACGGCGTAGGTGGTCCCTATTGATGTCAACCACTGGTTCGCTATATCGTCATATGTACTTCGAAGTAAAGCAGTACTTATTCTTGTTTGCTTGTTCGGTGTTTAATGCCGCACTCAGCAGTATTCCAGCTGTATGATGGCGATCTGTAAATAATCGAGTCTGGACCAGACAATCCAGTGATTGACATCATGAGCATCGATCCACGCAATTGGGATCCATGACATGCATCAACCAAGTCAGCGAGCCTGACCACCCGATCCCGTTAGTCGCCTCTTACGACAAGAATAGTCGCCTTTTACGGCAAGCATGGGTTGCTGAAGATCTATTCTACCCCGGATCTTCACGGGCCAGTATTTATTCAGTCACGTGCACAGTTTGCTAACAGATGTCTAAATAATTTATTCGAATTTTGATAGGCGTTATTATAGTAATTCAATCAGCTGATTATATGGCGTGTGTGATTCCTTACGGCTAAGTGTTGTTTGCACATGCGATGTATGTCAATGTGACTATTTATTGTTTGTTTATGCTTGCCATTTGTATTTGTATTTTTGTGCACTCCAATTTTCATTTTCAGCTCCCATTGGAGTATACAAGTCAAGCCGCCGAATGAGGTGCTAGGAGTTTTACAATCACCTTGTCATCTCATCCTACCAGGTACTCATTCACTGCTGGGTGAACGGAGGCATATTTCGAACAAAGTGACTTGCCTAAGAAGACAACCACATGTGACCTGTGTTTCAATGTAACCGCCTCTGTTGTCTAGTGGTGAGCATCCGCCCGGAAGCGGAAGTAAGAGGCTAAAACAAGGACTGGTCGGCTCGGAGTGTATGGTGTATCTGGTTGGGTATTCATGTTAAACTGCGGCATGGTACCTCAGTGAGCTAGCACTATAAATCGGCATCAGTCCTAACTAGTACAAGCAAACACACACGCACACACACGCACACACACGTACACACACGCACACGCACACGCACACGCACACACACGCACACGCACACACACACACACACACACACACTCAAACAATACGTCCTCGTTGACTCTATTGACATTGTATTTATAATGTGCATGTTTATAATGCTCCAATCCACACCCGAAAGCATCTCAATGCGCTACATGATTGACCCCGGTCAATGTGTATTCTATTTCTTTCTCAACTCCCTTGGGAGTATACAACCCAAGCTGCCTGTGAGGCGCTATTAGATTAACAGTCTCGTTACTATCTGATCCTACCGGCTACCCTTTACTGCTAGAAGAGAGGCATATTTCGAACAAAGTCAAGCCTTATGAGACACAATATGTGCTACGTGTGTCTAGCTGCCGAACGCGATCACCCACCACGTGCTTAACCTCCCCTGATTTGTGACCTGTGCGTTGAAGATCACTGCCACCACATAGTGAATATCATACTCGTCACGATATGGCTGAAATATTGCCGATGTGACGTAAAGCATTAACTCACTCACTCACTCACGAATGTCATATGCGATAAAGCAAACAACCTGCGGATATCCTAAAAAAACATATCGATTCCAAATAAGCCGTGTAGATCAACAAAACGTCCATAAACATGTTTAATTCTCTTTGCTTTACATATTTTTATATATTTTTATGCTTTCAATTAAAGTCGACGTAAACATAAGACTGTGTTTAACCGGTAAGCACATACCATTCAGAACTCCAAATCGGACCTTTCCTCCTCGACAGCATTGACTGACTGCATTTCAAAAGGCACGAATCAATCATCCAACTCAATCGGGCAACATCGTATCAGTTTACAAGTAATGCTTTAATGTCGAAAGTAAACAAAGTTTCTCACGACCGACACACAGGACTCGTTCAAGTGAAAAATTGGTCTTTAAGTATTAATTACGTTCGTGTACCGGCTTTCTACATGCGTGAATTAAGGCTCTTCACCACCACCCGCCTCTGGCAATTAGAGCCTTTTTCCAGATCAATACATATTTGCATGTATTCCCCCAAGGGCAAATCTATTAGGGGCAGCATACATGTTGCGGGAGGCTCATTCTATGAAACACGGGGGACAGAGGGGTTAATTTGCTTCGCTCATCAGGAGGGTAAAGAAACAGGACATTTTCATTTTGCTGCATTTCTTTTGGACCCGCCAGGTTAAAGGGAAGACGTCGACCTCATTAGCCTGGTAGCTAATAGTTGATACATGTACGATAGACGCATTGGGCTGTCTCATTCATCATAATTGCTTCGTATTTGGACATGGATCCTCTCCTAATGGTGGCAAAATCTGAGAGCTTGGGGTCGCGTATCATTTGTCGTCTGATTCTATCTGCCGAGTGTTGTTTCAGCAGTAAAGTTTCAGACACAAATTAATATTGGGGAGAGGGCCTTTACGCCGATTTGAACAGTATTTTAATCATACCACCTGCGCGTCAGCTTAATGTGGGAGGAAAGTCCGATGTGATCACGGTTACACACAAGTACTGATTTGGTGTTGACAAACCAAGGATAATATTGACGATGAATCTGAGATTGTAACCCAAGATCAGCGGATCCTGTCATGCCTAAGGGATACAACTCTGCACAACGTATTGCTGTCCCTTGGATTACTGGGACGTCCATGCTCCAAAGCACAAAATAACATGGCGAGGTTATAATAATGATAACCATATCTTCAAGCTAATAAGGGGGCACGGGTGGCCCAGTCGTCTAAGGCGCCGCGATTCGCTGTGCAGAGTTGCATCCCTTGGGCACGCCAGAAACCTATGATTGTGGGTTCGAATCCCGGTTCGCCCCGATTACGTTTCCAGGTTTGTCAGCACCATACCCGTGCTCGTTGGTTTCATCGAAGTGGTAAACGTCTTAGACCTGCATCACTTCGGGCTCTCCTCCCACATTAAGCTGACACGCCGTGATATAACTGGAATACTGTTAAAAGCGGCGTTAAACTCACTCACTCACTCAAGCTAATAATCTTCTAGGTAATAAGAATCATTTGTCTCTGTAATGGAATAATATTGGCATTTATTATTAAAAACTGACGGCAGGTCCATAGCCGACATAGTACCCATATTTTGAGTTTTCGAACCATTTTTTTCAATTTTCTTCCTTAGCGTATTCCCATGAAAACAACATGTAGAATTTGCTGAATTCTTTTGACGAGACTGGCCTAAGCACGCAGTGTTCTTGACAAATGGGTTTCCATAATTAAAATTAGACGTGTTTTAAAATCCGACACTTCTTATGTAGTAATTACGGTACTCATCTATGGAGGTTGAAAGAACAAGTAAGTTATTTCTTGAATCAATCAAAGTAAAACTTGATGATAACTTCAGTAATGTCGAGTGACGTGAGTTCCTTCAGAAAACATCTTCAACGGTTTTGACCTTCAGAAGAAGCATTACCTAACCTTGTTTGTTTGTTGTTAACGCCACACTCAGCAACATCCAAGCTATATTACGGCGGTCTGTAAATAATCGAGTATGAACCAGATAATCCAGTGATTGCATCACCTTCAGGATACGATGAAATGCATCAACCAAGTCAGCGAGCCTGACCACCCGATCCAGATCTAGTTACCTTACGACAAACATTACCTAACTACGATTTACCAGACCCGTGAAAATCCTGGATCGAATAGGTCTTCAGCAACCCATGCTTGTCGTAAAAGGCGACTATGCTTGTCGTAAGAGGCGACTAACGGGATCGGGTGGTCAGGCTCGCTGATTTGGTTGATGCATGTTATCGATCCCAATTGCGTTGATCGATGCGCATGATGTCAATCACTGGATTGTCTGGTCCATACCTGATTATTTATAGACCGCCGTAGTAGTAGAACAGCCTGGTACCCTGGGTATGCTGCGACGGCGCTGCAGTGTAGCGCCAGCGCAGCGTACCAAGAAAACCAGGCTGGTAGTAGAGTTTTCCTATCATGAAATTTTTTGTTGTTGCTAAATTAACTTCAGAAATCATGTACATGTCGGCCACTTCTGAATAGCCCTACCTCCATGCATATATCAATTTACATCGGACAAAAACGAAGTATGCAGAACCAGAGGAGGCCCAGGACGTACATCGTCCTCAACAAGCTCTTCCATTAGGAAATTATAAAAGAAGGAGAAAGTTGCCGTTCAGGAATGTTTTATGTGTGTTTGCGGGCAATGCATCAGTCAGGTGGGAGCGGAAACATAACTACACATGGACACTAATCGATATATTGTCTGTGGCTGAGTAAAAACTCATTTGTTTTCTTTTCATGATGAATGTGTTCTATATCTATGTAGCCAAGCATGATTCATAGTGCACGAAGCATGCCACGCGATGGAAATACTCCTAGCAAACTGATAGGTTGTTTTTTTCCATTCCGCCTGACTGAGTTTACCTTAGGCCGGACTGTATGGATATGTGCACAATTATGGATGTTGAAACCTTGAAGAACGTTAGGTTTTAAGTCGAAAACAAGCCTCGACAAAAAAGACGTCCTATACAATTCCCTTTAGGACTTGTACTATTGTTCCAGTGTTTCTTCAGGTAAAGAATTGACTTGCCTTTGCATGCGTTTGTTACGTGTGCCATCGGTGGGGCAGGATACCTTTTCACGAACACCTGCCGCATTATCACTATTTGGTTGTGATTAATTAACACCAGCTCTTGATATAGTCGGAATCGTACAATGGACTTTCCTTTCAGATAAGATTTCTTATGAAAACGGATTGAATCTTTTCATATTTATTGAAGACATGAAAGGTTTTCACTATTTTGTTATCTCAATTGTATTTTGAAAGTACCAGCAATTGTAGACCAACATCTAGTCATGAAATGAACATAATTTACAGAAAAAACAGTTCTTAAAATATCGCTCTAAAATATAATTGCAATTAGCCAAGAGACTTTCTTCATTTTCAGATACTGCAGTAATCTAGACTTGTCAAACATTATAGACTTGCGTGGGCTGTATTGGATATATTTGTTTCAGTGTCTGTATGACAGATTACAGTAAGTATACCATACAGTCACAGAGAATAATGGAGGTTGAACAATGCCACTTAAAGATGCAGATTTAAAGCTGTGTCGATTCCCATACTGAAACAATATATTAACCCAGAAACCAACAAACAACCAAAAAGCGGTGTACAATCAATACATGTGTGACAAAAATGAACTAGGTTCTATGTAAATAAAGAAGTCCTACTCAAGTCAAGAATGATTTGGCAGAGTCCTGAAATTAAGGGTGGTTCTGGGATCCTTTTGGATTTTATTGTTAATATTGTGTAGACATATATGTTTAAATAAGTTAAATTTCACTCTAGTCATGTCCTTCCAGTAGCAGCTGCTCACACAATTTGCATGAAAAAGTGTTTGTTTGTTGCCTGGCAACGCACAGCAGTTCTGCCATACCACGACAGCCTGTAAACAATCGAGTTTTGACCAGACAGTCAAGTGGTGGACCAGACAATCCAGTTACCACCTCGTTCTAATGTACACCTGCCTTAAGCGCCGGTATGAGTCCTTACACAAAGCGAGTGAGTGGGTTAGGTGTTTCTTTACTGCGGATCAATTTGATGACAGAATAATGAGTGATTCCAGATTCCAGTATAGTCCCTCCACATGTAATGTTATCTTTTGTGTTACAAAGAAATTATGTCTAAAAAGATGCAAGGAAACAACAACAGAACTGAAGAGAAAGAATTAAAATTCAGCTATTCCATTCGAGTAGAAAACGATACAATTGACTGTTATTCATACTGATGCAGAATGGGTAATACGCTGCGGGAGAAGTCCTCCTTACACGCCGGGCATCAGCTCGTCTCCATTAGGCTGAGACTACATAATTGACGATAGTTATCGACAACAACACTTTTCTTGCATATCTTTAATAGCCGGATGTTCCAAAGTTCTGGCACAAATGTGACAGTTTGGACCTGTCGACGTCCCTCTTAAGCGGCGAGGCTCATTGAATGAGCAATAAAGTTGATGATGCTTTTATGTTACCCGGGGCGGTCGGGTAGCCTAGTGGTTAAAGCGTTCGCTCGTCACGCCGAAGACCCGGGTTCGATTCCCGACATGGATACAATGTGTGAAGCCCATTTCTGGTGTCCCCCGCCGTGATATTGCTGGAATATTGCTAAAAGCTGCGTAAAACAATTCTCACTCACTCACTCCTTTTACGTTACCCTGCACATTATTTAGGGTTGGAGACCGGCAGAAACCTTAGGTGTAAATCAACTTCTCCACCGTGACATCAGATACTCAGAATCCTTTGATAGTGGGTTGGAATTCTGACTCGTTCTGACTGTTTGTTTGTCGGCGCCGTCCCAGTGTGTTTACCAACGTGATGTATCATTTGGGTTATATCTCACATTGCAGATCACATCACTGAAATACTGCTCAACACTGCGTACACTCACTCACTCACTCACTCAACTCACAAAACAATAAACAAACAATGTGTGAAGCCCAGTGATTGCATGTCCGTCACTATCCTGACCAAACACACCCTAACCTTCACGTCTTAAATCCCTGAACTCAAATTACGCCTGCCTGGTAGAGTTTTCACCAGTAAAGACGATTGCAGCAGTCGAGGCCCTTTCTTTTTTTCTTTTCTTTTTCTATCAAAGCTGCTGTATAGCTGGACAAAGGAGATTATATAGAAATATTGTGTGTGAACAATTTTGATTCAGATCAATTTGCTATGTGAGGCTGAGGCTGTGATATGACTGGACTATTGCTAAAATAGTGCAATATCTCACTCACTCACTCACTCACTCACTCACTCACTCACTCCAGGAAGGTGAAGGTGATCTATTGCATACGGAGTTGTGTTTTGGACCTTTTCTTTGCAGGGTTTCAAAATTTCATCCAAGTAACGTTTTCATCACATTGGTATTTTTTTGTCAATTGTTTACTTTCTTTTGCCCGGCAGTTTTATATAAGACCCATATTTTTTGTGTTACGGATACATTGATACGTTGGAAAGAAATAATATGCTTTAAACATTTAAGAGTAATTTGTTGACGTAAAAACAATTGTAACAATATTCGCCCGAATAAAGTCTTGCGTATTGTAACAAAATATTACTCAATAAATCCTTAAGGTGACTATCTGTATACTATTTCACGTAACCGTTGTGTTTGAAAATGTACGAAATGTGTTATTATTAAGAATTTGATTTAGTTTCTAAACGCGGAATAAATTTACTTAGTTACGCACAATGCACCAGCATCAAAGGCACACAAAAGTGTTGTTCAACAAACAAAAGCCTTTTCTGACAACGTTCTACCAAAATTGTCATAATTAAAAACACGCTTCCTTGATCACACAGATTTAAGATCAGCTGTTGGTCTCTAGGGTCCTCCAACCCTTCAGCGTTCTGGACTAACGTGATTTGTTCTCCCCCAAAATACTCCCTAAACACTATCCAGCGTTAAATGACAGGATATCTTTAATTCATTATTTAAAATAGCTCGTTTGTGTCCTCTGATTGAAATAAATGGCTTGCGACCAAGTCGCGAAGGCCATGTGCGTCTTGTCAGAAACGTGACGTCACAAAGGAAACATTGTGAGACGTTGTTTAACGCTTGAAGGTCACGTGTCGACTTTGACCAATGACACGTGCCTTCTCGCTGACAAATGACTGAATCGTGGCTCATTGTGAGTGAGCCATAGGGGATACTGTTATATGTTACAAACTGCCTCCATGGCCTAGTGGATAGAGCATCTGCCCGGAGAGCAGAGGTTCGATCCCGAGCCGCGTCATTCCAAAAGACGTTTTAAAATGGTACTTGTTGTTACCCTGCCTGGCACTCGTCTTTAAAGGGATAAAAGGACTGGTCGGCTCGGAGTCAGTATTCTGTATCTGACTTGGGTGTCCATGTTAAACCGCAGTACGGTATCTCAATGGCATATGTTTACACTATAAACCGGCATTAGCCAACCGGTGCGCCAAGAATCGAGTACGTGCTATGTAATACTAAAGAGGTCGAGAAACGAGTAGACCCGTGGGGAATCCGGGTTAGAATGTGTCCCCAGTCGCCTATGCTTGTCATGTGAGGCGACATAATGGATCGGGTGGTCAGGCTCGGTACTCTGGTCTGTCGGTGGGGTAGCCTAGTGGTTATAGCGTTCGCTCGTCACGCCGAAGACCCGGGTTCGATTCCCGAAATGGCTGAAGCCCATTTCTTTTGTCCCCCGCCGTGATATTGCGGGAATATTGCTAATAGCGGCCTAAAACCATTCTCACTAACGCACTCACTCACTCACTCACTCATATAGCTGGGATGGAGGCGGGTTCGGGTTACAACAACAAGCAAGAAATGAGAACGTCCAAAACATATAAAAACGCCATCATGCCACTGACAGCACAAGTCCGGAATATATCACCAATGATTTGTTTCTCTAATGACGTACTACCTGGAGAAGAAAAGTCTACAATTAGATTCGTTATGTCTGAATTCTTAATCAACGTCAATGGTAAAGCTATTAACAGATATAAGGGCGAATTATTTTCGTCATTCCACTGTTTCTATAGATACTGCTGGATCAAGAACTCAAAATTACTTTAATTCCTTGTTAAAAAGCTTAAATATAATCTTCTTTTTCTGATCGAATTCTTATTTTAAGGATAACGTGAAAAGCAAAGGGAAATAAATATAATTTAAAATTTAATCAATCATAATATCATACAATGATGAATTTAAATTTGACATAAGGAAAGATTCAAAACAACGAAGCCATCTTTAAACCAAACAAGTGAATTTTAATGTGATGGTTCAAATGCGTCTTGGATAAAAAGGACATTTCAAAGTTTCCTTAAGGAATCATTATAATTGGGGTTGTTTGTTTCATGCATAGTCAAATAAAAACATATATTGTTGGTGTCTAAATGAATCTTTAACATCTATTACAGCTGTCAGATTGCTTTTGAGACTTCAAAGAGCTGATCAATAAGTTTATTAATGTTGGAACTTCAATGCTTAATTTTTAATTATTTTTTTTTGTACTTAAACTCTTTCACGTTCAAAGCACTCTTATATATGACATCAACAAGGTAATTCCCCACAGAAATGTTGCCCATTGGCAATCTGACTCCTCTCACATTTCTCATGATAGGGGGCGGTCGGTTAGCCTAGTGGTTAAAGCGTTCGCTCGTCACGCCGAAGACCCGGGTTCGATTCCCGACATGGGTACAATGTGTAAATCCCATTTCTGGTGTCCCCCGCCGTGATATTGCGGGAATAATACTAAAAGCGGCGTAAAACCAAACTCACTCACTCGTGATAGTGTTCCTTGGTCACGACCACCGATGTCTGCGAAGCTACTCGACTATTCCTGCAAGACTGAATAAACCCCGAATTTTGTTTGTTTGTTCGTTTGTTGTTTAACGCCGCAATATTCCAGCTATGCGGCGGTGGTCGTAAATGAGCGAGTCTGGACCAGACAATCCAGTGATTGACATTATGGGAATCGATCTATGTCTGACATGGCATCAACCAAGTCAGCGAGCCTGAACACTCGATCTCGTTTGTCGCCGCTTACGACAAGCATGGGTTGCTGAAGACCAAATCTAACCCGGATCTTCACGGGTCCCCAAAGGATGTACATGTATTGTATCAATTCGTTAACTTTGGATGAAGTGATCCTATGGTATATTCTGCTATACTGCTCTCTGTACCTTAAGAATTATTGTCAACATTAATTCATGTTTAGTGAGTGAATTGGGTTTAACGCCGCTTTGAACAGTACACATGTCACCCACTTTTATTTGTCACTCCAAAACACATCCTCTGTCCTAAAACTGGTAACATCATGAAACATTGACAGGTGCCATCTGTTTACCTAATGATGAAAGAATAGATTATTAACTAAACATTAACAACATGTCTTTGAGATCCTGACTGGCAAATCAGTCTTCACTCTCTCAAAGAGGTGGCATGAAATTCCACGCACTGATCTACCACTTATGCCCAAAACAAAACGACCCGATAATCAGGTCCAACCGGACTGTCGATTGTCTGCGTGCTACCACGTTGACAGAATCTCTTTACTCCCAGCAGCTTCACGCCTCCGCCACCAAAACCGCCAGTTCCACGACATCCTGGAAGTCTTTGATCTACCAAAGACTTCTCTTCTTTGATGCATGAAGCTAAAGTGTCTTTGTAGTGGTTTGATGGTTGCCCATCCTTGCTCTTAGAATGGAAGTCATGTTATTGATAATTGCTTGTGGAACAAATGCCAAGAATTGTCTATGAAATAGTCGGGACGTTTGTTCGATCGGAGGATGGTTTTGGCGCTACGGGGTAAAACCTTTTAGCGGACCTTGACTTTGTGTGATTACATGAAATGGGAATAGCCTTCTTTGATTTCCTGATTGAAAGCCATTACATAAATTGAAGGCTGTGTTGCTGTTTCCACAAACAGTTAGCCATGCATTATGTCTGCTAACCTTTCTACGTACCATCGCATCACATCAAAATAGCCACGAGTATCTGACTAAGTAGAATTGCATATCGTGATACTCAAATCCATGCACACATTTGCTTAATACATTTTATATGTATTTTTTCCCGAAGGGCTTCTGAAAAAAAAAGGAAGTAATATTTTGGGTGACATGTTTTCAGGGGGTCAAATGAGATAATTCAAATATATAGGAGCAATCGAAATATCGTAGTGGTTGGTTTGCAAGTGAAGAATGTCTTTTGAATTTGATTGTTTAATTTCTGAAAGTGGCCTGTTTCGTTGGGATATGGTGGTAGGTTTTGTTTTAATCTACACACTTAGGAGTGAGTGAGTTGGGTTTAACGCCGCTTTTAACATTATTCCATTAATATCACGGCGTGTTAGCTTAATGTGGGAAGAAAGCCCGAAGTGATGTAAGTCTCAGACGTTTACCACTTCCGTGAAACCTACGAGGGCGGGTATGGTGCTGACAAACCTAGAACAAAATCGAGACGAACCGGTATTCGAACCCAAAATCATAGGTTTCTGGCGTGTCCAGGGGACACATCTCTGCACGGAATCGCGGCGCCTTAGACGACTGGGCCACCCTTGCCCCCTACACACTTAGGAGGGCGATTTAGGAAAGGCGAACGGCCGGATAGAGAACAGGATAGAGGGTGGATAGAGAACAGGATAGAGGATGGATAGAGAAAAGAATAGAGAACAGGATAGAGGGTGGATAGAGAACAGGAAAGAGGGTGGATAGAGAACAGGATAGAGGGTGGATAGAGAACAGGAAAGAGGGTGGATAGAGAACAGGATAGAGAACAGGATAGAGGGTGAGTAGAGAACAGGATAGAGGGTGGATAGAGAACAGGATAGAGGGTGGATAGAGAAAAGAATAGAGAACAGGATAGAGAGTGGATGGAGAAAAGGAAAGAGGGTGGATAGAGAACAGGATAGAGAACAGGATAGAGGGTGAGTAGAGAACAGGATAGAGGTTGGATAGAGAACAGGATAGAGGGTGGATAGAGAACAGGATAGAGGGTGAATAGAGAACAGGAAAGAGGGTGGATAGAGAACAGGATAGAGGGTGGATAGAGAAAAGGATAGAGGGTGGATAGAGAACAGGATAGAAGGTGGATAGAGAACAGGATAGAAGGTGGATAGAGAACAGGATAGAGGGTGGATAGAGAACAGGATAGAGGGTGGATAGAGAACAGGATAGAGGGTGGATAGAGAACAGGATAGAGGGTGGATAGGATAGTTCGTGGAAGTGATTGCTACTGGACACGTTTCTTGACGACTTGGCCTAAAATGACCATTAGGACTAAGCTGAAATCGCTGAAGCTGAAATCGCTTGTTAAACGTGTTAAATAATTCTTGAAGGAGCTGTATCTTCATTCGGTCAATTTAAAGGATCCTGACTGTGCCTGGCACTCGTCTTTAAAGGGATAAAAAGACTGGTCGGCTCGGAGTCAGTATTCTGTATCTGACTTGGGTGTCCATGTTAAACCGCTGTGCGGTATCTCAATGGTATATGTATATACTATAAACCGGCACCAGTCGGGACTACGCACGCACCCACGCACCCACGCACCCACGCACCCACGCACCCACGCACGCATACACGTCACTATAAAAGTGCAATACGTTTGCCTAGGCCTGCCCCTAAAATCACCATTAGGGCCGAGTCATGAAGGTCAAGTCGCATGTTAAACGTGTAAAATAATTCTGGAAGGAGCTGTATCTATATTCGGTCAATTTTAAGGATCCTGACTGTACGGTGTTTCCGAATGGCATTCTAACGACCCAGGTCATTTCTCTATCATGTCAACCCCTTATTGTTATTCTCGAGGCATCATCCAGACGTTCCTACTCATTGCAATGTGATCGGATATAGACGTGCCAATCCCATTCACAATTAGCCTCATGTCGAACAAGGTGGAATCGGCGATTCACAGCGACGTACTTTAGCGATCCTGTATAAATTTACAATGATGGCACCAAGTGTCAGCGAAACGAGTGAGCATGTCCTGCTCTACCGTCATCACTGAACCTAGACATATTCTCCGACTGGCCAGGGAAACGAGTGAGTATGTCCTGCTCTACCGTCATCACTGAACCTAGACATATTCTCCGACTGGCCAGGGAAACGAGTGAGTATGTCCTGCTCCACCGTCATCACTGAACCTAGACATGTTCTCCGACTGGCCAGGGAAACGAGTGAGTATGTCCTGCTCTACCGTCATCACTGAACCTAGACATGTTCTCCGACTGGCCAGGGAAACGAGTGAGCATGTCCTGCTCTACCGTCATCACTGAACCTAGACATATTCTCCGACTGGCCAGGGAAACGAGTGAGTATGTCCTGCTCTACCGTCATCACTGAACCTAGACATATTCTCCGACTGGCCAGGGAAACGAGTGAGCATGTCCTGCTCTACCGTCATCACTGAACCTAGACATATTCTCCGACTGGCCAGGGAAACGAGTGAGTATGTCCTGCTCTACCGTCATCACTGAACCTAGACATATTCTCCGACTGGCCAGGGAAACGAGTGAGCATGTCCTGCTCTATCGTCATCACTGAACCTAGACATATTCTCCGACTGGCCAGGGGAACGAGTGAGCATGTCCTGCTCTACCGTCATCACTGAACCTAGACATATTCTCCGACTGGCCAGGGAAACGAGTGAGCATGTCCTGCTCTACCGTCATCACTGAACCTAGACATATTCTCCGACTGGCCAGGGAAACGAGTGAGTATGTCCTGCTCTACCGTCATCACTGAACCTAGACATATTCTCCGACTGGCCAGGGAAACGAGTGAGCATGTCTTGGTCTACCGTCAACCTAGACATATTCTCCGACTGGCCAGGGGAACGAGTGAGTATGTCCTGCTCTACCGTCATCACTGAACCTAGACATATTCTCCGACTGGCCAGGGAAACGAGTGAGTATGTCCTGCTCTACCGTCATCACTGAACCTAGACATATTCTCCGACTGGCCAGGGAAACGAGTTAGCATGTCCTGCTCTACCGTCAACCAAGACATATACTCCGACTGGCCGGGGAAACGAGTGAGCATATCCTGCTCTACCGTCATCACTGAACCTAGACATATTCTCCGACTGGCCAGGGGAACGAGTGAGTATGTCCTGCTCTACCGTCATCACTGAACCTAGACATATTCTCCGACTGGCCAGGGAAACGAGTGAGCATGTCCTGCTCTACCGTCATCACTGAACCTAGACATATTCTCCGACTGGCCAGGGGAACGAGTTAGCATGTCCTGCTCTACCGTCAACCAAGACATATACTCCGACTGGCCGGGGAAACGAGTGAGCATATCCTGCTCTACCGTCATCACTGAACCTAGACATATTCTCCGACTGGCCAGGGGAACGAGTGAGTATGTCCTGCTCTACCGTCATCACTGAACCTAGACATATTCTCCGACTGGCCAGGGAAACGAGTGAGCATGTCCTGCTCTACCGTCATCACTGAACCTAGACATATTCTCCGACTGGCCAGGGGAACGAGTGAGCATGTCCTGCTCTACCGTCATCACTGAACCTAGACATATTCTCCGACTGGCCAGGGGAACGAGTGAGCTTGTCCTGCTCTACCGTCATCACTGAACCTAGACATATTCTCCGACAGGCCAGGGGAACGAGTGAGCTTGTCCTGCTCTACCGTCATCACTGAACCTAGACATATTCTCCGACTGGCCAGGGGAACGAGTGAGCTTGTCCTGCTCTACCGTCATCACTGAACCTAGACATATTCTCCGACAGGCCAGGGGAACGAGTGAGCATGTCCTGTTCTACCGTCAACCTAGACATATTCTCCGATTGGCCAGGGAATATTTTTTTGCGTTTGACTGATTTAGCTTGAATTGACCTTGGGGCTTAAACAAGGACTGGTCGGCTCTGAGTCAGTATACTGTGTCTGAGTGGGGTATTCATGTTAAACTGCGGCATGGTATCTCAGTGTGCTAGCACTATAAATCGGCATCAGTCCGGACTAGTACAAGCAGCCACACACACACATATACACGTGCGTGGACGTCGCTATATAAGTGCAATAATCTTGGACGCGACGTTAAACCCCATTTCACCTCACCTTACCTATAACTGACATTTGAAGAATTATCTCCTTCGTTAAAATCAAGAGAAAACAAATTTGGAAAATGGCACTGACAGGAACCAGAAACAGAACACGTTGTATATAACAAACCTTTGAAATGTTAATTCTGTTCCCATGGACAAAGAACACGGCTTTCTTTGTCAAATCAAAACGTCATTAAAGCATCTTCAGAATGCCCAGGAGAGCTGCGTAATGGAGAAGTATGGCGTTCTTCGAACAACAATATTTATGACATTTCGCATCTTTGTTTGGCATTCAGCTGACACTTCACATCGATTCTAACTTCCATTTAACTTTTTGTCTTTTGCAATCGAGCTCCGAATATCGCGCGTCACATTCACGTCATATCCAGATGGTAACTCAATGAAAATTCATGTCGTGTTCATTCTTTTCGTTAATTTACTGACAACGTTTCAGTGTCTTTTGGACTTGATCAATCCTACCTCCAGCCTTGCTAAAAGAAAAGTTTGACAACCCCAAATCAGAAAGAGGGTCTTAATCAATACCGAGAGAATCCATCCCAACCCCAAAAAAGTTAACTGGTGTTTTGACGTTTTTTTCCCCGTCTTGGCGTCAGCTATATACCGTCCAATGAAGTGGAGGACAAACTGGAGCCGACATTTAACGCAGTTAATTACATCCTGAGCCATCGGTTTTGAAGTCTTGTTACGAACGCCATGAAATTACGCGACAAATAATCCGACAGTTTTACACACATGAGTCATATAAACATATATCAAAATATTATTTCCTTGGGATTATTTTAGTCACGTGACATAATAGCATCTCGGCTTGTAAATTTCGCTGTGAACATCATGTCCCTGTGCGGAGCTCGTCCATTCATCTTCGTTATAGCCACACCGAAACACAAAAAATCAACTTAACCAGCAAACTCAACTATGTTCAACGTTGGCGGTATTGATTGATTAATGGATTATATACACCCATCTATTAAATGGTCCATTCCATCGAGAGGAAAAGAAGAGACACATTAACACAGCTTCAATATGCGGGTCATTCAGCCGACATGCTCCATACTCTACCCAGCGAATTGTGCAAAGAATTTAAATGTTTCTCGGATATCTGCGGTAATAGCATTAACTTTAAACATCTTCACTGGATGTCGCTCAAATTATGTCACATAGTTTGTCACACGTGTCGTGTCACGGGAGTCCGGTGGGTCTACAAGCAATAAGAGCTATCGACTAGAGAGTACAGTTAATTCTGTAATGGGTTCGAATACCAGATTTGTCTTTATTAGGTTCATTTTTTTTTTTAAAGGTTGTTTGTTTGTTTATTGTTTAACGCCGCACTCAGCAATATTCCAGCTATATGACGGCGGTCTGTAAATTATCGAGTCGGGACCAGACAATCCAGGGATTGACATTATGCGCATCGATCCACGCAATTGGTATACGATGACGTGTATCGACCAAGTCAGCGAGCCTGACCACCCCATCCCGTTAGTCGCCTTTTACGACAAGCATAGTCACCTTTTACGGCAAGCATGGGCTGCTGAAGACCTATTCTACCCCGGATCTTCACGGGTCTTATTAGGTTTAACTTTGTCTTCACCATACCCGTGCATGCTGGCCTAAAACCTGCATCACTTTGTGTTTATTCACACATCACGTGAAGCTTAATTCTGGTGTCCCCCGATGTGAAATTGCTGGAATACTGCTAGAAGCAGGGTAAACCCATACTCACTCACTAACTCGCTCTTCCAAAATCAAGCTGACTCGCCAGGATATACCTGAAATGTTGCTCTAACCCAACTCACTCACTCACTCACTCATTCATACACTCACTCACTCATTCACTCACTCATACACTCACTCATTCACCCACTGTAACAATATCACAATTTCAAGGGCATTATATCGAAAGAACTAGATCCTATTCAAAGTACGTTTCATGAATTCTTTAAGAACAATATTTCATCACATACCATAACTGATCGTAAAGTTTTGTCAGTGTTTTTCCCAAGCACATTAAAATCAGATCTTTAACATCCACCGATACAAAACATATCTTCGTGTATCTGATCTCATCTTAATGAGATTTAAGGGGGTCGGGTAGCCTAGTGGTTAAAGCGTTCGCTCGTCACGCCGAAGACCCGGGTTCGATTCCCGAAATGGCTGAAGCCCATTTCTTTTGTCCCCCGCCGTGATATTGCGGGAATATTGCTAATAGCGGCCTAAAACCATTCTCACTAACGCACTCACTCACTCACTCACTCATATAGCTGGGATGGTGGCGGGTTCGGGTTACAACAACAAGCAAGAAATGAGAACGTCCAAAACATATAAAAACGCCATCATGCCACTGACAGCACAAGTCCGGAATATAGCACCAATGATTTGTTTCTCTAATGACGTACTACCTGGAGAGGAAAAGTCGAAAATTAGGTTTGTTATGTCTGAATTCTTAATCAACGTCAATGGTAAAGCTATTAACAGATATAAGGGCGAATTATTTTCGTCATTCTACTGTTTCTATAGATACTGCTGGATCAAGAACTCAAAATTACTTTAATTCCTTGTTAAAAAGCTTAAATATTATCTTCTCTTTTTCTGATCGAATTCTTATTTTAAGGATAACGTGAAAAGCAAATGGAAATAAATATAATTTAAAATTTAATCAATCATAATATCATACAATGATGAATTTAAATTTGACATAAGGAAAGATTTAAAACAACAAAGCCATCTTTAAACCAAACAATAGAATTTTAATGCGATGGTTCAAATTCGTCCTAGATAAATAGGACATTTCAAAGTTTCCTTAAGGAATCATTATAATTGGGGTTGTTTGTTTCATGCATAGTCAAATAAAAACATATATTGTTGGAGTCTAAATGAATCTTTAACATCTATTACAGCTGTCAGATTGCTTTTGAGACTTCAAAGAGCTGATCAATAAGTTTATTAATGTTGGAACTTCAATGCTTAATTTTTAATTATTTTTTTTGTACTTAAACTCTTTCACGTTCAAAGCACTCTTATCTATGACATCAACAAGGTAATTCCCCACAGAAATGTTGCCCATTGGCAATCTGACTCCTCTCACATTTCTCATGATAGGGGGCGGTCGGTTAGCCTAGTGGTTAAAGCGTTCGCTCGTCACGCCGAAGACCCGGGTTCGATTCCCGACATGGGTACAATGTGTGAAGCCCATTTCTGGTGTCCCCCGCCGTGATATTGCGGGAATATTGCTAAAAGCGGCGTAAAACCAAACTCACTCACTCGTGATAGTGTTCCTTGGTCGCGACTACCGATGTCTGCGAAGCTACTCGACTATTCCTGCAAGACTGAATAAACCCCGAATTTTGTTTGTTTGTTCGTTTGTTGTTTAACGCCGCAATATTCCAGCTATGCGACGGTGGTCGTAAATGAGCGAGTCTGGACCAGACAATCCAGTGATTGACATTATGGGAATCGATCTATGTAACTGACATGCATCAACCAAGTCAGCGAGCCTGAACACTCGATCTCGTTTGCCGCCGCTTACAACAAGCATGGGTTGCTGAAGACCAAATCTAACCCGGATCTTCACGGGTCCCCAAAGGATGTACATGTATTGTATCAATTCATTAACTTTGGATGAAGTGATCCTATGGTATATTCTGCTATACTGCTCGCTGTACCTTAAGAATTATTGTCAACATTAATTCATGTTTAGTGAGTGAATTGGGTTTAACGCCGCTTTGAACAGTACACATGTCACCCACTTTTATTTGTCACTCCAAAACACATCCTCTGTCCTAAAACTGGTAACATCATGAAACATTGACAGGTGCCATCTGTTTACCTAATGATGAAAGAATAGATTATTAACTAAACATTAACAACATGTCTTTGAGATCCTGACTGGCAAATCAGTCTTCACTCTCTCAAAGAGGTGGCATGAAATTCCACGCACTGATCTACCACTTATGCCGAAAACAAAACGACCCGATAATCAGGTCCAACCGGACTGTCGATTGTCCGCGTGCTTCCACGTTGACAAAATCTCTTGACTCCCAGCAGCTTCACGCCTCCGCCACCAAAACCGCCAGTTCCACGACATCCTGGAAGTCTTTGATCTGCCAAAGACTTCTCTCCTTTGATGCATGAAGCTAAAGTGTCTTTGTAGTGGTTTGATGGTTGCCCATCCTTGCTCTTAGAATGGAAGTCATGTTATTGATAATTGCTTGTGGAACAAATGCCAAGAATTGTCTATGAAATAGTCGGGACGTTTGTTCGATCGGAGGATGGTTTTGGCGCTACGGGGTTAAACCTTTTAGCGGACCTTGACTTTTTGTGATTACATGAAATGGGAATAGCCTTCTTTGATTTCCTGATTGAAAGCCATTACATAAATTGGAGGCTGTGTTGCTGTTTCCACAAACAGTTAGCCATGCATTATGTCTGCTAACCTTTCTACGTACCGTCGCATCACATCAAAATAGCCACGAGTATCTGACTAAGTAGAATTGCATATCGTAATACTCAAATCCATGCACACATTTGCTTAATACATTTTATGTGTATTTTTTCCCGAAGGGCTTCTCAAAAAAATCGGAAGTAATATTTTGGGTGACATGTTTTCGGGGGGTCAATGAGATAATTCTAATATATAGGAGCACTCGAAATATCGTAGTGGTTGGTTTGCAAGTGAAAAATGTCTTTTTGATTTTGATTGTTTTATTTCTGAAAGTGGCCTGTTTCGTTGGGATATGGTGGTACGTTGTTTTTTTAATCTACACACTTAGGAGTGAGTGAGTTGGGTTTAACGCCGCACAGCGAATGGCGGCGCCTTAGACGACTGGGCCACCCGTGCCCCCTACACACGTAGGGGGGCGATTTAGGAACGGCGAACGGGTGGATAGAGAACAGGATAGAGGGTGGAGAGAGAACAGGATAGAGGGTGGATAGAGGGGGGTGATAGGGAACAGGATAGAGGGTGGATATAGAACAGGATAGAGTTTGATAGAGAACAGGATAGAGGGTGGATAGAGAACAGGATAGAGGGTGGATAGAGAACAGGATGGAGGGTGGATAGAAAACAGGATAGAGGGTGGATAGAGGGTGGATAGAGAACAGGATAGAGGGTGGATAGAGAAAAGGATAGAGGGTGGATAGAGAACAGGATAGAGGGTGGATAGAAAACAGGATAGAAGGTGGATAGAGAACAGGATAGAGGATGGACAGGGTATTTCGTGAGGCCGAGGAAGTGATTGCTTTCGGTCACGTTTCTTGACGACTGGACTTTAAATGACCATTAGGACCGAGTCATGAAGCTGAAGTCGCATTTTAAACGCGTAAAATAATTCTGGAAGGAGCTGTATCTATATTCGGTCAATTTTAAGGATCCTGACTGTACGGTGTTTCCGAATGGCATTCTAACGATCCAGGTCATTTCTCTATCATGTCAACCCCTTATTGTTATTCTCGAGGCTTCATCCAGACGTTCCTACTCGTTGCAATGTGATCGGATATAGACGTGCCAATCCCATTCACAATTAGCCTCATGTCCAACAAGGTGGAATCGGCGATTCACAGCGACGTACTTTAGCGAATCTGTATAAATTTACAATGATGGCACCAAGTGTCAGCGAAACAAGTGAGCATGTCCTGCTCTACCGCCATCACTGTACCTAGACATATTCTCCGACTGGCCAGGGGAACGAGTGAGCATGTCCTGCTCTACCGTCATCACTGAACCTAGACATATTCTCCGACTGGCCAGGGAAACGAGTGAGCATGTCCTGCTCTACCGTCATCACTGAACCTAGACATATACTCCGACTGGCCAGGGAAACGAGTGAGCTTGTCCTGCTCTACCGTCATCACTGAACCTAGACATATTCTCCGACTGGCCAGGGAAACGAGTGAGCATGTCCTGCTCTACCGTCATCACTGAACCTAGACATATTCTCCGACTGGCCAGGGGAACGAGTGAGCATGTCCTGCTCTACCGTCATCACTGAACCTAGACATATTCTCCGACTGGCCAGGGAAACGAGTGAGTATGGCCTGCTCTATCGTCATCACTGAACCTAGACATATTCTCCGACTGGCCAGGGAAACGAGTGAGCTTGTCCTGCTCTACCGTCATCACTGAACCTAGACATATTCTCCGACTGGCCAGGGAAACGAGTGAGCATGTCCTGCTCTACCGTCAACCTAGACATATTCTCCGACTGGCCAGGGGAACGAGTGAGTATGTCCTGCTCCACCGTCATCACTGAACCTAGACATATTCTCCGACTGGCCAGGGAAACGAGTGAGCATGTCCTGCTCTACCGTCATCACTGAACCTAGACATATTCTCCGACTGGCCGGGGGAACGAGTGAGCATGTCTTGGTCTACCGTCAACCTAGACATATTCTCCGACTGGCCAGGGAAACGAGTGAGCATGTCCTGCTCTACCGTCATCACTGAACCTAGACATATTCTCCGACTGGCCAGGGGAACGAGTGAGCATGTCCTGCTCTACCGTCATCACTGAACCTAGACATATTCTCCGACTGGCCAGGGGAACGAGTGAGCATGTCCTGCTCTACCGTCATCACTGAACCTAGACATATTCTCCGACTGGCCAGGGAAACGAGTGAGCATGTCCTGCTCTACCGTCATCACTGAACCTAGACATATTCTCCGACTGGCCAGGGGAACGAGTGAGCATGTCCTGCTCTACCGTCATCACTGAACCTAGACATATTCTCCGACTGGCCAGGGGAACGAGTGAGTATGTCCTGCTCCACCGTCATCACTGAACCTAGACATATTCTCCGACTGGCCAGGGAAACGAGTGAGCATGTCCTGCTCTACCGTCATCACTGAACCTAGACATATTCTCCGACTGGCCGGGGGAACGAGTGAGCATGTCTTGGTCTACCGTCAACCTAGACATATTCTCCGACTGGCCAGGGAAACGAGTGAGCATGTCCTGCTCTACCGTCATCACTGAACCTAGACATATTCTCCGACTGGCCAGGGGAACGAGTGAGCATGTCCTGCTCTATCGTCATCACTGAACCTAGACATATTCTCCGACTGGCCAGGGGAACGAGTGAGCATGTCCTGCTCTACCGTCATCACTGAACCTAGACATATACTCCGACTGGCCAGGGAAACGAGTGAGTATGTCCTGCTCTACCGTCATCACTGAACCTAGACATATTCTCCGACTGGCCAGGGGAACGAGTGAGTATGGCCTGCTCTACCGTAATCACTGAACCTAGACATATACTCCGACTGGCCAGGGAAACGAGTGAGCATGTCCTGCTCTACCGTCATCACTGAACCTAGACATATTCTCCGACTGGCCAGGGGAACGAGTGAGTATGGCCTGCTCTACCGTCATCACTGAACCTAGACATATACTCCGACTGGCCAGGGAAACGAGTGAGCATGTCCTGCTCTACAGTCATCACTGAACCTAGACATATTCTCCGACTGGCCAGGGAAACGAGTGAGTATGTCCTGCTCTACCGTCATCACTGAACCTAGACATATTCTCCGACTGGCCAGGGGAACGAGTGAGAATGTCCTGCTCTACCGTCAACCTAGACATATTCTCCGACTGGCCAGGGAAACGAGTGAGAATGTCCTGCTCTACAGTCAACCTAGACATATTCTCCGACTGGCCAGGTAAACGAGTGAGGATGTCCTGCTCTACCGTCATCACTGAACCTAGACATATTCTCCGACTGGTCAGGGAAACGAGTGAGCATGTCCTGCTCTACCGTCATCACTGAACCTAGACATATTCTCCGACTGGCCAGGGGAACAAGTGAGCATGTCCTGGTCTACCGTCATCACTGAACCTAGAAATATTCTCCGGCTGGCCAGGGAAACGAGTGAGTATGTCCTGCTCTACCGTCATCACTGAACCTAGAAATATTCTCCGACTGGCCAGGGAAACGAGTGAGGATGTCCTGCTCTACCGTCATCACTGAACCTAGACATATTCTCCGACTGGCCAAGGGAACGAGTGAGTATGTCCTGCTCTACCGTCATCACTGAACCTAGACATATTCTCCGACTGGCCAGGGAAACGAGTGACCATGTCCTGCTCTACCGTCATCACTGAACCTAGACATATTCTCCGACTGGCCAGGGGAACGAGTGAGTATGTCCTGCTCTACCGTCATCACTGAACCTAGACATATTCTCCGACTGGCCAGGGGAACGAGTGAGAATGTCCTGCTCTACCGTCAACCTAGACATATTCTCCGACTGGCCAGGGAAACGAGTGAGAATGTCCTGCTCTACCGTCAACCTAGACATATTCTCCGACTGGCCAGCGAAACGAGTGAGCATGTCCTGCTCTACCGTCAACCTAGACATATTCTCCGACTGGCCAGGTAAACGAGTGAGTATGTCCTGCTCTATCGTCATCACTGAACCTAGACATATTCTCCGACTGGCCAGGGGAACAAGTGAGCATGTCCTGGTCTACCGTCATCACTGAACCTAGAAATATTCTCCGGCTGGCCAGGGGAACAAGTGAGCATGTCCTGCTCTACCGTCATCACTGAACCTAGACATATTCTCCGACTGGCCAGGGAAACGAGTGAGTATATCCTGCTCTTCCGTCATTACTGAACCTAGACATATTCTCCGACTGGCCAGGGGAACGAGTGAGAATGTCCTGCTCTACCGTCAACCTAGACATATTCTCCGACTGGCCAGGGAAACGAGTGAGAATGTCCTGGTCTACCGTCAACCTAGACATATTCTCCGACTGGCCAGGGAAACGAGTGAGCATGTCCTGCTCTACAGTCAACCTAGACATATTCTCCGACTGGCCAGGGGAACGAGTGAGCATGTCCTGCTCTACCGTCATCACTGAACCTAGACATATTCTCCGACTGGCCAGGGGAACGAATGAGCATGTCCTGCTCTATCGTCATCACTGAACCTAGACATATTCTCCGACTGGCCAGGGAAACGAGTGAGTATGTCCTGCTCTGTCGTCATCACTGAACCTAGACATATTCTCCGACTGGCCAGGGGAACAAGTGAGCATGTCCTGGTCTACGGTCATCACTGAACCTAGAAATATTCTCCGGCTGGCCAGGGGAACAAGTGAGCATGTCCTGCTCTACCGTCATCACTGAACCTAGACATATTCTCCGACTGGCCAGGGGAACGAGTGAGCATGTCCTGCTCTACCGTCATCACTGAACCTAGACATATTCTCCGACTGGCCAGGGGAACGAGTGAGCATGTCCTGCTCTATCGTCATCACTGAACTTAGACATATTCTCCGACTGGCCAGGGGAACGAGTGAGCATGTCCTGCTCTATCGTCATCACTGAACCTAGACATGTTCTCCGACTGGCCAGGGAAACGAGTGAGAATGTCCTGCTCTATCGTCATCACTGAACCTAGAAATATTCTCCGACTGGCCAGGGAAACGAGTGAGTATGTCCTGCTCTATCGTCATCACTGAACCTAGACATATTCTCCGACTGGCCAGGGGAACGAGTGAGCATGTCCTGCTCTACCGTCATCACTGAACCTAGACATATTCTCCGACTGGCCAGGGGAACGAATGAGCATGTCCTGCTCTATCGTCATCATTGGACCTAGACATATTCTCCGACTGGCCAGGTAAACGAGTGAGTATGTCCTGCTCTATCGTCATCACTGAACCTAGACATATTCTCCGACTGGCCAGGGGAACAAGTGAGCATGTCCTGGTCTACGGTCATCACTGAACCTAGAAATATTCTCCGGCTGGCCAGGGGAACAAGTGAGCATGTCCTGCTCTACCGTCATCACTGAACCTAGACATATTCTCCGACTGGCCAGGGGAACGAGTGAGCATGTCCTGCTCTACCGTCATCACTGAACCTAGACATATTCTCCGACTGGCCAGGGGAACGAGTGAGCATGTCCTGCTCTATCGTCATCACTGAACCTAGACATATTCTCCGACTGGCCAGGGGAACGAGTGAGCATGTCCTGCTCTATCGTCATCACTGAACCTAGACATGTTCTCCGACTGGCCAGGGAAACGAGTGAGCATGTCCTGCTCTACCGTCATCACTGAACCTAGACATATACTCCGACTGGCCAGGGAAACGAGTGAGCTTGTCCTGCTCTACCGTCATCACTGAACCTAGACATATTCTCCGACTGGCCAGGGAAACGAGTGAGCATGTCCTGCTCTACCGTCATCACTGAACCTAGACATATTCTCCGACTGGCCAGGGGAACGAGTGAGCATGTCCTGCTCTACCGTCATCACTGAACCTAGACATATTCTCCGACTGGCCAGGGAAACGAGTGAGTATGGCCTGCTCTATCGTCATCACTGAACCTAGACATATTCTCCGACTGGCCAGGGAAACGAGTGAGCTTGTCCTGCTCTACCGTCATCACTGAACCTAGACATATTCTCCGACTGGCCAGGGAAACGAGTGAGCATGTCCTGCTCTACCGTCAACCTAGACATATTCTCCGACTGGCCAGGGGAACGAGTGAGTATGTCCTGCTCCACCGTCATCACTGAACCTAGACATATTCTCCGACTGGCCAGGGAAACGAGTGAGCATGTCCTGCTCTACCGTCATCACTGAACCTAGACATATTCTCCGACTGGCCAGGGGAACGAGTGAGCATGTCCTGCTCTACCGTCATCACTGAACCTAGACATATTCTCCGACTGGCCAGGGGAACGAGTGAGCATGTCCTGCTCTACCGTCATCACTGAACCTAGACATATTCTCCGACTGGCCAGGGAAACGAGTGAGCATGTCCTGCTCTACCGTCATCACTGAACCTAGACATATTCTCCGACTGGCCAGGGGAACGAGTGAGCATGTCCTGCTCTACCGTCATCACTGAACCTAGACATATTCTCCGACTGGCCAGGGGAACGAGTGAGTATGTCCTGCTCCACCGTCATCACTGAACCTAGACATATTCTCCGACTGGCCAGGGAAACGAGTGAGCATGTCCTGCTCTACCGTCATCACTGAACCTAGACATATTCTCCGACTGGCCGGGGGAACGAGTGAGCATGTCTTGGTCTACCGTCAACCTAGACATATTCTCCGACTGGCCAGGGAAACGAGTGAGCATGTCCTGCTCTACCGTCATCACTGAACCTAGACATATTCTCCGACTGGCCAGGGGAACGAGTGAGCATGTCCTGCTCTATCGTCATCACTGAACCTAGACATATTCTCCGACTGGCCAGGGGAACGAGTGAGCATGTCCTGCTCTACCGTCATCACTGAACCTAGACATATACTCCGACTGGCCAGGGAAACGAGTGAGTATGTCCTGCTCTACCGTCATCACTGAACCTAGACATATTCTCCGACTGGCCAGGGGAACGAGTGAGTATGGCCTGCTCTACCGTAATCACTGAACCTAGACATATACTCCGACTGGCCAGGGAAACGAGTGAGCATGTCCTGCTCTACCGTCATCACTGAACCTAGACATATTCTCCGACTGGCCAGGGGAACGAGTGAGTATGGCCTGCTCTACCGTCATCACTGAACCTAGACATATACTCCGACTGGCCAGGGAAACGAGTGAGCATGTCCTGCTCTACAGTCATCACTGAACCTAGACATATTCTCCGACTGGCCAGGGAAACGAGTGAGTATGTCCTGCTCTACCGTCATCACTGAACCTAGACATATTCTCCGACTGGCCAGGGGAACGAGTGAGAATGTCCTGCTCTACCGTCAACCTAGACATATTCTCCGACTGGCCAGGGAAACGAGTGAGAATGTCCTGCTCTACAGTCAACCTAGACATATTCTCCGACTGGCCAGGTAAACGAGTGAGGATGTCCTGCTCTACCGTCATCACTGAACCTAGACATATTCTCCGACTGGTCAGGGAAACGAGTGAGCATGTCCTGCTCTACCGTCATCACTGAACCTAGACATATTCTCCGACTGGCCAGGGGAACAAGTGAGCATGTCCTGGTCTACCGTCATCACTGAACCTAGAAATATTCTCCGGCTGGCCAGGGAAACGAGTGAGTATGTCCTGCTCTACCGTCATCACTGAACCTAGAAATATTCTCCGACTGGCCAGGGAAACGAGTGAGGATGTCCTGCTCTACCGTCATCACTGAACCTAGACATATTCTCCGACTGGCCAAGGGAACGAGTGAGTATGTCCTGCTCTACCGTCATCACTGAACCTAGACATATTCTCCGACTGGCCAGGGAAACGAGTGACCATGTCCTGCTCTACCGTCATCACTGAACCTAGACATATTCTCCGACTGGCCAGGGGAACGAGTGAGTATGTCCTGCTCTACCGTCATCACTGAACCTAGACATATTCTCCGACTGGCCAGGGGAACGAGTGAGAATGTCCTGCTCTACCGTCAACCTAGACATATTCTCCGACTGGCCAGGGAAACGAGTGAGAATGTCCTGCTCTACCGTCAACCTAGACATATTCTCCGACTGGCCAGCGAAACGAGTGAGCATGTCCTGCTCTACCGTCAACCTAGACATATTCTCCGACTGGCCAGGTAAACGAGTGAGCATGTCCTGCTCTACAGTCAACCTAGACATATTCTCCGACTGGCCAGGTAAACGAGTGAGTATGTCCTGCTCTATCGTCATCACTGAACCTAGACATATTCTCCGACTGGCCAGGGGAACAAGTGAGCATGTCCTGGTCTACCGTCATCACTGAACCTAGAAATATTCTCCGGCTGGCCAGGGGAACAAGTGAGCATGTCCTGCTCTACCGTCATCACTGAACCTAGACATATTCTCCGACTGGCCAGGGAAACGAGTGAGTATATCCTGCTCTTCCGTCATTACTGAACCTAGACATATTCTCCGACTGGCCAGGGGAACGAGTGAGAATGTCCTGCTCTACCGTCAACCTAGACATATTCTCCGACTGGCCAGGGAAACGAGTGAGAATGTCCTGGTCTACCGTCAACCTAGACATATTCTCCGACTGGCCAGGGAAACGAGTGAGCATGTCCTGCTCTACAGTCAACCTAGACATATTCTCCGACTGGCCAGGGGAACGAGTGAGCATGTCCTGCTCTACCGTCATCACTGAACCTAGACATATTCTCCGACTGGCCAGGGGAACGAATGAGCATGTCCTGCTCTATCGTCATCACTGAACCTAGACATATTCTCCGACTGGCCAGGGAAACGAGTGAGTATGTCCTGCTCTGTCGTCATCACTGAACCTAGACATATTCTCCGACTGGCCAGGGGAACAAGTGAGCATGTCCTGGTCTACGGTCATCACTGAACCTAGAAATATTCTCCGGCTGGCCAGGGGAACAAGTGAGCATGTCCTGCTCTACCGTCATCACTGAACCTAGACATATTCTCCGACTGGCCAGGGGAACGAGTGAGCATGTCCTGCTCTACCGTCATCACTGAACCTAGACATATTCTCCGACTGGCCAGGGGAACGAGTGAGCATGTCCTGCTCTATCGTCATCACTGAACTTAGACATATTCTCCGACTGGCCAGGGGAACGAGTGAGCATGTCCTGCTCTATCGTCATCACTGAACCTAGACATGTTCTCCGACTGGCCAGGGAAACGAGTGAGAATGTCCTGCTCTATCGTCATCACTGAACCTAGAAATATTCTCCGACTGGCCAGGGGAACGAGTGAGTATGTCCTGCTCTATCGTCATCACTGAACCTAGACATATTCTCCGACTGGCCAGGGGAACGAGTGAGCATGTCCTGCTCTACCGTCATCACTGAACCTAGACATATTCTCCGACTGGCCAGGGGAACGAATGAGCATGTCCTGCTCTATCGTCATCACTGAACCTAGACATATTCTCCGACTGGCCAGGTAAACGAGTGAGTATGTCCTGCTCTACCGTCATCACTGAACCTAGACATATTCTCCGACTGGCCAGGGGAACAAGTGAGCATGTCCTGGTCTACGGTCATCACTGAACCTAGAAATATTCTCCGGCTGGCCAGGGGAACAAGTGAGCATGTCCTGCTCTACCGTCATCACTGAACCTAGACATATTCTCCGACTGGCCAGGGGAACGAGTGAGCATGTCCTGCTCTACCGTCATCACTGAACCTAGACATATTCTCCGACTGGCCAGGGGAACGAGTGAGCATGTCCTGCTCTATCGTCATCACTGAACCTAGACATGTTCTCCGACTGGCCAGGGAAACGAGTGAGAATGTCCTGCTCTATCGTCATCACTGAACCTAGAAATATTCTCCGACTGGCCAGGGGAACGAGTGAGCATGTCCTGCTCTACCGTCATCACTGAACCTAGACATATTCTCCGACTGGCCAGGGGAACGAGTGAGTATGTCCTGCTCTACCGTCATCACTGAACCTAGACATATTCTCCGACTGGCCAGGGAAACGAGTGAGCATGTCCTGCTCTACCGTCATCACTGAACCTAGACATATTCTCCGACTGGCCGGGGGAACGAGTGAGCATGTCTTGGTCTACCGTCAACCTAGACATATTCTCCGACTGGCCAGGGAAACGAGTGAGCATGTCCTGCTCTACCGTCATCACTGAACCTAGACATATTCTCCGACTGGCCAGGGGAACGAGTGAGCATGTCCTGCTCTATCGTCATCACTGAACCTAGACATATTCTCCGACTGGCCAGGGGAACGAGTGAGCATGTCCTGCTCTACCGTCATCACTGAACCTAGACATATACTCCGACTGGCCAGGGAAACGAGTGAGTATGTCCTGCTCTACCGTCATCACTGAACCTAGACATATTCTCCGACTGGCCAGGGGAACGAGTGAGTATGGCCTGCTCTACCGTAATCACTGAACCTAGACATATACTCCGACTGGCCAGGGAAACGAGTGAGCATGTCCTGCTCTACCGTCATCACTGAACCTAGACATATTCTCCGACTGGCCAGGGGAACGAGTGAGTATGTCCTGCTCTACCGTCATCACTGAACCTAGACATATACTCCGACTGGCCAGGGAAACGAGTGAGCATGTCCTGCTCTACAGTCATCACTGAACCTAGACATATTCTCCGACTGGCCAGGGGAACGAGTGAGTATGTCCTGCTCTACCGTCATCACTGAACCTAGACATATTCTCCGACTGGCCAGGGGAACGAGTGAGAATGTCCTGCTCTACCGTCAACCTAGACATATTCTCCGACTGGCCAGGGAAACGAGTGAGAATGTCCTGCTCTACAGTCAACCTAGACATATTCTCCGACTGGCCAGGTAAACGAGTGAGGATGTCCTGCTCTACCGTCATCACTGAACCTAGACATATTCTCCGACTGGTCAGGGAAACGAGTGAGCATGTCCTGCTCTACCGTCATCACTGAACCTAGACATATTCTCCGACTGGCCAGGGGAACAAGTGAGCATGTCCTGGTCTACCGTCATCACTGAACCTAGAAATATTCTCCGGCTGGCCAGGGAAACGAGTGAGTATGTCCTGCTCTACCGTCATCACTGAACCTAGAAATATTCTCCGACTGGCCAGGGAAACGAGTGAGGATGTCCTGCTCTACCGTCATCACTGAACCTAGACATATTCTCCGACTGGCCAAGGGAACGAGTGAGTATGTCCTGCTCTACCGTCATCACTGAACCTAGACATATTCTCCGACTGGCCAGGGAAACGAGTGACCATGTCCTGCTCTACCGTCATCACTGAACCTAGACATATTCTCCGACTGGCCAGGGGAACGAGTGAGTATGTCCTGCTCTACCGTCATCACTGAACCTAGACATATTCTCCGACTGGCCAGGGGAACGAGTGAGAATGTCCTGCTCTACCGTCAACCTAGACATATTCTCCGACTGGCCAGGGAAACGAGTGAGAATGTCCTGCTCTACCGTCAACCTAGACATATTCTCCGACTGGCCAGCGACACGAGTGAGCATGTCCTGCTCTACCGTCAACCTAGACATATTCTCCGACTGGCCAGGTAAACGAGTGAGCATGTCCTGCTCTACAGTCAACCTAGACATATTCTCCGACTGGCCAGGTAAACGAGTGAGTATGTCCTGCTCTATCGTCATCACTGAACCTAGACATATTCTCCGACTGGCCAGGGGAACAAGTGAGCATGTCCTGGTCTACCGTCATCACTGAACCTAGAAATATTCTCCGGCTGGCCAGGGGAACAAGTGAGCATGTCCTGCTCTACCGTCATCACTGAACCTAGACATATTCTCCGACTGGCCAGGGAAACGAGTGAGTATATCCTGCTCTTCCGTCATTACTGAACCTAGACATATTCTCCGACTGGCCAGGGGAACGAGTGAGAATGTCCTGCTCTACCGTCAACCTAGACATATTCTCCGACTGGCCAGGGAAACGAGTGAGAATGTCCTGGTCTACCGTCAACCTAGACATATTCTCCGACTGGCCAGGGAAACGAGTGAGCATGTCCTGCTCTACAGTCAACCTAGACATATTCTCCGACTGGCCAGGGGAACGAGTGAGCATGTCCTGCTCTACCGTCATCACTGAACCTAGACATATTCTCCGACTGGCCAGGGGAACGAATGAGCATGTCCTGCTCTATCGTCATCACTGAACCTAGACATATTCTCCGACTGGCCAGGGAAACGAGTGAGTATGTCCTGCTCTGTCGTCATCACTGAACCTAGACATATTCTCCGACTGGCCAGGGGAACAAGTGAGCATGTCCTGGTCTACGGTCATCACTGAACCTAGAAATATTCTCCGGCTGGCCAGGGGAACAAGTGAGCATGTCCTGCTCTACCGTCATCACTGAACCTAGACATATTCTCCGACTGGCCAGGGGAACGAGTGAGCATGTCCTGCTCTACCGTCATCACTGAACCTAGACATATTCTCCGACTGGCCAGGGGAACGAGTGAGCATGTCCTGCTCTATCGTCATCACTGAACTTAGACATATTCTCCGACTGGCCAGGGGAACGAGTGAGCATGTCCTGCTCTATCGTCATCACTGAACCTAGACATGTTCTCCGACTGGCCAGGGAAACGAGTGAGAATGTCCTGCTCTATCGTCATCACTGAACCTAGAAATATTCTCCGACTGGCCAGGGGAACGAGTGAGTATGTCCTGCTCTATCGTCATCACTGAACCTAGACATATTCTCCGACTGGCCAGGGGAACGAGTGAGCATGTCCTGCTCTACCGTCATCACTGAACCTAGACATATTCTCCGACTGGCCAGGGGAACGAATGAGCATGTCCTGCTCTATCGTCATCACTGAACCTAGACATATTCTCCGACTGGCCAGGTAAACGAGTGAGTATGTCCTGCTCTACCGTCATCACTGAACCTAGACATATTCTCCGACTGGCCAGGGGAACAAGTGAGCATGTCCTGGTCTACGGTCATCACTGAACCTAGAAATATTCTCCGGCTGGCCAGGGGAACAAGTGAGCATGTCCTGCTCTACCGTCATCACTGAACCTAGACATATTCTCCGACTGGCCAGGGGAACGAGTGAGCATGTCCTGCTCTACCGTCATCACTGAACCTAGACATATTCTCCGACTGGCCAGGGGAACGAGTGAGCATGTCCTGCTCTATCGTCATCACTGAACCTAGACATGTTCTCCGACTGGCCAGGGAAACGAGTGAGAATGTCCTGCTCTATCGTCATCACTGAACCTAGAAATATTCTCCGACTGGCCAGGGGAACGAGTGAGCATGTCCTGCTCTACCGTCATCACTGAACCTAGACATATTCTCCGACTGGCCAGGGGAACGAGTGAGTATGTCCTGCTCTACCGTCATCACTGAACCTAGACATATTCTCCGACTGGCCAGGGAAACGAGTGAGCATGTCCTGCTCTACCGTCATCACTGAACCTAGACATATTCTCCGACTGGCCAGGGGAACGAGTGAGCATGTCCTGGTCTACCGTCATCACTGAACCTAGACATATTCTCCGACTGGCCAGGGAAACGAGTGAGTATGTCCTGCTCTACAGTCATCACTGAACCTAGACATATTCTCCGACTGGCCAGGGAAACGAGTGAGTATGTCCTGCTCTACCGTCATCACTGAACCTAGACATATTCTCCGACTGGCCAGGGGAACGAGTGAGTATGGCCTGCTCTACCGTAACCACTGAACCTAGACATATACTCCGACTGGCCAGGGAAACGAGTGAGCATGTCCTGCTCTACCGTCATCACTGAACCTAGACATATTCTCCGACTGGCCAGGGGAACGAGTGAGTATGGCCTGCTCTACCGTCATCACTGAACCTAGACATATACTCCGACTGGCCAGGGAAACGAGTGAGCATGTCCTGCTCTACAGTCATCACTGAACCTAGACATATTCTCCGACTGGCCAGGGAAACGAGTGAGTATGTCCTGCTCTACCGTCATCACTGAACCTAGACATATTCTCCGACTGGCCAGGGGAACGAGTGAGAATGTCCTGCTCTACCGTCAACCTAGACATATTCTCCGACTGGCCAGGGAAACGAGTGAGAATGTCCTGCTCTACAGTCAACCTAGACATATTCTCCGACTGGCCAGGTAAACGAGTGAGGATGTCCTGCTCTACCGTCATCACTGAACCTAGACATATTCTCCGACTGGTCAGGGAAACGAGTGAGCATGTCCTGCTCTACCGTCATCACTGAACCTAGACATATTCTCCGACTGGCCAGGGGAACAAGTGAGCATGTCCTGGTCTACCGTCATCACTGAACCTAGAAATATTCTCCGGCTGGCCAGGGAAACGAGTGAGTATGTCCTGCTCTACCGTCATCACTGAACCTAGAAATATTCTCCGACTGGCCAGGGAAACGAGTGAGGATGTCCTGCTCTACCGTCATCACTGAACCTAGACATATTCTCCGACTGGCCAGGGGAACGAGTGAGTATGTCCTGCTCTACCGTCATCACTGAACCTAGACATATTCTCCGACTGGCCAGGGAAACGAGTGACCATGTCCTGCTCTATCGTCATCACTGAACCTAGACATATTCTCCGACTGGCCAGGGGAACGAGTGAGTATGTCCTGCTCTACCGTCATCACTGAACCTAGACATATTCTCCGACTGGCCAGGGGAACGAGTGAGAATGTCCTGCTCTACCGTCAACCTAGACATATTCTCCGACTGGCCAGGGAAACGAGTGAGAATGTCCTGCTCTACCGTCAACCTAGACATATTCTCCGACTGGCCAGCGAAACGAGTGAGCATGTCCTGCTCTACCGTCAACCTAGACATATTCTCCGACTGGCCAGGTAAACGAGTGAGCATGTCCTGCTCTACAGTCAACCTAGACATATTCTCCGACTGGCCAGGTAAACGAGTGAGTATGTCCTGCTCTATCGTCATCACTGAACCTAGACATATTCTCCGACTGGCCAGGGGAACAAGTGAGCATGTCCTGGTCTACCGTCATCACTGAACCTAGAAATATTCTCCGGCTGGCCAGGGGAACAAGTGAGCATGTCCTGCTCTACCGTCATCACTGAACCTAGACATATTCTCCGACTGGCCAGGGAAACGAGTGAGTATATCCTGCTCTTCCGTCATTACTGAACCTAGACATATTCTCCGACTGGCCAGGGGAACGAGTGAGAATGTCCTGCTCTACAGTCAACCTAGACATATTCTCCGACTGGCCAGGGAAACGAGTGAGAATGTCCTGGTCTACCGTCAACCTAGACATATTCTCCGACTGGCCAGGGAAACGAGTGAGCATGTCCTGCTCTACAGTCAACCTAGACATATTCTCCGACTGGCCAGGGGAACGAGTGAGCATGTCCTGCTCTACCGTCATCACTGAACCTAGACATATTCTCCGACTTGCCAGGGGAACGAATGAGCATGTCCTGCTCTATCGTCATCACTGAACCTAGACATATTCTCCGACTGGCCAGGTAAACGAGTGAGTATGTCCTGCTCTATCGTCATCACTGAACCTAGACATATTCTCCGACTGGCCAGGTAACCGAGTGAGTATGTCCTGCTCTATCGTCATCACTGAACCTAGACATATTCTCCGACTGGCCAGGGGAACAAGTGAGCATGTCCTGGTCTACGGTCATCACTGAACCTAGAAATATTCTCCGGCTGGCCAGGGGAACAAGTGAGCATGTCCTGCTCTACCGTCATCACTGAACCTAGACATATTCTCCGACTGGCCAGGGGAACGAGTGAGCATGTCCTGCTCTACCGTCATCACTGAACCTAGACATATTCTCCGACTGGCCAGGGGAACGAGTGAGCATGTCCTGCTCTATCGTCATCACTGAACCTAGACATATTCTCCGACTGGCCAGGGGAACGAGTGAGCATGTCCTGCTCTATCGTCATCACTGAACCTAGACATATTCTCCGACTGGCCAGGGGAACGAGTGAGCATGTCCTGCTCTATCGTCATCACTGAACCTAGACATGTTCTCCGACTGGCCAGGGAAACGAGTGAGGATGTCCTGCTCTATCGTCATCACTGAACCTAGACATGTTCTCCGACTGGCCAGGGAAACGAGTGAGAATGTCCTGCTCTATCGTCATCACTGAACCTAGAAATATTCTCCGACTGGCCAGGGAAACGAGTGAGCATGTCCTGCTCTACCGTCATCACTGAACCTAGACATATTCTCCGACTGGCCAGGGAAACGAGTGAGCATGTCCTGCTCTACAGTCATCACTGAACCTAGACATATTCTCCGACTGGCCAGGGGAACGAGTGAGTATGTCCTGCTCTACCGTAATCACTGAACCTAGACATATTCTCCGACTGGCCAGGGAAACGAGTGAGTATGTCCTGCTCTACCGTCATCACTGAACCTAGACATATTCTCCGACTGGCCAGGGGAACGAGTGAGTATGGCCTGCTCTACCGTAATCACTGAACCTAGACATATACTCCGACTGGCCAGGGAAACGAGTGAGCATGTCCTGCTCTACCGTCATCACTGAACCTAGACATATTCTCCGACTGGCCAGGGGAACGAGTGAGTATGGCCTGCTCTACCGTCATCACTGAACCTAGACATATACTCCGACTGGCCAGGGAAACGAGTGAGCATGTCCTGCTCTACAGTCATCACTGAACCTAGACATATTCTCCGACTGGCCAGGGAAACGAGTGAGTATGTCCTGCTCTACCGTCATCACTGAACCTAGACATATTCTCCGACTGGCCAGGGGAACGAGTGAGAATGTCCTGCTCTACCGTCAACCTAGACATATTCTCCGACTGGCCAGGGAAACGAGTGAGAATGTCCTGCTCTACAGTCAACCTAGACATATTCTCCGACTGGCCAGGTAAACGAGTGAGGATGTCCTGCTCTACCGTCATCACTGAACCTAGACATATTCTCCGACTGGTCAGGGAAACGAGTGAGCATGTCCTGCTCTACCGTCATCACTGAACCTAGACATATTCTCCGACTGGCCAGGGGAACAAGTGAGCATGTCCTGGTCTACCGTCATCACTGAACCTAGAAATATTCTCCGGCTGGCCAGGGAAACGAGTGAGTATGTCCTGCTCTACCGTCATCACTGAACCTAGAAATATTCTCCGACTGGCCAGGGAAACGAGTGAGGATGTCCTGCTCTACCGTCATCACTGAACCTAGACATATTCTCCGACTGGCCAGGGGAACGAGTGAGTATGTCCTGCTCTACCGTCATCACTGAACCTAGACATATTCTCCGACTGGCCAGGGAAACGAGTGAGCATGTCCTGCTCTACCGTCATCACTGAACCTAGACATATTCTCCGACTGGCCAGGGGAACGAGTGAGTATGTCCTGCTCTACCGTCATCACTGAACCTAGACATATTCTCCGACTGGCCAGGGGAACGAGTGAGAATGTCCTGCTCTACCGTCAACCTAGACATATTCTCCGACTGGCCAGGGAAACGAGTGAGCATGTCCTGCTCTACAGTCAACCTAGACATATTCTCCGACTGGCCAGGTAAACGAGTGAGTATGTCCTGCTCTATCGTCATCACTGAACCTAGACATATTCTCCGACTGGCCAGGGGAACAAGTGAGCATGTCCTGGTCTACCGTCATCACTGAACCTAGAAATATTCTCCGGCTGGCCAGGGGAACAAGTGAGCATGTCCTGCTCTACCGTCATCACTGAACCTAGACATATTCTCCGACTGGCCAGGGAAACGAGTGAGTATATCCTGCTCTTCCGTCATTACTGAACCTAGACATATTCTCCGACTGGCCAGGGGAACGAGTGAGAATGTCCTGCTCTACCGTCAACCTAGACATATTCTCCGACTGGCCAGGGAAACGAGTGAGAATGTCCTGGTCTACCGTCAACCTAGACATATTCTCCGACTGGCCAGGGAAACGAGTGAGCATGTCCTGCTCTACAGTCAACCTAGACATATTCTCCGACTGGCCAGGGGAACGAGTGAGCATGTCCTGCTCTACCGTCATCACTGAACCTAGACATATTCTCCGACTGGCCAGGGGAACGAATGAGCATGTCCTGCTCTATCGTCATCACTGAACCTAGACATATTCTCCGACTGGCCAGGTAAACGAGTGAGTATGTCCTGCTCTATCGTCATCACTGAACCTAGACATATTCTCCGACTGGCCAGGTAAACGAGTGAGTATGTCCTGCTCTATCGTCATCACTGAACCTAGACATATTCTCCGACTGGCCAGGGGAACAAGTGAGCATGTCCTGGTCTACGGTCATCACTGAACCTAGAAATATTCTCCGGCTGGCCAGGGGAACAAGTGAGCATGTCCTGCTCTACCGTCATCACTGAACCTAGACATATTCTCCGACTGGCCAGGGGAACGAGTGAGCATGTCCTGCTCTACCGTCATCACTGAACCTAGACATATTCTCCGACTGGCCAGGGGAACGAGTGAGCATGTCCTGCTCTATCGTCATCACTGAACCTAGACATATTCTCCGACTGGCCAGGGGAACGAGTGAGCATGTCCTGCTCTATCGTCATCATTGAACCTAGACATGTTCTCCGACTGGCCAGGGAAACGAGTGAGAATGTCCTGCTCTATCGTCATCACTGAACCTAGAAATATTCTCCGACTGGCCAGGGGAACGAGTGAGCATGTCCTGCTCTACCGTCATCACTGAACCTAGACATATTCTCCGACTGGCCAGGGGAACGAGTGAGCATGTCCTGCTCTACCGTCATCACTGAACCTAGACATATTCTCCGACTGGTCAGGGGAACGAGTGAGTATGGCCTGCTCTACCGTCATCACTGAACCTAGACATATTCTCCGACTGGCCAGGGGAACGAGTGAGCATGTCCTGCTCTACCGTCATCACTGAACCTAGACATATTCTCCGACTGGCCAGGGGAACGAGTGAGTATGTCCTGCTCTACCGTCATCACTGAACCTAGACATATTCTCCGACTGGCCAGGGGAACGAGTGAGCATGTCCTGGTCTACCGTCATCACTGAACCTAGACATATTCTCCGACTGGCCAGGGAAACGAGTGAGTATGTCCTGCTCTACCGTCATCACTGAACCTAGACATATTCTCCGACTGGCCAGGGGAACGAGTGAGCATGTCCTGCTCTACCGTCATCACTGAACCTAGACATATTCTCCGACTGGCCAGGGAAACGAGTGAGTATGGCCTGCTCTACCGTCATCACTGAACCTAGACATATTCTCCGACTGGCCAGGGGAACGAGTGAGTATGTCCTGCTCTACCGTCATCACTGAACCTAGACATATTCTCCGACTGGCCAGGGAAACGAGTGAGTATGTCCTGCTCTACCGTCATCACTGAACCTAGAAATATTCTCCGACTGGCCGGGGGAACGAGTGAGTATGTCCTGCTCTACCGTCATCACTGAACCTAGACATATTCTCCGACTGGCCAGGGGAACGAGTGAGCATGGCCTGCTCTACAGTCATCACTGAACCTAGACATATTCTCCGACTGGCCAGGGAAACGAGTGAGCATGTCCTGCTCTACCGTCATCGCTGAACCTAGACATATTCTCCGACTGGCCAGGGAAACGAGTGAGTATGTCCTGCTCTATCGTCATCACTGAACCTAGAAATATTCTCCGACTGGCCAGGGGAACGAGTGAGAATGTCCTGCTCTACCGTCATCACTGAACCTAGACATGTTCTCCGACTGGCCAGGGAAACGAGTGAGTCTTTTTCTGAAGATTAATCCAAGATATACATGAAAAGCGCAAGTTATTGCCCTCTAAATGTGGCGACATTATATTCTACTCAACATGAGTTAAAGAACACCCACGATCCGCTCTATTTATGTAAACAAAAGAGGTGAGGTGAAATTGGGTTTAACGTCGCGTCCAGATTATTGCACTTATATAGCGACGTGTGTGTGTGGCTGCTTGTACTAGTCCGGATTAATGCCGATTTATAGTGCTAGCTCACTGAGATACCATGCTGTAGTTTAACATGAATACCCCACTCAGTATACTGACCCAGAGCCGACCAGTCCTTGTTTTAGCCCCTTAATGCCGAGCGCCAGACAGGGTAACAACAAGTACCATCGTTTAACGTCTTTTGGTATGACGCTGCCGGGGATCAAACCCCGGACCTTCCGCTCTCCGGGCGGACGCTCTACCACTAGACCACGGAGGCGGTCGTGTAAACAAAAGAACCCCACATTGAACACAAATGCACATTGGCTGTCCACACTTTGGGCTGTAGACGTAGGCTCCAAAAACAACAGGGTGTATGACATATACACAACTATATGATCAAGCGGGCTTTTTATGTTGCATTTGGGACTGCCCGTTTATGTTCGTTTTCGAGATACCTAGAATTTAGAAGCTTCGGTGGTGATTGGCAGATTAGAAAGTTCGACTGACCGGCCTCCAGTATGGATGGGGAGTCAGACTTTGCATACAGAGAGGTATCGTATCGTAGCTGAAAATCTAATTTGCATGAGGTTGTACACGTACCCTGCAGCCCTCCAAATAAATAACTGACATGTGAAGAGTTATCTCCCTTCGTTAAAATCAAGAGAAAACAAATCTGGAAAATGGCACTAAGAGGAACCAGAAACAGAACACGTTGTATATAACAAACCTTTGAAATTTTAATTCTGTTCCGATGGACAAAGAACACGGGTTTCTTTGTAAAATCGAAACGTCATTAAAGCATCTTCAGAATGCCCAGGAGAGCTGCGTAACGGAGAAGTATGGCGTTTTTCGAACAACAATTTATGACATTTCGCATCTTTGTTTGGCATTTAGCTGACACTTCACATCGATTCTAGGCTTCCATTTAACTTTTGTCTTTTGCAATCGAGCTCCGAATATCGCGCGTCACATTCACGTCATATCCAGATGGTAACTCAATGAAAATTCATGTCGTGTTTATTCTTTTCGTTAATTTACTGACAACGTTTCGGTGTCTTTTGGGGTTGATCAATCCTACCTCCAGCCTTGCTAAAAGAAAAGTTTGACAACCCCAAATCAGAAAGAGGGTCTTAATCAATACCGAGAGAATCCATCCCAACCCAAAAAAAGTTAACTGGTGTTTTGACGTTTTTTTCCCCGTCTTGGCGTCAGGTATATACCGTTCAATGAAGTGGAGGACAAACTGGAGCCGACATTTAACGCAGTTAATTACATCCTGAGCCATCGGTTTTGAAGTCTTGTTACGAACGCCATGAAATTACGCGACAAATAATCCGACAGTTTTACACACATGAGTCATATAATCATATATCAAAAATATTATTTCCTTGGGATTATTTTAGTCACGTGACATAATAGCATCTCGGCTTGTAAATTTCGCTGTGAACGTCATGTCCCTGTGCGGAGCTCGTCCATTCATCTTCGTTATAGCCACACCGAAACACACTCCTCTCTAGAAATCAACTTAACCAGCAAACTCAACTATGTTCAACGTTGGCGGTATTGATGGATTAATGGATTATATACACCCATCTATTAAATGGTCCATTCCATCGAGAGGAAGAGAAGAGACACATTAACACAGCTTCAATATGCGGGTCATTCAGCCGACATGATCCATACTCTACCCAGCGAATTGTGCAAAGAATTTAAATGTTTCTCGGATATCTGCGGTAATAGCATTAACTTTAAACATCTTCACTGGATGTCGCTCAAATTATGTCACATAGTTTGTCACACGTGTCGGATCACGGTTGTCCGGTGGGTCTACAAGCAATAAGAGCTATCGACTAGAGAGTACAGTTAATTCTGTAATGGGTTCGAATCCCAGATTTTTCTTTATTAGGTTTGTTTGTTTGTTTGTTTGTTTATTAATTTATTGTTTAACGCCGCACTCAGCAATATTCCAGCTATATGACGGCGGTCTGTAAATCATCGAGTCTGGACCAGACAATCCAGTGATTGACATCATGCGCATCGATCCACGCAATTGGGATACGATGACATGCATCAACCAAGTCAGTGAGCCTGACACCCGATTCCATTAGTCGCCTCTTACGACAAGCATAGTCACGGCAAGCATGGGTTGCTGAAGACCTATTCTACCCCGGATCTTCACGGGTCTTATTAGGTTTAACTTTGTCTTCACCATACCCGTGCATGCTGGCCTAAAACCTGCATCACTTTGTGTTTTATTCACACATCACGTGAAGCTTAATTCTGGTGTCCCCCGATGTGAAATTGCTGGAATACTGCTAGAAGCGGGGTAAACCCATACTCACTCACTAACTCGCTCTTCCAAAATCAAGCTGACTCGCCAGGATATACCTGAAATGTTGCTCTAACCCAACTCACTCACTCACTCATTCATACACTCACTCACTCATTTAATCACTTATACACTCACTCATTCACTCACTATAACAATATCACGCCGAAGACCCGGGTTCGATTCCCGAAATGGCTGAAGCCCATTTCTGGTGTCCCCCGCCGTGATGTTGCGGGAATATTGCTAATAGCGGCCTAAAACCATTCTCACTAACGCACTCACTCACTCACTCACTCATATAGCTGGGATGGTGGCGGGTTCGGGTTACAACAACAAGCAAGAAATGAGAACGTCCAAAACATATAAAAACGCCATCATGCCACTGACAGCACAAGTCCGGAATATATCACCAATGATTTGTTTCTCTAATGACGTACTACCTGGAGAGGAAAAGTCGAAAATTAGATTCGTTATACCTGAATTCTTAATCAACGTCAATGGTAAAGCTATTAACAGATATAAGGGCGAATTATTTTCGTCATTCTACTGTTTCTATAGATACTGCTGGATCAAGAACTCAAAATTACTTTAATTCCTTGTTAAAAAGCTTAAATATAATCTTCTTTTTCTGATCGAATTCTTATTTTAAGGATAACGTGAAAAGCAAAGGGAAATAAATATAATTTAAAATTTAATCAATCATAATATCATACAATGATGAATTTAAATTTGACATAAGGAAAGATTCAAAACAACGAAGCCATCTTGAAACCAAACAAGTGAATTTTAATGTGATGGTTCAAATGCGTCCTAGATAAAAAGGACATTTCAAAGTTTCCTTAAGGAATCATTATAATTGGGGTTGTTTGTTTCATGCATAGTCAAATAAAAACATATATTGTTGGAGTCTAAATGAATCTTTAACATCTATTACAGCTGTCAGATTGCTTTTGAGACTTCAAAGAGCTGATCAATAAGTATATTATTGTTGGAACTTCAATGCTTAATGCTAAATGTTTTTGTATTTGGATGGAAATGTGTTTTGTAATTAAACTCTTTCAAGTTTAAAGTACTCTTATATATGACATCAACAAGGTAATTCCCCACAGAAATGTTGCCCATTGGCAATCTGACTCCTCTCACATTTCTCATGATAGGGGGCGGTCGGTTAGCCTAGTTGTTAAAGCGTTCGCTCGTCACGCCGAAAAGCCGGGTTCGAATCCCGACATGGGTACAATGTGTGAATCCCATTTCTGGTGTCCCTCGCCGTGATATTGCTGGAATAATACTAAAAGCGGCGTAAAACCAAACTCACTCACTCATGATAGTGTTCCTTGGTCGCGACCACCGATGTCTGCGAAGCTACTCGACTATTCCTGCAAGACTGAATAAACCCCGAATTTTTTTTTTGCGGCGGTGGTCGTAAATGAGCGAGTCTGGACCAGACAATCCAGTGATTGACATTATGGGAATCGTTCTATGTCTGACATGGCATCAACCAAGTCAGCGAGCCAGAACACTCGATCTCGTTTGCCGCCGCTTACGACAAGCATGGGTTGCTGAAGGCCAAATCTAACCCGGATTTTCACGGGTCCCCAAAGGATGTACTGTAAACTACGGTTATAACGAACACGCTTATAACGAACTGACCGATATAACGAACTTATTCTTAGTCCCGGCCATTGTTGTATATATGCTGTGTACATTGTATATGCTTACAATGAACTACGGTTATAACAAACTAAAATTAGTGGTCCCTTTGAGTTCGTTATAACCGTAGTTTACTGTACATGTTTTGTATCAATTCGTTAACTCTGGGTGAAGTGATCCTATGGTATATTCTGCTATAATGTTCTCTGTGCCTTAAGAATTATTGACAACATTAATTCATGTGTGAATTTGGTTTAACGCCGCTTTGAACAGTATTTTACCCCACCCGGGTCAATGAATATTCAGAATTTCAGCAATCTTTGGAGTATACACATGTCAACCACTTTTATATGTCAGAGTTGCGTCCCTTGGGCACGCCAGAAACCTATGATTGTGGGTTCGAATCCCGGCTCGCCCCGATTATGTTTCTAGGTTTGTCAGCACCATACCTGTGCTCGTGGATTTCACCACTGTTAAAAGTGGCGTTAAACCCAACTCACTCACTCACTCACTCACTCACTCCAAAACACATCCTCTGTCCAAAAACTGGTAACATCATGAAACATTGACAGGTGCCATCTGTTTACCTAATGATGAAAGAATAGATTATTAACTAAGCATTAACAACGTGTCTTTGAGATTCTGACTGGCAAATCAGTCTTCACTCTCTCAAAGAGGTGGCATGAAATTCCACGCACTGATCTACCACTTATGCCGAAAACAAAACGACCCGATAATCAGGTCCAACCGGACTGTCGATTGTCTGCGTGCTACCACGTTGACAGAATCTCTTCACTCCCAGCAGCTTCACGCCTCCGCCACCAAAACCGCCAGTTCCACGACATCCTGGAAGTCTTTGATCTACCAAAGACTTCTCTTCTTTGATGCATGAAGCTAAAGTGTCTTTGTAGTGGTTTGATGGTTGCCCATCCTTGCTCTTAGAATGGAAGTCATGTTATTGATAATTGCTTGTGGAACAAATGCCAAGAATTGTCTATGAAATAGTCGGGACGTTTGTTCGATCGGAGGATGGTTTTGGCGCTACGGGGTAAAACCTTTTAGCGGACCTTGACTTTTTGTGATTACATGAAATGGGAATAGCCTTCTTTGATTTCCTGATTGAAAGCCATTACATAAATTGGAGGTTGTGTTGCTGTTTCCACAAACAGTTAGCCATGCATTATGTCTGCTAACCTTTCTACGTACCGTCGCATCACTTCAAAATAGCCACGAGTATCTGACTAAGTAGAATTGCATATCGTAATACTCAAATCCATGCACAAATTTGCTTAATACATTTTATGTGTATTTTTTCCCGAAGGGCTTCTCAAAAAAGTCGGAAGTAATATTTTGGGTGACATGTTTTCGGGGGGTCAATGAGATAATTCTAATATATAGGAGCACTCGAAATATCGTAGTGGTTGGTTTGCAAGTGAAAAATGTCTTTTTGATTTTGATTGTTTTATTTCTGAAAGTGGCCTGTTTCGTTGGGATATGGTGGTACGTTGTTTTTTTAATCTACACACATAGGAGTGAGTGAGTGAGTTGGGTTTAACGCCGCTTTTAACATTATTCCAGTTATATCACGGCGTGTCAGCTTAATGTGGGAGGAAAGCCCGAAGTGATGCAGGTCTCAGACGTTTACCACTTCGGTCAAACCCACGAGCGCGGGTATGGTGCTGACAAACCTAGAAACATAATCGAGGCGAACCGGGATTCGAAAACACAATCATAGGTGTCTGGTGTGTCCAGGGGACGCAACTCTGCACAGCGAATCGCGGCGCCTTAGACGACTGGGTCACCCGTGCCCCCTACACACGTAGGGGGGCGATTTAGGAACGGCGAACGGGTGGATAGAGAACAGGATAGAGGGTGGAGAGAGAACAGGATAGAGGGTGGATAGAGGGGGGTGATAGAGAACAGGATAGAGGGTGGATAGAGAACAGGATAGAGTTTGATAGAGAACAGGATAGAGGGTGGATAGAGAACAGGATAGAGGGTTGATAGAGAACAGGATAGAAGGTGGATAGAGAACAGGATAGAGGGTGGATAGAGAACAGGATAGAGGGTGGATAGAGAACAGGATAGAGGGTGGATAGAGAGCAGGATAGAGGGTGGATAGAGAACAGGATAGAAGGTGGATAGAGAACAGGATAGAGGATGGACAGGGTATTTCGTGAGGCCAAGGAAGTGATTGCTTTCGGTCACGTTTCTTGACGACTGGACTTTAAATGACCATTAGGACCGAGTCATGAAGCTGAAGTCGCATTTTAAACGTGTAAAATAATTCTGGAAGGAGCTGTATCTTTATTCGGTCAATTTTAAGGATCCTGACTGTACGGTGTTTCCGCATGGCATTCTAACGATCCAGGTCATTTCTCTATCATGTCAACCCCATATTGTTATTCTCGAGGCATCATCCAGACGTTCCTACTCGTTGCAATGTGACCGGATATAGACGTGCCAATTCCATTCACTATTAGCCTCATGTCGAACAAGGTGGAATCGGCGATTCACAGCGACGTACTTTAGCGAATCTGTATAAAGTGTACCAGGTGTCAGCGAAACGAGTGAGCATGTCCTGCTCTACCGTCATCACTGAACCTAGACATATTCTCCGACTGGCCAGGGGAACGAGTGAGTATGTCCTGCTCTACCGTCATCACTGAACCTAGACATATTCTCCGACTGGCCAGGGGAACGAGTGAGTATGTCCTGCTCTATCGTCATCACTGAACCTAGACATATTCTCCGACTGGCCAGGGGAACGAGTGAGCATGTCCTGCTCTACCGTCATCACTGAACCTAGACATATTCTCCGACTGGCCAGGGGAACGAGTGAGCATGTCCTGCTCTACCGTCATCACTGAACCTAGACATATTCTCCGACTGGCCAGGGAAACGAGTGAGCATGGCCTGCTCTACCGTCATCACTGAACCTAGACATATTCTCCGACTGGCCAGGGAAACGAGTGAGCATGGCCTGCTCTACCGTCATCACTGAACCTAGACATATTCTCCGACTGGCCAGGGGAACGAGTGAGTATGTCCTGCTCTACCGTCATCACTGAACCTAGACATATTCTCCGACTGGCCAGGGGAACGAGTGAGTATGTCCTGCTCTACCGTCATCACTGAACCTAGACATATTCTCCGACTGGCCAGGGAAACGAGTGAGTATGTCCTGCTCTACCGTCATCACTGAACCTAGACATATTCTCCGACTGGCCAGGGGAACGAGTGAGCATGTCCTGCTCTACCGTCATCACTGAACCTAGACATATTCTCCGACTGGCCAGGGAAACGAGTGAGCATGTCCTGCTCTACCGTCATCACTGAACCTAGACATATTCTCCGACTGGCCAGGGAAACGAGTGAGCATGTCCTGCTCTACCGTCATCACTGAACCTAGACATATTCTCCGACTGGCCAGGGAAACGAGTGAGCATGTCCTGCTCTACCGTCATCACTGAACCTAGACATATTCTCCGACTGGCCAGGGAAACGAGTGAGCATGTCCTGCTCTACCGTCATCACTGAACCTAGACATATTCTCCGACTGGCCAGGGGAACGAGTGAGCATGTCCTGGTCTACCGTCATCACTGAACCTAGACATATTCTCCGACTGGCCAGGGAAACGAGTGAGTATGTCCTGCTCTACCGTCATCACTGAACCTAGACACATTCTCCGACTGGCCAGGGAAACGAGTGAGCATGTCCTGCTCTACCGTCATCACTGAACCTAGACATATTCTCCGACTGGCCAGGGAAACGAGTGAGCATGTCCTGCTCTACCGTCATCACTGAACCTAGACATATTCTCCGACTGGCCAGGGAAACGAGTGAGCATGTCCTGCTCTACCGTCATCACTGAACCTAGACATATTCTCCGACTGGCCAGGGAAACGAGTGAGCATGTCCTGCTCTACCGTCATCACTGAACCTAGACATATTCTCCGACTGGCCAGGGAAACGAGTGAGCTTGTCCTGCTCTACCGTCAGCACTGAACCTAGACATATTCTCCGACTGGCCAGGGAAACGAGTGAGTATGTCCTGCTCTACCGTCATCACTGAACCTAGACATATTCTCCGACTGGCCAGGGAAACGAGTGAGCATGGCCTGCTCTACCGTCATCACTGAACCTAGACATATTCTCCGACTGGCCAGGGAAACGAGTGAGCATGTCCTGCTCTACCGTCATCACTGAACCTAGACATATTCTCCGACTGGCCAGGGGAACGAGTGAGCTTGTCCTGCTCTACCGTCATCACTGAACCTAGACATATTCTCCGACTGGCCAGGGAAACGAGTGAGCATGTCTTGGTCTACCGTCAACCTAGACATATTCTCCGACTGGACAGAAAATATTTTTCTGCGTTTGACTGATTTAGCTTTAATTGGCATGTTATTCATCGACCTTGGGGCACAGTGAGTGAGTAAGTGAGTGATTTTATGCCGCTTTTAGCAATTATCCAGCAATATCACGGCGGGGAATCGAACCCGGGCTTTCGGCGTGACGAGCGAACGTCTTTACCACTGGGCTTACCCATCGCCACCTTGGGGCACAGAAGGTAGTTCTTTAGACGAGTTTGTTTCATTGTTTGTTTGTTGTTCAGCGTCGCCCACAGCACTTGTCCACCTATATAACGGTGGCAGGTAAATAATCGAGTGTGGACAAGACAATCTGGTGATTGATATTATGAGTATTTTCCCACGCCGGACCTATACTAACCCGGAAACCGCATGGGGTCTTATACTAGTTAAAAGATCAGGAAGATAGCCGACATTTACTGCCGCTTTGAACAGTTATATCACAGCGTATCAGCTTAATACAGAAAGAAATCCAATAGTGTAGGTGCAGCAGTGTTCGAACACGTTTACGGCCTTACTGAAACCATTGAGCTTGGGTATTGTGCAGACAAACCATGGATCATAATCAGGACCATTTCGGAATTCGATCTCCGGATCCTTGCACATCCAAGGGACGCAACTCTAAACGGCGAATCGGATCACCTTTGACACTGTAGCCCGTGCCCCTAGGTCGGATTTAAGCTTAACGTTGGTACTCAATAGAGTCATGGGAATGCAAAAAGGATAAAGACTGTACAGCCACTCAACTGTGCATGTGTACTATAGTCTATAGCCTTTACCTTACATGTATTATTAAATATACAATATGTGTATTCCATGGAAAAATGTGCCAAATAAGTGTGAACTTAAAAGGTTGGTTGGTTGGTTGGCTGGTTGTTTAACGCCGCACTCAGCAATATTCCAGCTATATGACGGCGGTCTGTAAATAATTGAGTCTGGACCAGACAATCCAGGATTGATATCATAAGCATCGATCTACGAAATTGGTATCGATGACATGCATCAACCAAGTCAGTGAGCCTGACCACCCGATCCCGTTAGTCGCCTCTTACGACAAGCACAGTCGCCAAAATTACGGCAAGCATGGGTTGCTGAAGACCTATTCTACCCGGATCTTCACGGGTACCTTGCATTTACACTTGAAAACACGCCTCGAAGACCCTTCTTTTTTAAAAGTCATGTGGTATATCCAACCACAGAATAGTTTTGTTTCACTTTTTCAGAAGAAGGATATCTGTATTTTACGCTAAAGTGACTGTGTGTTTTTTCTGAAGATTAATCCAAGATATACATGAAAAGCGCAAGTTATTGCCCTCTAAATGTTGCCATATTATATTCTACTCAACACGAGTTAAAGAACACCCACAATCTGCTCCGTTCATGTAAACAAAAGAGGTGAGGTGAGGTTAAATTGGGTTTAACATCGCGTCCAAGATTATTGCACTTATTTAGCGACGTGCATGCACGTGTGTGTGTGGCTGCTTGTACTAGTCCGGATTAATGCCGATTTATAGTGCTAGCACACTGAGATCCCATGCCGCAGTTTAACATGCATACCCCACTCGTGATCAGACACAGTATACTGACCCAGAGCCGACCAGTCCTTGTTTTAGCCCCTTAATGCCGACCAGACAGGGTAACAACAAGTACCATCTTTTAACGTCTTTTGGTATAACGCGGCCGGGGATCGAAGCCCGGACCTTCCGCTCTCCGGGCGGACGCTCTACCACTAGACCACGGAGGCGGTCGTGTAAACAAAAGAACCCCACATTGAACACAAATGCACATTGGCTGTCCACACTTTGGGCTGTAGACGTAGGCTCCAAAAACAACAGGGTGTATGAAATATACACAACTATATGATCAAGCGGGCTTTTTATGTTGCATTTGGGACTGCCCGTTTATGTTCGTTTTCGGGATACCTAGAATTTAGAAGCTTCGGTGGTGATTGGCAGATTAGAAAGTTCGACTGCCCGGCCTCCAGTATGGATGGGGAGTCAGACTTTGCATACAGAGTGGTATCGTATCGTAGCTGAAAATCTAATTTCCATGAGGTTGTACACGTACCCTGCAGCCCTCCAAATAAATAACTGACATGTGAAGAGTTATCTCCCTTCGTTAAAATCAAGAGAAAACAAATCTGGGAAATGGCACTGACAGGAACCAGAAACAGAACACGTTGTATATAACAAACCTTTGAAATGTTAATGGTGTTCCCATGGACAAAGAACACGGCTTTCTTTGTCAAATCAAAACGTCATTAAAGCATCTTCAGAATGCCCAGGAGAGCTGCGTAATGGAGAAGTATGGCGTTTTTCGAACAACAATTTATGACATTTCGCATCTTTGTTTGGCATTCAGCTGACACTTCACATCGATTCTAAGCTTCCATTTAACTTTTTGTCTTTTGCAATCGAGCTCCGAATATCGCGCGTCACATTCACGTCATATCCAGATGGTAACTCAATGAAAATTCATGTCATGTTCATTCTTTTCGTTAATTTACTGACAACGTTTCAGTGTCTTTTGGACTTGATCAATCCTACCTCCAGCCTTGCTAAAAGAAAAGTTTGACAACCCCAAATCAGAAAGAGGGTCTTAATCAATACCGAGAGAATCCATCCCAACCCAAAAAAAGTTAACTGGTGTTTTGACGTTTTTTTCCCCGTCTTGGCGTCAGATATATACCGTCCAATGAAGTGGAGGACAAACTGGAGCCGACATTTAACGCAGTTAATTACATCCCGAGCCATCGGTTTTGAAGTCTTGATACGAACGCCATGAAATTACGCGACAAATAATCCGACAGTTTTACACACATGAGTCATATAATCATATATCAAAAATATCATTTCCTTGGGATTATTTTAGTCACGTGATATAATAGCATCTCGGCTTGTAAATTTCGCTGTGAACGTCATGTCCCTGTGCGGAGCTCGTCCATTCATCTTCGTTATAGCCACACCGAAACACACTCCTCTCTAGAAATCAACTTAACCAGCAAACTCAACTATGTTCAACGTTGGCGGAATTGATGGATTAATGGATTATATACACCCATCTATTAAATGGTCCATTCCATCGAGAGGAAAAGAAGAGACACATTAACACAGCTTCAATATGCGGGGCATTGAGCCGACATGCTCCATACTCTACCTAGCGAATTGTGCAAAGAATTTAAATGTTTCTCGGATATCTGCGGTAATAGCATTAACTTTAAACATCTTAACTGGATGTCGCTCATATTATGTCACAAAGTTTGTCACACGTGTCGGATCACGGTTGTCCGGTGGGTCTACAAGCAATAAGAGTTATCGACTAGAGAGTACAGTTAATTCTGAAATGGGTTCGAATTTTCTTTATTAGGTTTGTTTGTTTGTTTGTTTGTTTGTTTATTTATTTATTGTTTAACGCCGCACTCAGCAACATTCCAGCTATTTGACGGCGGTCTGTAAATTATCGTGTCTGGACCAGACAATCCAGTGATTGACATCATGCGCATCGATCCACGCAATTGGGATACGATGACATGCATCAACAAAGTCAGCGAGCCTGACACCCGATCCCGTTGGTCGCCTCTTACGACAAGCATAGTCACCTTTTACGGCAAGCATGGGTTGCTGAAGACCTATTCTACCCCGGATCTTCACGGGTCTTATTAGGTTTAACTTTGTCTTCACCATACCCGTGCATGCTGGCCTAAAACCTGCATCACTTTGTGTTTTATTCACACATCACGTGAAGCTTAACTCTGGTGTCCCCCGATGTGAAATTGCTGGAATACTGCTAGAAGCGGGGTAAACCCATACTCACTCACTAACTCGCTCTTCCAAAATCAAGCTGACTCGCCAGGATATACCTGAAATGTTGCTCTAACCCAACTCACTCACTCACTCATTCATACACTCACTCACTCATTCACTCACTCATACACTCACTCATTCACTCACTGTAACAATATCACAATTTCAAGGGCATTATATCGAAAGAACTAGATCCTATTCAAAGTACGTTTCATGAATTCTTTAAGAACAATATTTCATCACATACCATAACTGATCGTAAAGTTTTGTCAGTGTTTTTCCCAAGCACATTAAAATCAGATCTTTAACATCCACTGATACAAAACATATCTTCGTGTATCTGATCTCATCTTAATGAGATTTGAGGCGGTCGGGTAGCCTGGTGGTTAAAGCGTTCGCTCGTCACGCCGAAGACCCGGGTTCGATTCCCGAAATGGCTGAAGCCCATTTCTGGTGTCCCCCGCCGTGATGTTGCGGGAATATTGCTAATAGCGGCCTAAAACCATTCTCACTTACGCACTCACTCACTCACTCATATAGCTGGGATGGTGGCGGGTTCGGGTTACAACAACAAGCAAGAAATGAGAACGTCCAAAACATATAAAAACGCCATCATGCCACTGACAGCACAAGTCCGGAATATATCACCAATGATTTGTTTCTCTAATGACGTACTACCTGGAGAGGAAAAGTCGACAATAAAAATTAGGTTTGTTATGTCTGAATTCTTAATCAACGTCAATGGTAAAGCTATTAACAGATATAAGGGCGAATTATTTTCGTCACTCTACTGTTTCTATAGATACTTTCTGGATCAAGAACTCAAAATTACTTTAATTCCTTGTTAAAAAGCTTTAACATTATCTTCTTTTTTCTGATCGAATTCTTATTTTAAGGATAACGTGAAAAGCAAAAGGAAATAATATAATTTAAAATTTGATCAATCATAATATCATACAATGATGAATTCAAATTTGACATAAGGAAAGATTCAAAACAGCAAAGCCATCTTTAAACCAAACAAGTGAATTTTAATGTGATGGTTCAAATGCGTCTTGGATAAAAAGGACATTTCAAAGTTTCCTTAAGGAATCATTATAATTGGGGTTGTTTGTTTCATGCATAGTCAAATAAAAACATATATTGTTGGAGTCTAAATGAATCTTTAACATCTATTACAGCTGTCAGATTGCTTTTGAGACTTCAAAGAGCTGATCAATAAGTATATTAATGTTGGAACTTTAATGCTTAATGCTTAATGTTTTTGTATTTAGATGGATATGTGTTTTGTAATTAAACTCTTTTACGTTCAAAGCACTCTTATATATGACATCAACAAGGTAATTCCCCACAGAAATGTTGCCCATTGGCAATCTGACTCCTCTCACATTTCTCATGATAGGGGGCGGTCGGTTAGCCTAGTGGTTAAATCGTTCGCTCGTCACGCCGAAGACCCGGGTTCGATTCCCGACATGGGTACAATGTGTAAATCCCATTTCTGGTGTCCCCCGCCGTGATATTGCTGGAATAATACTAAAAGCGGCGTAAAACCAAACTCACTCACTCACTCGTGATAGTGTTCCTTGGTCGCGACCACCGATGTCTGCGAAGCTACTCGACTATTCCTGCAAGACTGAATAAACCCCGAATTTTGTTTGTTTGTTCGTTTGTTGTTTAACGCCGCAATATTCCAGCTATGCGACGGTGGTCGTAAATGAGCGAGTCTGGACCAGACAATCCAGTGATTGACATTATGGGAATCGATCTATGTCTGACATGGCATCAACCAAGTCAGCGAGCCTGAACACTCGATCTCGTTTGCCGCCGCTTACAACAAGCATGGGTTGCTGAAGACCAAATCTAACCCGGATCTTCACGGGTCCCCAAAGGATGTACATGTATTGTATCAATTCATTAACTTTGGATGAAGTGATCCTATGGTATATTCTGCTATACTGCTCGCTGTACCTTAAGAATTATTGTCAACATTAATTCATGTTTAGTGAGTGAATTTGGTTTAACGCCGCTTTGAACAGTACACATGTCACCCACTTTTATTTGTCACTCCAAAACACATCCTCTGTCCTAAAACTGGTAACATCATGAAACATTGACAGGTGCCATCTGTTTACCTAATGATGAAAGAATAGATTATTAACTAAACATTAACAACATGTCTTTGAGATCCTGACTGGCAAATCAGTCTTCACTCTCTCAAAGAGGTGGCATGAAATTCCACGCACTGATCTACCACTTATGCCGAAAACAAAACGACCCGATAATCAGGTCCAACCGGACTGTCGATTGTCTGCGTGCTTCCACGTTGACAGAATCTCTTTACTCCCAGCAGCTTGACGCCTCCGCCACCAAAACCGCCAGTTCCACGACATCCTGGAAGTCTTTGATCTACCAAAGACTTCTCTTCTTTGATGCATGAAGCTAAAGTGTCTTTGTAGTGGTTTGATGGTTGCCCATCCTTGCTCTTAGAATGGAAGTCATGTTATTGATAATTGCTTGTGGAACAAATGCCAAGAATTGTCTATGAAATAGTCGGGACGTTTGTTCGATCGGAGGATGGTTTTTGGTGCTACGGGGTTAAACCTTTTAGCGGACCTTGACTTTTTGTGATTACATGAAATGGGAATAGCCTTCTTTGATTTCCTGATTGAAAGCCATTACATAAATTGGAGGCTGTGTTGCTGTTTCCACAAACAGTTAGCCATGCATTATGTCTGCTTACCTTTCTACGTACCGTCGCATCACATCAAAATAGCCACGAGTATCTGACTAAGTAGAATTGCATACCGTAATACTCAAATCCATGCACACATTTGCTTAATACATTTTATGTGTATTTTTTCCCGAAGGGCTTCTGAAAAAAATCGGAAGTAATATTTTGGGTGACATGTTTTCAGGGGGTCAATGAGATAATCGAAATATCGTAGTGGTTGGTTTGCAAGTGAAAAACGTCTTTTTGATTTTGATTGTTTTATTTCTGAAAGTGGCCTGTTTCGTTGGGATATGGTGATAGGTTGTTTTTTTAATCTACACACATAGGAGTGAGTGAGTGAGTTGGGTTTAACGCCGCTTTTAACATTATTCCAGTTATATCACGGCGTGTCAGCTTAATGTGGGAGGAAAGCCCGAAGTGATGCAGGTCTCAGACGTTTACCACTTCGGTCAAACCCACAAGCACGGGTATGGTGCTGACAAACCTGGAAACATAATCGAGGCGAACCGGGATTCGAAAACACAATCATAGGTTTCTGGCGTGTCCAGGGGACGCAACTCTGCACAGCGAATGGCGGCGCCTTAGACGACTTGGCCACCCGTGCCCCCTACACACGTAGGGGGGCGATTTAGGAACGGCAAACGGGTGGATAGAGAACAGGATTGAGGGTGGTGAGAGAACAGGATAGAGGGTGGATAGAGGGGGGTGATAGAGAACAGGATAGAGGGTGGATAGAGAACAGGATAGAGGGTGGATAGAGAACAGGATAGAGGGTGGATAGAGAACAGGATAGAGGGTGGATAGAGAACAGGATAGAGGGTGGATAGAGAACAGGATAGAGGGTGGATAGAGAATAGGATAGAGGGTGGATAGAGAACAGGATAGAGAACAGGATAGAGGGTTGATAGAGAACAGGATAGAGGGTGGATAGAGAACAGGATAGAGGGTGGATAGAGAACAGGATAGAGGGTGGATAGAGAACAGGATAGAGGGTGGATAGAGAACAGGATAGAGGGTGGATAGAGAACAGGATAGAGAACAGGATAGAGGGTGGATAGAGAACAGGATAGAGGGTGGATAGAGAACAGGATAGAGGGTGGATAGAGAACAGGATAGAGGGTGGATAGAGAACAGGATAGAAGGTGGATAGAGAACAGGATAGAGGATGGACAGGGTATTTCGTGAGGCCGAGGAAGTGATTGCTTTCGGTCACGTTTCTTGACGACTGGACTTTAAATGACCATTAGGATCGAGTCATGAAGCTGGTGTCGCATGTTAAACGTGTAAAATAATTCTGGAAGGAGCTGTATCTATATTCGGTCAATTTAAAGGAGCCTGACTGTACGGTGTTTCCGCATGGCATTCTCTATCATGTCAACCCCTTATTATTGTTCTCGGGGCATCATCCAGACGTTCCTACTCGTTGCAATGTGATCGGATATAGACGTGCCAATCCCATTCACAATTAGCCTCATGTCGAACAAGGTGGAATCGGCGATTCACAGCGACTTACTTTAGCGAATCTGTATAAATTAACAATGATGGCACCAAGTGTCAGCGAAACGAGTGAGCATGTCCTGCTCTACCGTCATCACTGAACCTAGACATATTCTCCGACTTGCCAGGGAAACGAGTGAGCTTGTCCTGCTCTACCGTCATCACTGAACCTAGACATATTCTCCGACTGGCCAGGGAAACGAGTGAGCATGTCCTGCTCTACCGTCATCACTGAACCTAGACATATTCTCCGACTGGCCAGGGAAACGAGTGAGCTTGTCCTGCTCTACCGTCATCACTGAACCTAGACATATTCTCCGACTGGCCAGGGAAACGAGTGAGTATGTCCTGCTCTACCGTCATCACTGAACCTAGACATATTCTCCGACTGGCCGGGGAAACGAGTGAGCATGTCCTGCTCTACCGTCATCACTGAACCTAGACATATTCTCCGACTGGCCAGGGGAACGAGTGAGCATGTCCTGCTCTACCGTCATCACTGAACCTAGACATATTCTCCGACTGGCCAGGGAAACGAGTGAGCATGTCCTGCTCTATCGTCATCACTGAACCTAGACATATTCTCCGACTGGCCGGGGAAACGAGTGAGCATGTCCTGCTCTACCGTCATCACTGAACCTAGACATATTCTCCGACAGGCCAGGGGAACGAGTGAGCATGTCCTGCTCTACCGTCATCACTGAACCTAGACATATTCTCCGACTGGCCAGGGAAACGAGTGAGCTTGTCCTGCTCTACAGTCATCACTGAACCTAGACATATTCTCCGACTGGCCAGGGAAACGAGTGAGCATGTCCTGCTCTACCGTCATCACTGAACCTAGACATATTCTCCGACAGGCCAGGGGAACGAGTGAGCATGTCCTGCTCTACCGTCATCACTGAACCTAGACATATTCTCCGACTGGCCAGGGAAACGAGTGAGCATGTCCTGCTCTACAGTCAACCTAGACATGTTCTCCGACTGGCCAGGGGAACAAGTGAGGATGTCCTGCTCTACCGTCATCACTGAACCTAGACATATTCTCCGACTGGCCAGGGAAACGAGTGAGCATGTCCTGCTCTACCGTCATCACTGAACCTAGACATATTCTCCGACTGGCCAGGGAAACGAGTGAGTATGTCCTGCTCTACCGTCATCACTGAACCTAGACATATTCTCCGACTGGCCAGGGAAACGAGTGAGCATGTCCTGCTCTACCGTCAACCTAGACATATTCTCCGACTGGCCGGGGAAACGAGTGAGTCTTTTTCTGAAGATTAATCCAAGATATACATGAAAAGCGCAAGTTATTGCCCTCTAAATGTGGCCACATTATATTCTACTCAACATAAGTTAAAGGACACCCACAATCCGCTCCATTTATGTAAACAAAAGAGGTGAGGTGAAATTCGGTTTAACGTCGCGTCCAGATTATTGCACTTATATAGCGACGTGTGTGTGTGGCTGCTTGTACTAGTCCGGATTAATGCCGATTTATAGTGCTAGCTCACTGAGATACCATGCTGTAGTTTAACATGAATACCCCACTCAGTATACTGACCCAGAGCCGACCAGTCCTTGTTTTAGCCTCTTAATGCCGAGCGCCAGACAGGGTAACAACAAGTACCATCGTTTAACGTCTTTTGGTATGACGCGGCCGGGGATCAAACCCCGGACCTTCCGCTCTCCGGGCAGACGCTCTACCACTAGACCACGGAGGCGGTCGTGTAAACAAAAGAACCCCACATTGAACACAAATGCACATTGGCTGTACACACTTTGGGCTGTAGACGTAGGCTCCAAAACAACAGGGTGTATGAAATATACACAACTATATGATCAAGCGGGCTTTTTATGTTGCATTTGGGACTGCCCGTTTATGTTCGTTTTCGAGATACCTAGAATTTAGAAGCTTCGGTGGTGATTGGCAGATTAGAAAGTTCGACTGACCGGCCTCCAGTATGGCTGGTGAGTCAGACTTTGCATACAGAGAGGTATCGTATCGTAGCTGAAAATCTAATTTGCATGAGGTTGTACACGTACCCTGCAGCCCTCCAAATAAATAACTGACATGTGAAGAGTTATCTCCCTTCGTTAAAATCAAGAGAAAACAAATCTGGAAAATGGCACTGACAGGAACCAGAAACAGAACACGTTGTATATAACAAACCTTTGAAATGTTAATTCTGTTCCCATGGACAAAGAACACGGGTTTCTTTGTCAAATCAAAACGTCATTAAAGCATCTTCAGAATGCCCAGGAGAGCTGCGTAACGGAGAAGTATGGCGTTTTTCGAACAACAATTTATGACATTTCGCATCTTTGTTTGGCATTCAGCTGACACTTCACATCGATTCTAAGCTTCCATTTAACTTTTTGTCTTTTGCAATCGAGCTCCGAATATCGCGCGTCACATTCACGTCATATCCAGATGGTAACTCAATGAAAATTCATGTCGTGTTCATTCTTTTCGTTAATTTACTGACAACGTTTCAGTGTCTTTTTGGCTTGATCAATCCTACCTCCAGCCTTGCTAAAAGAAAAGTTTGACAACCCCAAATCAGAAAGAGGGTCTTAATCAATACCGAGAGAATCCATCCCAACCCAAAAAAAGTTAACTGGTGTTTTGACGTTTTTTTCCCCGTCTTGGCGTCAGATATATACCGTCCAATGAAGTGGAGGACAAACTGGAGCCGACATTTAACGCAGTTAATTACATCCCGAGCCATCGGTTTTGAAGTCTTGATACGAACGCCATGAAATTACGCGACAAATAATCCGACAGTTTTACACACATGAGTCATATAATCATATATCAAAAATATCATTTCCTTGGGATTATTTTAGTCACGTGATATAATAGCATCTCGGCTTGTAAATTTCGCTGTGAACGTCATGTCCCTGTGCGGAGCTCGTCCATTCATCTTCGTTATAGCCACACCGAAACACACTCCTCTCTAGAAATCAACTTAACCAGCAAACTCAACTATGTTCAACGTTGGCGGTATTGATGGATTAATGGATTATATACACCCATCTATTAAATGGTCCATTCCATCGAGAGGAAAAGAAGAGACACATTAACACAGCTTCAATATGCGGGGCATTGAGCCGACATGCTCCATACTCTACCCGGCGAATTGTGCAAAGAATTTAAATGTTTCTCGGATATCTGCGGTAATAGCATTAACTTTAAACATCTTCACTGGATGTCCCTCATATTATGTCACAAAGTTTGTCACACGTGTCGGATCACGGTTGTCCGGTGGGTCTACAAGCAATAAGAGTTATCGACTAGAGAGTACAGTTAATTCTGAAATGGGTTCGAATCCCAGATTTTTCTTTATTAGGTTTGTTTGTTTGTTTGTTTGTTTGTTTGTTTGTTTATTTATTTATTGTTTAACGCCGCACTCAGCAACATTCCAGCTATTTGACGGCGGTCTGTAAATTATCGTGTCTGGACCAGACAATCCAGTGATTGACATCATGCGCATCGATCCACGCAATTGGGATACGATGACATGCATCAACAAAGTCAGCGAGCCTGACACCCGATCCCGTTGGTCGCCTCTTACGACAAGCATAGTCACCTTTTACGGCAAGCATGGGTTGCTGAAGACCTATTCTACCCCGGATCTTCACGGGTCTTATTAGGTTTAACTTTGTCTTCACCATACCCGTGCATGCTGGCCTAAAACCTGCATCACTTTGTGTTTTATTCACACATCACGGGAAGCTTAATTCTGGTGTCTCCCGTCGTGAAATTACTGGAATACTGCTAGAAGCGGGGTAAACCCATACTCACTCACTAACTCGGTCTTCCAAAAGCAAGCTGACTCGCCGGGATATACCTGAAATGCTGTTCTCACTCACTCACTCACTCACTCATTCACTCACTGTAACAATGTCACAATTTTAAGGGCATTATATCGAAAGAACTAGATCCTATTCAAAGTACGTTTCATGAATTCTTTAAGAACAATATTTCATCACATACCATAACTGATCGTTAAGTTTTGTCAGTGTTCTTCGCAAGCACATTAAAATCAGATCTTTAACATCCACCGATACAAAACATATCTTCGTGTATCTGATCTCATCTTAATGAGATTTGGGGCGGTCGGGTAGCCTAGTGGTTAAAGCGTTCGATCGTCGACCCGAAGACCCGGGTTCGATTCCCGTCATGGGTACAATGTGTGAAGCCCATTTCTGGTGTCCCCCGCCGTGATATTGAGGTAGTGTTGCTAAAAGAGGCGTAAAAACACTCACTCACTCACCTAATGAGATTTGGTTTGTCACATTTGTCAAAACTTATTCGTTAAAACATATCCGTCGATTTCTGAAACCGTTTTTAGAAATTTCTTGTTCACTCAAAGTGTGCCATCTTGAACCCAACTAAACATTTTAAGGAATGATGCTACCGAAAGTCACTTTAAGTAATTTTAAGAACAGTATATTTAGTTATCTTAATGTCATGTCAAGACTTGACGTCCAAAATGTCAAAATGTCGCATGTCTTTATTCGTCGCAACAGATAAGGACCGCCTCCGTGGTCTAGTGGTAGAGCGTCCGCCCGGAGAGAGGAAGGTCCGGGGTTCGATCTCCGGCCGCGTCATACCAAAAGACGTTAAAAGATGGTACTTGTTGTTACCCTGTCTGGCGTTCGGAATTAAGGGGCTAAAACAAGGACTGGTCGGCTCGGAGTCAGTATACTGTGTCTGAGTGGGGTATTCATGTTAAACTGCGGCATGGGATCTCAGTGTGCTAGCACTATAAATCGGCAGCAGTCCGGACTAGTACAAGCAGCCACACACACACACACACGTGCATGCACGTCGCTATATAAGTGCAGTAATCTTGGACGCGACGTTAAACCCAATTTCACCTCACCTCACCTCACCTCACCTCACCTCACCTCAACAGATAAACAGATTTCGTCACACTTAGTACTGTTTTCTGGGTCAATCAAGGTGTGTCATCCTGCCCGCGTCTGAACACAAGAGTGCAAGGAAAAGTCACTTAATGAGCAAGGACTCAGAATCTAAAAAAAAAGTCCATTAACACCGCATTTGATCTCGTCTCATTTCCGTGTTTCGCTGCTATTAGTGCAGATATTGGTAAAAAAAACATGTTAACAGAATTATAGCTTCCCGCAAGCCGGGAGAGTCAAGGCGACTGCAGCACGTGCGCCTCGTTTTCATTGGCAATGGCGGAATTGATTGGGGCTCCACGCGTTTGTCACTTAATTACGATTTTCTAATTCCGTTTTCAAGCAGACGACACGAGTGATCAAGAATTAAAGAAAAAATTTTGGATTGAATTTGACAATCTATGAATCACTCATTTGGCCATGTTGAGTGTTGGGGAGAAACAGGCGCGGTATTGGTGCTGAGCAGACGACAAGGTGGTCAGCGAGCGTGTGTGACCAATCATTAGACGCAGACGATTCGATCAGACGGACTTAGATACCTGACGTTGAGAAAATGACTAAGATTGGCGTATTTCTATGGAATACTGTAAGGGACATTCTCGCGATCTCGCATTCTCGCGATCTCGACCTTTGGAAACGAGGTATATATGCCCAAAACACGAGAATGCAGATCGCGAGAACGCGAGATTTTGGCCAAATCTCGCGTTCTCGCGATCTCGCATTCTCGTGTTTTTTGTACATAGAACGTTTTGTCAAAAGTAGACAACGCGAGAATGCGACATTTGGACATGATGCAAAATCTCGCAATCTCACAATCTCGACTTGTCAAATTAGGCCACAAAAAAACACGAAATCGCGAGAATGCGACATTTCCTTTTCTCGCGTTCTCGCGATCTCGCATTCTTGGGTTTGGGGCATATTTACCCTTACAGTATTCCATATATTTCTCCTATGTCTCGTCTGGCACGCCTTGCATTACCTTAAAGCTAGGTTAGTGTCGTGAACATATTAATATACACTAGATCTTTGTCAGACACACTGTAAAACATATTGACGCTATTGATGTCTTCCGTTCATGACACGATCGTTATAAGACCCGGCAGAAGGAAGTTGACAGGAGACACACCAACGGGTTTACCCTGTAAATCAAGCTTAGTTTCCGGAGGGGAACTAGAGATGCCATTACATTAAACCTGTACCAGTCGCACAGCCAGACAGAGCCTGCAGTGAAGTTAATAGCGGATATGATTGGACAATAGTGGCATGTGTATTTATCTACATCCACTCAGTAATTAAAACTGACCGTTCATGCGGACGTGATTCAGGATTAGCAAGTCGATTTTAGTTGCGACAGGTCGGTGAATGCGCTGTCGTGTCGCTGTATTTGTCTGGTCCATCACTTGATTGTCTGGTTTGCTTAAAGGATGCCGACGCATTGCGGGAGTCCTGCTGTGCGGCATCTGGCAACGAACTAACACTTAACCTTTTTATGCACATGGTTGCACGGGTGGCCCAGTCGTCTGAGGCGCCGCCATTCGCTGTGCAGAGTTGCGTCCCTTGGGCACGCAAGAAACCTAATAAAATAGTATGATTGTGGGTTCGAATCCCGGTTCGCCCTGATTATGTTTCTAGGTTTGTCAGCACCATACCCGTGCTCGTGGGTTGACCGAAGTGGTAAACGTCTGAGACCTGCATCACTTCGGGCTTTCCTCCCACATTAAGCTGACACGCCGAGATATAACTGGAATAATGTTAAAAGCGGCGTTAAACCCACTCACTCACCCATTATATGCACATAATGTTAGTGGCAGGTGTTATCGATAGGGCGGGACATGTTCACCCTTGCGTGAACAAGACTGTCTCATCCTAAGGCCAGGTTCACACAGTGCCGAGTATGGCTCCCCTTTGAGATCAGACAGCGCTACGACACGAAAAGTGAAAAAGTCGGATTACTATCCTCAATGATCTAGAATGTCCTATCATTGTCTGAACGCAGTCGTATACGTTCGTAACAGAGTCCTACGGATCGGGAAAGGTCCAGAGAGGTCGGCCAAGCACTCCCGACAGTATGGTGCGTCCCTTAACATTCGGAAAACCCAGCCGATTTTGTCTAGTCGGATTACAATCGTGACTATGTCGTGACAGATTCTGCTGTATCGGATCAAAATCGTAACAATGTCCTTTGTAGTCCGGACGGTATCCCGTGCATCGGGACGCTGTCGTGATGAACGGGCATGAATTGTTCATTGCCGTTTTTTGTCGATTAAGTCCAGATTGCGACCAGATCGTACCGAATGCGAACCGTCTTTGTCGCTTCACTGTCCGCTCAATGTCTGATCTTTGTCGGATCGGCACGCTGTCGGGACAGATCCGGTCGTTTTTTTACCATGCGGAAGACACAAATCGGATCAGATTCGGACTGAGAACGGGACGAATTCGGCTGGAAACGGCTGAATCGGGACGCTATCTGAACAATATCGGATTCTTTGTGAATTTCCCGCCACGAATCACAGGATCTTGATCAGACTTTTGACAAATTTTCAACGGGAATGGTCCTAACAAGGATGGCAGTAAAAAGTCCTGAGTGTGTGACTGAGGCCCTATAGGGGCCAATCACTGTGCACGTATGTGTCCCTTAGTCGTGTTAAAAACCTTTGATGGAGGATTATGTGGACCATACTCCATTATTTACAGGCCCCCGTCATATAGCGGTAATATTGCGACGTTAAACAAACAACTAAATAAAACAAATTGTGATAGCACAGGAACTAATTTCATAAGCAAGGGTTTAGAAAAGTACTTACTAGACACAGTGTTTAGTCTCCCAGAGAATATATTTTTAAAAATATTCCAAATCAAGTCAGAAATGATTTGGAAAGTTTAGATTGCCTCAGCCTTAAGCATTGTTATGGGCTCCATTTGGATTATATATTTTTTAATTTTGTAGATATATATCTTTAAATATGATCTAACATTTCCTTTAATAACTGTTTAAGAAAGAAGCGAAAGTGCATATTTTTAAACACTGCAATATATTTGATCATGTATATGTTAGCTTTAAGACCAAGTAGTTATCCTTGATGTCATATAATCTTAATGCATAACTATGAACAATGTATGTGTATAATCAATACCAACTGTTTCCATTTCCCCTTCTATTTCAGGGGCGGTCGGGTAGCCTAGTGGTTAAAGCGTTCGCTCGTCACGCCGAAGACCCGGGTTCGATTCCCGACATGGGTACAATGTGTGAAGCCCATTTCTGGTGTCCCCCGCCGTGATATTGCTGAAATATTGCTAAAAGCGGCGTAAAACCAAACTCACTCACTCACCTTCTATTTCACTTAATGTAATGAAGCATGTGTGGAAACTGGAGACGATAAATGTCAGATTTGATCGCAACTGACGTCTTCTTTATTGGTCTGTTAGAAAAAGATAAATCAGTATTTTGATATGTTTGTTGGCGTGTGTGTCTCAACCGAAGCGGTGAAGTGAGGGAAAGTGGGCTGTAACGTCGCGGTCATTCGAAGAATAGCCTAATTATAGCATGATATTCTCCGTCTCAAAGAAACCTTAAAATGCCCATGAAGGTATTATCGTTGTCATAGATCAGTCTCCGTGGAAACAAAGATATACCAAATACAATTTGCTCAATTAGCCGTTTGACATCTCCCCGAGGCAAGGGAATTTACTAACTATAAAAGTCTTTTAGAAAAATGTTACATTTGAGATTACCAGTGCCATAGCCAGGCGGGCGGGGGCAGTTTTATTTTAATCATGAAAATACAAGTTGGGGAAAAGTGATACTTATACAAATATTTGCAAAAATAAAAGTCTGACAAATGGTAGTCTAGATCACCTACTTTGTGTACCCCTCTGATAAATGTAAATTGTCGCGGCTCGCATGGCCGAAAGCTATGAATGCTGAAAAGTCTGGACTCGATTACTTACAGACCGCTATCATATAGCTGGAATATTGCTGAGTGCCGCATTAAACAGCAAACAAACAAACAAAACTACCCACACAAACCCCAGGGTGTAAATCTCGAGGAACGTGCAGCTCGTGTGGCATTGTTATTGAGGTTGGAGTACATTATAAGGATGTAATTGTACGACACGTGACCCAAAAGACGAATGCCTATAGGGCCAGAGTATTAAACTTGGACTTGCTTTGTGCAACCGGGCCCTGCTGGAATGTACGTCATAACACGACGAGTCGACAATGGTGTCTTAATTCCATCCACAATTTTGGACGCATGTGAATGTTCCTTAAAGTTTGCTTCGATCTGTCTTTAGCGTCTCACTCTTTCTCTTCCGCTTCTTCATCATATCATGATAATAATCTGAAACCGCTTTGTCTGTCAGAAGGTCCGTTCGTCGTTCGATAATCATAGCTCAAATAGTCTGTCGATATTTCTTGACAAAATTTTATCTTGGTAGTTTCTTGTTTTGAATTATTTTAGAAACTTTAAACAAATATTATTTGAAACTGGGTGGTCTTATACTTAACTGATACTTTCAAGAACAAAAATGGAGACTTTTTTCGCAATATTACCACTAAACTTCTAGAATGGGGAGGGACACATGTACATCGTCTAATTGTGACAGCTTACAAACTTGACTTAAATAAAAGCGAGAGAAAAAAACATTTCCTTTAATCATAAGAAATATCTGCTTACAGTAGTCCTTTGTTTCCATGCCGACTATAACATAAGTATGTGTTTATGAATTAACATCAAATAGTGATGATACCAGGTGAGCGTATCCCGCCTCGCCGTTAACACCCGTCACAAACACATGCAAAAGCAAGTCAATTGTTCCACTGGAAAAAAATGGAATTGTACAGGACACTTTTTGGTCACTGAGGCGTCACATTTGGAAACGTCATCCACATGTGTACAATAAAACCGTTTGAAAATTTTACTAAGGCCTTGATTGATTCCAACATTCAAGTTAGCAAAAGTTGTATGACGCTCTTTGAAATATTCGTAGAAGGCTTTCAAAAAGCTTTTAACGTGTTTGAATTGTTTAAAATAAACCTTTTTATATTTTCCATTAATACAATATTGTTTTTTAAATTGATATTTGAGAGAAGTTTTAATATGAATATTTCAGAGTGGAATCTGTGCATTCCATATTTTGTTTACCCGTGAAAATCCGGGTGAGAACAGGTCTTCGGCAACCCATGCTTGCCGCAAAAAACGACTATACTTGTCGTAAGAGGCGACAAACGGGACCGGGTGGTCAGGCTCGCTGACTTGGTTGATGCATGTCAACGATCCCAATTGCGTGGATCGATGCTCATGATGTCGTCAATCACTGGACTGTCTGGTCCGGACTCGATTATTTACAGATCGCCGTCATATAGCTGAAGTATTGCTGAGTGCGGCGTTAAACAAAAACTCACTCACTCACTCCTAAACAATACATACTTATTGTCTCCTTCAATCCCGTTGAAGAGATGGGGTATCTTAAGCCTCGTAGCACTAACGTTTGCAAACTGACCTATGTATGGTGTCTCTTGATCTGATGCTGCTATTGTTCATGTACTAACTCTAAGTCACCGACACTCTCGCCAATGCTGTAAAGTGCAACGGCAACCCCCTGGATGTAATTACGTGAAACCAAAATAACACTGGATTTGTGTCATTTGTTGACTATTTTTACCTAAGAGAACTTAAGATAGATGACAAATCCAATTCTAACTGAAGTGTCCAATTCTGGACATTCTTCTTCTAAAGAAAATCCCGGGATATCTCGTTGGTGTTTCTTCCTACATGTCAGATGTTGTGATGGAGTATTAGAGGATTAATTAGCCCTCATGTCATCGCCGGAAGCAACATTTCCCTTCTTCAATAATACCTTCGCCACTGAAAATCGGAAACAAAAACGTGGGTTCCAAATTTGTTTTTGTTCGTCTAGGAAAACACTCGAGGGAAACCATTGGAGAGGGACAAATCTCTTCACCGCGTCCTTAAGAATGACACAAATTGCAAATGCAAATATTAGCCGAGCTGTGAGAAGAAAAGACAACATTGCTAATTGTAGGTTCATCAACATTTATTGATGAGAATTGGCGTACCGGAAAGGCGTGGACCGCCATTGACCATTCAGCCAATCAGCGTAGACTTGAAGAATCTAATCTCGTTCTCTCTGTTTTCTTAATCAGCTCATTATGTAGACAATCAGCTCTCCACGAAGGCTCCATAATTATGACGATGGGACGAAATTTAACAACAAAACCGACATGAAATTAACTCCCTCATCGTAAGCGAAATAATGACGTTTTAAATTGGAAACGTCAGTTCGAATGTGTGAGAGCAAGCCAGCCTTCCATTAGGTTCTATTTAAATGTCAGTCTTAGAAACGTCACAAGGCTAAAATTGCTTCTGACACTGTGAAAAAAATGTTACAATTTTCTAAAAAATAATGTTTCTGTGTTTCAGAATTGGTGGGGTTTTTTTTCTTTAAGTTAACACACAGTAGTGAGAAGTCATCAAACGTGCATCATCCCGGGAAAAATGTATCAGAGCATTTACATAATAATTAAGTTATCTATGTTCCAATAACATTATGTCTTGAACTCTAATAAACAGCTTATTGCGTTTTCTCACAAAGTCTTTTTGTTGGTGGGAGCAATTGTTCTGTAAATTAATAATAGAAGCTAAAAGCTAGCAATTGATCCTATTTCCTAAATTACACATATCGGAACAGGAACTTGTGTCCACAAAAAAACATTCTGTTCAGACATGCCAGCTGTTTCCTAAACAAAGCAATCTAAATGCAGTGATAACTATCAGGACATTTAAAAGGTTCTGTGAACATTCTTTATTGAACTTCTAAGATTGCTTTCTTACTCTACGGGACAAAACAAACGTCACCTCGATTGCGACCCAGGCGCGAAACCTTTGCAACAAATGCGTGCACAGTCCCAATCGTGTTGACGTTTGTCTTAACAAAACTTGCAAAAGCAAACGTCCAAAACGAGGACCCTGCAGTTGCGACCAGATGGATGCTTGTTTTAACAAGACTTGCAAAAACAAACGCCCCACACTGTGTCCCTGCGGTTGCGGTCCTGTGGATGTTGTTTGAAGAATACGGTAATTAGATAGAGGGTGTCCGTTCCTCAATAGTGAGTGAGTGAGTTGGGTTTAACGCTGCTTTTAACATTATTCCAGTTATATCACGGCGTGTCAGCTTAATGTGGGAGGAAAGCCCGAAGTGATGCAGGTCTAAGACGATTACAACTTCGGTGAAACCCACGAGCACGGGTATGGTGCTGACAAACCTAGAAGCATAATCCGGGCGAATCGGGATTCGAACCCACAATCATAGGTTTCTGGCGTGCCCAAGGGACGCAACTCTGCACAGCGAATGGCGGCGCCTTAGACGACTGGGCCACCCGTGCCCCCGTTCCTTAATAAGGCATGAGGTTACCCCATGTACCTCACTATTAGACTGTATAGGCAAACGGGGGTTGTAATGATGAGGCGAACACGCACATTGGCAGCTATCAACTTTGTTAGAATCATTCGTGATGTGATCAGAAGTATTGACCAACATTTTCCTGGGGACCTATTCCTACCTGGGATCGTGAGAGAAAGGACATATACACAAGCAATTAACACATTGATAAATTATATATCTCGTTCATAGCGATACCATCTACGCTTTGAACTAATGTGTCCACATGGCTGTATTGGAAACACGGAAAATGCTCTGTTTATTTTTTTTAAATGCTTAAAAAAACGCAGGAGCTGATCCCACGAGATAAGCGGACCTACTGCAGATCATTCATTTGTATAACAAACATAATTATTTACAACTAGTTCAAAATAAACTTTGTTAACTTTATGACAATGTGGAACATTTTCCGGGCAGCTTTTTAGGAAGACACTCTTGTCCTTTCAGCAAACTTACACTTTTTTATTCTTTCTGTTTTCTCTGCACTGTGCACGTGTACCTCTAGACCGCAACGGGGAAGCAACGATAGACCTCAGTTCAAGACATTCTATTCTCTATTATTGCTTATATAATGTTCGAACAAGCTGTTAAAATATAGGTCCACCTGTCTCAAGTGGGACACGTTTATTTGTTTGTTGTTTAAAGCCGCACTCAGCAATATTCCAGCTATATGACGGCGGTATGTAAATAATCGAGTCTTGACAAGACAATCCAGTGATTGATATCACGAGCATCGATACAATGGGATACAATGATATGCATCAACCAAGTCAGCGAGCCTAACCACCCGATCCCGTTACTCGCCTCCTACGACAGGCATAGTCGCCTTTTACGGCAAGCATGGGTTGCTGAAGACCTATTCCACCCCGGAATCTCCACGGATACTGAAGGACATGGGTTGATGTACTATCTATGTTAGTTCATGTTCCCTGAGCTTGAAGGATACGTCAACCAATGACACCGGGGGGCCAGTTGACAACGAAATTATCTTACCGGACAGGTATTATATTGCAGTTGTGTCTTATGCATGCATGTTTTGGTCGGTAAAATACTGCAGTTAGTTATTTATCCACTTCGTCTTTTAGCAAACGACAGAAAACAAACTTTGAGCTATCCCCCTTAGATCTATTTCATTCGGAAAATATCGACAATAACCGGAGAATGGTCCCCCTTAGATCTATTTCATTCGGAAAATATCGACAATAACCGGAGAATGGTTGGTATGTTGTTTGTTTTGTTGTTTAACTCGGCACTCAGCAATATTCCAGCTATATGACGGCGGTATGTAAATAATCGAGTCTTGACAAGACAATCCAGTGATTGATATCACGAGCATCGATCCACGCAATCAGGAAACCAAGTCAGCGAGCCTGACCACCCCATCCCGTTCGTCGCCTCTTACGATGAGCATAGTCGCCTTTTACGGCAAGCATGGGTTGCTGAAGACCAATTCTACCCCGGATCTTCACGGGCCAGCCGTTCTTTAGCTTTACCAAAGTTGTAAATGAACATGGCCTGCGCCATTTAGGACGACACGCGGTGAAAAAACTCAAACACTGTTGAAAGCAAACTCAACTCACTCACTCACTCACTCATTGATCCACGGTTCTGCTCGTAAAGCTTTGACTCAAGGTAAAGCGATATGTCCGCAGAATATAGGCCCGCGAACTTTTTTTTATAAAATACAACCATTATGCTGATGAAGAAGACACTCTCTGAGCTGTTGATGGACATGACACTCTCGGGGCTGTTGATGTAGATGGAGCTATCTCAGTTACCGAAACTCTTAGACCTTTTGACAGAAACAAGTCTGGTGGAGCTGGTTTGAGAGCGTTTGTCATCACTTTAGCTTATGCTGCCATTGAAGCTAAAGAAAATTGTAAAAAAAAAGATCATTGGTCAGATAAACTGAAAGTAGAATAAAATATTGATAACATAAGTTACTCTAGCTCATTACTGAATGGACAAACGCAGTTAAACATAACTAACTACCATGTACAGAACAGAACAATCCGGTAGCGTATGACGAGTCATTTACATGGCGCTTCCAAAAATTAATACTGTAATGTCCCCTTGCATTTGGCGTGGATATGTACCGGGAATGTCCTGTCTTTAATTACGGGTAGTAATATTTTATTCAAGATTAAGCCATGGAATGAATTTTAAGTATGTTTTGAAATATTTGACACTAAATATGGTGTTTACAGTTTAATGAAATAATTAGTAGCTCCAAACAAACACTTCAGCGCAGAGTACTTGTTGAGTTCGTTCTGTTGGATGGAAACACGACCCACGCTGATATTTGCCAGCGTGTCTGTCCCAGGCGATTAACTTGTCTGAACCAGTGTCCAGCACATTACCTGTAACCCGTGATGATCCGGGTTGGAATAGGTCTTCAGCAACCCATGCTTGCCGTAAAAGGCGACTATGCTTGTCGTGAGAGGCGACTAACGGGATCGGGTGGTCAGGCTTGCTGACTTGGTTGATGCAAGTCATCGTATCCCAATTGCGTGGATCGATGCGCATGATGTCAATCACTGGATTGTCTGGTCCAGACTCGATTATTTACAGACCGCCGTCATATAGCTGGGATACTGCTGAGTGCGACGTTAAACAACAAACAAACAAACACATCACCTGTTGCCACTGTGTCTTGTAAATGTGAATGCCTTTAACAACAGTCACAGAGTGGAACTGGCTCAAATTCGATATGTTATTTCACGTTTTCGAACGTATTCGGGCGACCAAAATCAAATTCAGTTTAAAACCCCTTCATCTTTTCGTTTAGTAAGCCAATGGGTTATACAGGGAGGGAGAGGTCGTGGGTTTCACGTATAATGCGGGTTTGACAAATGAACGCTTTAACCACTGGACTACCCCTAAGGTAAGGCTTGATGTGTTTCTTTACCAATCGCTGGTCAGATGTAACATTATGTGAATAATTCTGTTATTTACGCCCACGTGGCTTATAGGTGGGGGGTGGGGGTGGGTTGCGGGGTAGAGACAATTTACTATCTTCAGCGAAAACATTTAATGTTTCATATATACTCGTGCTCATAAAATGGTCAAAAACCCGTGAAGATCCGGGTTAGAATAGGTCTTCAGCAACCCATGCTTGCCGTAAAAGGGCGACTACTCTTGTCGTAAGAGGCGACTAACGGGATCGGGTGGTCAGGCTCGCTGACTTGGTTGATGCTGACTGCGGCGTTAAACAAACAAACAAAACCCATGCTCATAAATATTGTCACCCCTTAGTCACGTGCGTCTTGGTATAGGGTACACCACTTTAATTGGCTAGATCTTTCTTCTCGTACTACGAATGAGTCTCATCAGGCCATAACCGATTAACGGACATGAAGTTGTTACGTCTAGTTATGTGACGTCACAACATATAGAAGAACTATGACCATTAATCAGGGCTGAAAGCGCCAGCCAATTAAAGCTGAGTTCAATTTTACCCTACTTGTTTATTTTTTGACGGACCCGACCTCTTCGGCTGTCCATATCATATTCAGAGAGATAGTATATAAACACCCAGAGTGAGTGAGAGAGTATGGTTTTACGCCGCTTTTATCAATATTCCAGCAATATAACGGCGGGGCTTCACACATTGTACCCATGTCGGGAATCGAACCCGGGTCATCGGCGTGACGAGCGAACGCTTTAACCACTGGGCTACCCTACCGCCCCATAAACACCCAGATTTCTGTGCGAATATATATGCGCAAAGAGTGAGTGAGTATTGTTTTACGCCGCTTTTAGCAATATTCCAACAATATCACGGCGGGGGTCACCAGAAATGGGCTTCACACATTGTGCCCATGTGGGGAATCGAACTCGGGTCTTCAGTGTGACGAGCGAACGTTTTAACCACTAGGCTACCCCACCGCCCCAGTTGCGCTAAGAGCGGTATTTATATAAATTTTATCTGCAGAACGATTTTACAATGAGTGAAAAATATAAAATGTTGTTTTGTCCGGGTTAAACTTAACTAACCATCTATTAACTCAATTGTTGAGAAGCTCTAGATCACTGTTTAATCTGTGTTCTATCATTACTATGTGAAAAGATGGCGTGCCAATGGATGCATCGTCTGCGTAGAGACGAGTAGAAGCGTATAGGTGTACTGTAGGTACAGAGGTGTCTCTTCGCCATGCACGGATCCGTTCCTCGTGGTTCGAATCTCGTATGCACCTATATGGATATCAGTTAAACGGTAACGTCTGCGATCCGTGTTACTTAAGAACGTGCAGCTGGTAATCTCTGTAGAGGGGAATGTCCGAGTAACTCTCCATTCCTTAAAAATAAGGCCGAGGCCCATTATCTTTAAGGAATGGAGAGTTACGAGAATATTCCCCTACTTAAAATCCATCCGTCTTTTTACACTTTGACAAAATATTCTGTTTTGGAAAATATTTGAAAAATAAACCTGAACCCTTTGTAGACTGTATTTATACTGTGTGAGTCGCCCTTGCGTGATGCACGAGGAATGCGTTCTCTGCCGCTGTTGCACGTGCGCCAAGCTCCGTCGACAGCTGACATTTACAATGCATGGTAAACGGCTCTTCATAATTTCGTTGGGTCCTAAACTAGTATCTGTCAATCGCTTGCACATTGTTAATACATGCTGACGGGAATCGTAGGAAATATACAGCCCCGAACAAGGATATATATATATCACCTGATTTGTTTTTTCTCCTCAAAGGTTTATCTAATTGCTATAAATATGAACATTGTTGTAGGTAACCTGCTCTAACACAAACTATATACATACCATTTTGAGCTTTAAAGCATTATGCAAAATTATGAAGATATTAATAGTTAACTTCACAGCATATGTTCACGTGCCGCCGTAGCTGATGTTGCCAATTACAGGTCCTCAGAATCAAACGATGCGGGTTCGAACCCTGCTGGCGACACATGTTGTCGGAACAAAATGAAATTATTCACTTGTCAATAATTGTAAAAAATAGTTACATTCCAAGTGGAAATTAATTCAAATGTTGATTCAAGATAATGTACAGTTGATAAACAACTCCCCATTTCTGAAAAAAATAATGGAGCGTTCAAACAATAGAATGACTTCACAGATGTGTTTTAATCTATATCAGTCTATATGAATCCAAGTGAAAACGATCGATCATAAACAATGTTGTTGTGCCGTTTAAAAAAGTACCAAAATGCATCATTTTACAGGCGCTTCGTCTAATTCCAAACTCTATGTTTTGAGAAGGTGGGTTCGATCTTTTAATACATGTAGGTAGGTATAGGGACAATATATTTGAAATTATAAATAATACGTTAATATTTATCTGGCGCTGTGCTCCACGCATAAGCATGCTCTACGCGCTTAGACATTTATTACCCCAGTCAGTGAATAAGTGTGCACTCTACAATCATTCTCAGCTCCCTGGGGAGTATACAACCCAAGCTGCCTGTTAGGCGCCATAAGGTAAACAATCACATCGCCATAATCCTACTGGGTACCCATTCACTGCTGGGCGAACTAAGTCACAATTCTAACAGTCATTAGCTCAATGAGACGCCACACGTGTTACGCGTGCTTCAGTGTGGGACAGGAGCCAAGCTGCCGATCGTCGCATATTTGGTTGATTCCTATATTCACACCGGATATACAATTTACGTGCGTCATTAAACTATGTACATTTAAGCATGTAATGAATTCATCTCCAACATCTTTCAATACATAATTTACAAATATAAATTATTTTTTTAATGTAATCGCTTATTGAAGCGGAAGTCAGGACGAGTGAGTAATTTAAGTGCAAGAGGGTAGGGAATATTTATTACAAAATTATAAAATTATGTTTCTAGGTTATTGTCAAACTTTGATTCGATATGTGGTCTATTTAGGCGAGTTTGCAACACCATAGTTTTCCAGTTATATCGTGTAGCTTGCGTGAAAGCAGTACTTATAACTTGGAAGTGATATGAAACTGTGTGACAGCCATACCTCAGGCCAGTTTGATCAAAGATAGTTTGAATAAAAGTGATCCTTTGTACATTTTACCTAATTTTATCTTTATACAAGAACATTTTCCAGTTAAAACTTTCGACAGCTATGTAATCATTATCTACTTAATATCTATGACAAGAGGGCTTCTACCCAGCTGACCATCAAATATAAATACAGTGAACTACTTTTATAACGAACATGCTAATAACGAACAGACGGATATAACGAATTTATTTTTGGTCCCGGCCATTTGTTGTATATATGCTGTATATATGCTTATAACGAACTACGGTTATAACGAACTGAAATTACTGACCCCTTTGGGTTCGTTATAACCGTAGTTTACGGTAGTCGTGTAATTTTAAAAGTTATTTTATGTTTTCTTAGAAATTGTATGTAGACATTTTCCATTAAATTTTGATTTTCAAAACCCCAAACTTGACATCCATGTATGAGAAAAGGTTTTACCATGGCATCAGATAAATAAAGTTGACATTTAAGTTGAAGATTATATAAGTGATTTACGTAGAAGAAAGTACATAGCTTCAGTTGCCTGATCACACAGGTTTTTGACTGACTGTGGGTTTACTGTTACATGCCAGGTGCTCCCTCGACCGTGTCTCCACGTGACTTGGGTATATTATGTGCTCTTTCCTCCCCTACACCCAAATCCTAGATCCGCCGCTGCATTGTTTAATTAAGGGAATCGATCCCGGGTCTCATGTGACTAGCCAACACTTTAACCCCAAGGCTACCGCATATCCTTGAGGTTTCGTGGCTCGCATGTCCTGGTGCATGAGTTGGGCCAGGACTGGATCGGGTGGTCAGGCTCGCTGACTTGGTTGATGCATGTCATCGTAGCCCAATTACGTGGATCGATGCTCATGATATCAATCACTGGATTGTCTGGTCCAGACTCGATCATTTACGGACTGCCGTCGTATGGCTGGAATATTGCTGAGTGAGTGAATGAGTGAGTGAGTTGGGTTTAACGCATCTTCCCATCTGATCCCGTTAGTTGCCTCTTACAACAAGCATGGGTGTTCAATACAAATTCTAACCAGGATCTTAACGTGTTTTTGCGGGACAGTGAAGCTTAAAGGTCTTGACAGCATTTGTGCACGGGACTGATAGCCCCCCTTTGAACGTTATTTCAATTATAACCATATAACATGTCCGTAGTTGAATGTTTTCATTTATCTTTTTCGATCAAAGAAATAACCAAAAACAAGTTGCCCCCGGAAACATTTTCAGCCACTTTATTCTGAAAACAGCATGCAATTAAATTTAATTTCCTGAAATATATGCTGATGTTTGAAAATGTCAATTACATATTTTCAACACAGTCAGTAAAAACAGCCCCTTGAGCGGATTGTCAGGGTGTAACAGTCTGAACGCTAACCCCGCACTACTTTCTACCCCTATATCATAATGTCAGATGAAATATGATTGACACTGAATTTCAGTCCTTAAACATTAAAAGGTCGAACCATACATTCTTCGTAATACCCGTGAAGATCCGGGGTAGAATAGATCTTCAGCAACCCATGCTTGCCGTAAAAGGCGACTATATGCTTGTCGTGAGAGGCTACTAACGGGATCGGCTGGTCAGACTCGCTGACTTGGTTGATGCATGTCATCGATCCCAATTGCGTGGATCGAAGCTCATGATGCCTCTGATACGTGTAATCAAGTTTGGATCAAGCAAACCAGTGGTTGATAGCATGAACCCGGTCACACAAGATTCTTTTTGCAGCTGTATTTTACGACCCACATTTGGCTCTGGGGGTATTTTACTGTCGCTGACAAATAACGGATCAAACCTCTCTAAAATATTTTCATGATCCGTTCTTTATTGTAAAGTATTGTATGTGGTATTTGCAGAAAACGAATCCTGTTTAAAGCGTTGAATTCGCTTTGCGGAAGTGTCAGAATCCTGTACATCGGATCGCCCTGATTTAGGATCTTGGTGCTCGTGGGTTTCATCACGATCATCAATCGGTTGTTGGTTGGTTGGTTTGTTGTTTAACGCCACACTCACCAATATTCAAGCTATATGACGGCGGTCTGTAAATAATCGGGTCTGGACCAGACAATCCAGTGATTAATATCATGAGCATCGATCCACGCAATTGGAATAGATGACATGCATCAACCAAGTCAGCAAGCCTGACCACCCGACCCCGTTAGTCGCCTTTTACGACAAGCATGGTCGCCTTTTACGGCAAGTATGGGTTGCTGAAGACCTATTCTACCCCGGAATCTTCACGGGTCCATTAATCGGTAAACGTCTGAGAGACGCATCGGTTTTTTTTCTCCCCAGTTGAGCACCCACGGCGTCATAGAACTGAAATACTGCATTACATTAAACCCAACCCTCTCACCACCCCACAACATGAAACTGCAAGAATACTTAATCACAGGTTTGATACTGAAAAATATAGATAAGTATGTTCACTACAAACAGCGTTAAGGTTAAAAAACTAGCCACTTTTTAAAAAATATGCAGTGAACATCATTTAATGGCCAACTTTAATGCTGATTTACCATTAGGGCTAACCACGACATAGAAAACAATAAGTTTGTTTCTACGAAGATTTCAAAGCGCGTCATACGATTCTTGCTCAGAAGTTGTATAAAATACATATACCGTATTAAGATACTAAATCTAAGTCTAGCCTGTCTAGACCGGAGATAAAAAACAACAACAAAATGATGACAGACATCCTACCATCTGCTGAATGCTGTGTTGGACACTGCATGTTCCAATATGGCGTGAAATGCGCCCCTGTGAACATACATCCTAATATGGTTATGCTATTTAATTGTTACTGTTAGGTAGTAGTAGCAGTAAATGTTAGTCTCCAGAGACGTAGAGACCGTCTTTGTACCTACTAGTAGCAGGTCATAGTTGCTAACAACTCTGTGCTAGTAGTAAGTAATATTTCCTGGATCGGGTGTTTAATGAGGGTAACACCATTCAAGGCCTTATGTAGATTAGTTAAAACCTTTCAAAAGTTTTATAGAAGACATGTTGGGGGCATTTCCAAATTTTACGCGTCAGTGACAAAATGATGTCCGAAGCAATTCCCAGTTTTCACTCATACTGTATGTTTTGTTTGATAGGCATTACTTAGAAGTTGACGGATGACAAAGTAGCCACAATTTATGGATAACAACTTGTTTATTTACTCTTAAGGCCTTGTCAGCCTTGCTTGACAAAGGTTTAAGCATCTTTACCGAAACGTAGCCCTAAATAAAGAAGTTGTTATCCATAAATTGTGTCAACTTTGTACCATAGTTCTCGTGAGGTTCTTTTTTCAGCTGAACTACTGACTTGCCTTTGCATGTGTTTCGCGAACACCTGGCATCATCACTTTTACTTTTATAGTTGAGATTCATGCTCATAATATAATCGGAATCGTTCAATTGTTTTTAGTATTTCTTAAAAGGGATATTTCACACTACCTCTTATGCAACGTTAATACTCCATGGTGTTAAGCAATAATCACTCACCCACTCATTTAAATTACTCTACCTCTTCCCGACAAAGTTATAATAATACGACTAGAATTACCGTATTTCCTCTATTAGACGCAGGGTCTCTAATAGAAGCCGGGTCAATTGTTCAGTGCAAAAAAATAGAAGCTGGGCCTCTAATAGACGCCGGGTCGATCAATTGATTGAGATATATCTATGGATATCTACGAACACAAAATATTTCCATTTCGTGACGATTCGGGACATTCGTGGTCATAGTGAAATGGGGGTATTAATAGAAGCCGGGCCTCCAATAGACGCCGGGCCTCTAATTGATGCCGGGTCAAAGGCTTGTCCGAAATACATAGAAGCCCGGGCGTCTAATAGAGGAAATACGGTAAACACATCAAGCCATGTCTGGAAATGCTGCATGCTGACTGTCAATACATGTAGGAGTAGTAACCTGAGACAGAGTCGTAAACGACGCCGCAATGTGTTGTTGCGGTCGTTGCCTTAGCCGTACTCGGGGGATTCACAAACGTGGTAAACGTTTAACCCTCATGGTGCCTGGCCGTCAGCTGGCTTTGTACACCGCTCAGTGCCGCAGTGTGATGACGTCGCGGTTTTAAAAACGTATACATTGTATCAAAAGTGTTACAACGTTCTTATTTCTTCACACAGTGTAACCAAATTGTATAACATGCAACTCGAGTTGATTGTCTTTCCAACAGTATCCAAAGTCAATAAATCCAAAAGATCTTTACACTGCCTAGCAATTGATAAAAGTACTGGTATTGTAAGTTTCTACATAATCGTAACATGGAAGCACCCGACCATGGCAAGTAAAGTCAAGTAAGCGCCCTTGTTTGAAATCTAAATGTCCAAATTATTCATATCATTGAAAGTACATATCCTGACGGTGATAGACATATGACATTTATGTCGAAATACTCATTCATTGAGAATTTTCCGTGATTAATATTTGCCGGTTCAAAATCCCGATGAAATTGTCAGTGATTTTGACGTCAAAACAAAATTGACGGAAGTGGTCGTGATTGGTTCATATGCAGACTGTTTCAAAGGTTATATTACAAAACGAATGACAGTTTGGAATGTATATCCTGAAGAAATCTCGATTACGTCCATGTAGGTTTCAGTGTCCTTGCTCTTTCATTAGTGATAAAAACAACTTGCGGGTAATTGACATCGGACATTTTCACAGGACAAAATGTGAAAGATGGCTAAACAGCCCTAAAATACTCAAATTGGCATCGCTCACTATCGGACATCATTATTATTTCTTGATAATTAACAAGATAATACTAAGGTACTACCACCCTAGAGTAAGTACACATAGATTCAATCAAAATCGTTCACTCGCAACTCGAGCGCCATACATATATGGTCCCGTGGCACTATGAGGGTGTGAAAAGTGAGGGACCATATATGGTCCCGTGGCACCAAGAGGGTTAAACCCAACTCAATTACTCTATAACTCACTCACAAACGCTGATCATTGAACAAGCTGAAAACTGATCCATACAAAACATGTTGTTATGATAATCAATATGATATTATTGTCCATATTATTATCAAAAATAGTTTTGTCTTAGGATTAAAATTTAAAAAATATTTAAATTGATGAATTTCGAGCCTTAGATTGTGAGCACCGCTCGAGATTTTAAACATACACACGCACGCATGTACGCTGACAGCTAGACAGACAGACAGACAGACAGAACATTTTATTACTCAACCAACCAACGGTTGTACATGAGAATTTGCAATATTTACATCATTTAACAACTATATACATGGGTAGTGACAGGACAGGATAATATGAATATTACCTTAACAAATTATATAATATATTCAGATATGACTTAAGATTCTTTAAATCCTTCGTGGTTTTATTACATAAGAGCTTTCTAATCACTGGGTAATTTTGGAAATCACATATTTGTATCGAGAGGTAGGTATTTAGGTGTTGGAGAAGGGCTTCACACCAGAAGAGATAGTGAAACTCATCTCCATCAGCATTAGCATTACATAGTTTACGTAATCTTTCTTCTTTTGGTATAGAATGCCATCGGCCGGTTTCAATAGGTAGATTATGGTTACTGGTTCTTAGTTTTAATATAGGAAAATATATGTCTTTTGGTAAATATGGGTAATTTTCAAAACATAGATTCTATTTAAAACATTTATAGAATTGACCTTTTAAACTGCTTTCTATTGAGCTACGCCAATGTTGTAAAAACTGATCTTTTAGAATAGTCTCAACCTTTAAAACCAGCCATGACGTAGAGAAATAGTGTGGGTTTGAGAAAACATTTGATAAACCAAAATCGTTAAGTATTTTAAGTAACTAAATTAAACATATCCATCGAGGATGACAGCTAACATCGTTAACAGAAATAATACTATATAGCAATGAGGAATATTGACAGTGTTGATTATTTGTTGCTAATTTATGCCAAAATGAGATAACACGTTTGTATACTTTGATATATAGCGGTTCTCGACCAAACTCACCATACACCATAAAGTTTGGAGTCGAACTTCGAAGACCAACAGCAAGTTTAATAAATTATGATGTATTTTTTCAACAAGATTTAATTTTTCAAATCCCCATATTTCACAGCCGTGAAGCAGAATCGGACTTATCATAGCATCAAATGCTTTAAGGGTGCAATCAATTGGTAGATTTAGATTTCTGGCTTTTTTTAAAAGCGCAAACATACCTTTAGTTGCATTATCAGCTAGCACTTTGATACCTGTCAAGAATCTACCATTCCTATGGAACTGTAGACCCAGATAAGTATATGTGTCTACTACTTCAATTTTACTATCCCCAATCGAAAAGGAGAACTTTGGATTTGCTGTTTTCGAAGGCCCACCTCCAAAAATTATAATCTTTGTTTTTGATAGATTAATATTGAGTTTCCATTTGGAGCAGTATTTATATAAGATATATAATGCCGTCATCGGCATATAACAGCACAATCAAATGTAACCAGAGATTAATGTCATCAGCATTTGCATATTCAATTTTCACACCCGTACATCCATTTCCGAAAAGGGAAGATTCAAGATCATTTATGAAAATAGAGAACAATAATGGTGATAGGTTTTCACCTTGTCTAACACCTTTTCTACACTGAAAGAATGGCGACATTTCATATCCAGCAATAACAGATGATTTGATATTATGATACATGTTTTTTAACAAGTGTTAAGAATTTGCCCTTAATTCCACATCGTATCATTTTGTACCACAGCCCTGTACGCCATACCGTGTCAAATGCTTTAGTAAAGTCGACCAACACGCAATAAAGTTTCCGTTTTGATAATTTTAGTATCTCTAAAATTATATTCATAATGAACATATTATCGGTTTTTGAAAAACCCTTTCTAAATCCTGCTTGTGCTGGTGTAAGGATATTGTTGATTTCTGTAAATAACGTTAGTCTTTCATTCAGAATACTTGTGAACAATTTACCCAAGCAACTCAGGATCGTTATTGGTCTATACGAATTTGGATTGGTTTTATCGCAATTTTTCTTATAGATAGGTCGAATAATACCACTGAGCCAGGATTCTTGGATGTATCCTGAGGTTAGCACTAGATTAAAATGCGAGGTTAGAATAGGAGTGAGTATATTCGCTGCATCTTTGAAATAATCGTTTTCGATAAGGTCTATTCCCGAAGCAGTTTTTATTTTGATATTGTTTAATATGTTTATCAAGACATTTTTTGTATGATTTAGACATTTGTTGATATAGGGATTTATTCAAAGGGTTTTGGGATTTATTATATGTACTTTTAGCTTTATTGAACCTTTTCCTTATATCTCTACATTCTTTATTAAACCAGGGTCTATTTTTCTTCTTTTTCACACGTGAAACATTCGAGCGAACACGCCTTACACCAAACGTATTGCGTGCAGCATTCACCAGCACGTGCGAGATACCACTGGCAATGTTATCTACTGTAACGGGGTCAACTACACTGACATGTGCGAGTTTTGTGCTATCAAATAATTTAGTAATTTCTTCATTGTCGATATTTTTACGGAATAATTCGATTTTTGAGGATCATACCTTTTTGGTTTACTTGGGCAATTTTCGTTCTTGGATGGATTTACCGTGTGATGTGCATTTTCTTGCGGACGCATGGTGGAACTTATTGAGAAGTGAAGAGGGCTGTGGACATCTGAGTAAAACGGCGAGAAATCAATGACTTCAAATTCACAAAATAATGGAAGGCATAAAGGTGAGGATATAACATAATCAATCACAGTTTTTTGTTTACGGGTAGTTTGACCAACATATTTATCTTTTCCAAACCTGCCATTACACACAAACATAATGAGATTTTTACACATTTCAATAAGTCTACAGCCAAAAGTATTAACATTAGTTTTATCTTGTGAGTATCTTTCATGTGGTAAGTTAAGTGCATCTAAAAAAAATTGGGGTTGTATCTCGTTACTTAATTCCTCGTTATCCAAATCAAGCTCTTTAACGAGAAAATTATCCATAGGTAAATAGTCACACAAGTTATCTGTTCGTGCGATAAAATAACCGGTTAAGCAAAAATAGTCGCTTAATGATAGAAATCTAAGTGTTGATTGTTCAATTTCATCAAAAGAATCAGAATTAACGTACTTCGAACCTTCCGGTGGGAGGTAAACAACACCTGCATACATATCTTGATCAATACCAAACAAACATTTTGAAAGCTTCATCCATACAATATAATCCGTTACTTCATCAAGAACTGTTACAGAATCAATTAAATTTTCACTTATTGCAATTCCAATCCCACCTGATTTCCGTGAAGCACCTTGTCTATTTCTAAGAAAAAGTTTATAACCATCTATTTTTGTCATCCAAACAATCTGTTTTAGTTTCTTGGAAACAAATAATATCGTTATCATTAATCATGCTTCTAAATTCGTCACATTCAACTCTTTTCATCAAACCACAAACATTTAGATTAAGGACATGTACTTTGGATAAATGGGATTTGTTGTCATCATCATCATCATCATCATCATTACCATCACTATTACCATCACCATTATCAACAATAATATCCTTATCATCATCACTATCATCATCATCATCACCATCATCATCACCACCATCAACAATAATATCATTATCATCATCATCATCATCACTACTATCATCATCATCACTATCACCATCATCATCACCATCATCATCACCATCAACAATAATATCATTATCATCAGCATCGTCATCGTCATCAACAGCAGCTTTTACATCACAATTGGCTACACTAGTCATGTCGTTCGCAAAAGAGTCTCCATTTACAATAATACTACCTTTATCAGAAACGTTATCGATATTCAAAGAGTTTTCAGGGTTGACCTGGTTTGTTAGTTTGCTACTTACATGATCATGCAATAGACCTTGAGTAGAGTTATCGGAATGACTCTCATTGCTCGTGACGTCAAACTGGACTTTACATTGTAATGACATATTTGTATCTGTAACAACAATACAATGATCTAGTGTATCTCGATCTATGTCTTTTCCACATTTGTCTTAATATGTTTGTTGTTTATAGGAGTCATTTAGTCTAATACACTTCTGGCCTTTATTGTCTTTCTGTAGTTGTAATGTATTTTGAAAGCTTATGTGATTTGAGTTCTGAGTTCTCAAATGAATCATTCTCACGTGAATCAGTCTCTTGTCCACCGGCGTGTTTCTATCTCCTGTTAGTTGGTTGGTTGGTTTGTTGTTTAACGCCGCACTCAGCAATATTCCAGCTATATGACGGCGGTCTGTAAATAATCGAGTCTGGACCAGACAATCCAGTGATTATTATCATGAGCATCGATCCACGCAATTGGGATCGATGACATGCATTAACCAAGTCAGCGAGCCTGACCACCCGATCCCGTTAGTCGCCTTTTACGACAAGCATAGTCACCCTTTTACGGCAAGCATGAGTTGCTGAAGACCTATTCTACCCCGGAATCTTCACGGGTCTCTCCTGTTAGTAGTTACTGGGGGTGGCCTGTACGGGGGTGGAGTGGGTCCAGACTGTAGCTCACGGTTCATGTATAACTTGTCCAAGGTGGAACACACCCGCACGCACATCGCACACGCACATATCCACACACTCTCTATGTCCCAATTACCATTTAAATCCAATTACGCATGAAAAGGCATGAAATTACGTATGACACTATTGTCCAAATATTTATTGAACATTTTTCATCTCGGAAAATAAATCCTTGGTTTGTGTAGTAGGTTTTATAAAGTGGTAATGGCATTTTGTATGCACATTACCTACCATTACAACATCTTGAATTGGTGGTAAAAGCAACATTAATCATGTTTTACATATTGTGTTTTTGGGGTTAGGCTTTTGGGAGACTCCCTTCCCTCCACGAAACCCCACCCCACCCCTTAAAGCCGGGATTCGCCCCTGACGCATGAACTCATTCAGGCTCTCACGTACGCAGACAGGTACACACGTATGCAGACAGGTACACACGTTCGTAGACAGGTACACACGTACGCAGACATTCAGTGTACTTATAATAAACGGAAGAAACAATGGACAACAATCTTGATATCACACGACACATTTCCTGTTCTAATGCATTTTTGGGGGCAAGGGTGGTCCAGTCGTCTAAGGCTCCGGTATTCGCTTTGCAGAGTTGCGTCCCTTGGGCACGCCAGAAACCTATGATTGTAGGTTCGAATCCCGGTTCGCCCCGTTTATGTTTCTAGGTTTGTCAGCTCCATACCTGTGCTCGTGGGTTTCACCGAAGTGGTAAACGTCCGAGACCTGCATCACTTCAGGCTTTCCTCCCACATTAAGCTGACACGCCGCGATATAACTGGAATATTGTTAAAAGTGGCGTTAAACCCAACTCACTCACTCACTTATGCTTGTTATAACAGAACAGAACTGATTTAAACTGTAATAGAGGACAAGCCTGTATTCAGATATTCAGATATTCAGATTATTCCTAATAATAGACCGCCTCCGTGGTCTAATGGTAGAGTGGAAGGTCCGGGGTTCGATCCTCAGCCGCGTCATACCAAAAGACGTTAAAAGATGGTACTTATTGTTACCCTGTCTGGCGCTCGGCATTATGGGGCTAAAACAAGGACTGGTCGACTCGGAGTCAGTAAACTGTGTCTGAGTGGGGCATCCATGTTAAACTGCGGCATGGTATCTCAGTGAGCTAGCACTATAAATGGGCATCAGTCCGGACTAGTACAAGCAGCCACACACACACACACACACACATACATGCATGCACGTCGCTATATAAGTGCAATAATCTTGGACGCGACGTTAAAACCCATTTCACCTCACCTCACCTCACCTCACCTCACCTCACCTCACCTCACCCAATAATAACGATCAACATGTTTAACTCTGTTATGCTAATGCTGTGGACAAATACACACAAAATGACGCTCATCTTCAATTACAGACATTTGATTTACATACAACACGAAACCGAAGTTTTCAATTTTGAATTTGGTGAAAGATACTTTAAGCTAAGATAATTAGCAAATAAAAGATAAACGACTAAGAGCAAGGATATCAAGATAGATCATAACCAAATATACACTTCAATTCAGAATAAAACACACGTTTCTTACTTTGTAGTATACCACCTCCCCTTCTCTGTATGAATTCATCGATTAGAGACGTTGTTTTAATACAGGGCGAAGGGATTGTTGATTAAAACTTGCAGGATTTATCCCTACACGGCCATTGTCATGATTACATAGCAGATTTCATAATTAAAAAAGACCAGTTACTACTATTACAATAGTGCAAATTCATAAGTGCTAATTTCATTACATTGTTACTGAAATTGAATAGTTTGAAGCAGTACATGATAAATCTAACAAATCTATATATAAAGGATATCTACTCAATTCAACATATGCAGCGTTATTAATGGCTCTAGAATGAAAGCCTAGGATTTTCTTACACAACTTCAGAAAAATCCTTTCTAATTTATTTTTCCGCATATTTGATCACATCCGTGCATGTAACATAGGAACCAAACAGATGACAGGTATAATTTTATTAACTTTTTCCAGAGTTGTGTTTTTGAAAATTGGGTCTGTTCAACCGGCCTCCTTCTCAGGGCAGACCTCGGGACTCTGCAAATGATAATGCCCAGGGTCCCGTTCCACAAAGCGGTCGTAACTACAATCAATCTTAGAGACTTACGTCGATTATAAAATCGTCTTAGCTAAAGTTTACGCCCGTTCCACAAAGCGATCTTAGGGCGATTGTAACTTTACAAGTTCTTAAGTAGCCGATCTTAACAAAGATCGGAATCTTCAGCCATGAAGATACGAAAGTTTCCCTAAGAGTGGCCTCCCTTGGTCATGTTTAGCCGACGACGCATTGTCGAAATATGGCTAACTTTGTTGTTATGGTACACTATTTAAGATTGATTTTAGCCATCCTAAGTTGGTCCGGAGCAACTTAGCATTTTGATCTTAACTTACAACTCTCTTAGTTAAGATTGCTTTGTGGAACGGGCGGCCGATCGTAACCAAAATTTAAGATCGTGTACTTAGTGAGTTACAATCAACTTCGCCCTAAGATCGTTTTGTGGAACGGGGCCCTGAAATATAACGTTGACCTTATAATAGTGACTGTTCAAATGAGCATATATACACCTAGAAATAAATTAAGCACCCCCTGACAAAACAGAGAATAGTATACCCGTTCATAAAAAATCAATTTTTAAAGATACTCATTCATAGAATGGCTGTCGATCTCGAGTATAGTCATGACAATAACTGACCATGGCAATTGTCCGATTGTTGAGTCAGCACATTTAACCATAGCACACAGGGGGAAGTCAGAGGCACTCCGTTGGCAAATTATTGGCATGCGTGACTCAGGTATGTCACACAGGGCCACTGGACAACAACTTGACTATACCCAATCTGTCATCAGCAGACGCGTAAGTAAGAAAAAACCGACATACACGTGAAGTAAAGGACCGTCCACAACCAGGGCCATCCTGAAAGACAGCTGTACGAGAAGACGGCTCCAGCACGTCTGGTGAGGCGACAACCTTTTGCTACGAGTAAAGCTTTGAAAAAACAATGTCTTCTCTACAGGCATCTGTCCACCAGAACTGCCCGAATCCGGCTAAAATCATTTGGGTTGAAGTCACGAAGGGCCACCAGACGTCCCTTGTCAACTGCCCATCATCAGGGACTTCGATTGGCTTGGTGTTTGGCTCGAAGTCATTGGAATCTGAGGACGTTGCGAAGGATCTATTGGTCTGATACGAGAAGATTCTTGCTGCACGTCATCACCGATGGGCCAATACGGTTTTGTGACAACAGTCCCGTATGATGGAGGCTCCGTATTGATGTGGGAAGCAATATCTCATGATCATGAGGGGCGGTCGGGTAGCCTAGTGGTTAAAGCGTTCGCTCGTCACGCCGAAAACCCGGGTTCGAATCCCGACATGGGTACAATGTGTGAAGCCCATTTCTGGTGTCCCCCGCCGTGATATTGCTGGAATATTGCTAAAAGCGGCGTAAAACCAAACTCACTCACTCATGATCATGACTGTAAACTGGACATGGGAACCGTACGAGGCAATCTTAACGGCGATTGTTACATCCAGAACAGCCCCAGTCCTGTTGCGCCGACCCGTGAAGATCCGGGGTAGAATAGGTCTTCAGCAACCCATGCTTGCCGTAAAAGACGACAATGCTTGTCGTAAGATGCGACTAACGGGATCGGGTGGTCAGACTCGCTGACTTGGTTGATGTATGTATCCAATTGCATGGATCGATGCTCATGATATTAATCCCTGGATTGTCTGGTCCAGACTCGATTATTTACAGACCGCCGTCATATAGCTGGAATATTGCTGAGTGCGGCGTTAAACAACAAACCAACCAGCCAACTGTTGTTGTGCCATATTTTGACAATCATGCACTTGCCACTTGACGTGTGTTCCCCATCGTTCATGTGCTTTGATTGCATTTCTGCAAGGACACGCTATTGACACTTTGCCTTGGCCCGCTATCAGTCCAGATTTGAATCCACTGGACATATTAGTGACATCAGCTACTGGCAATGGATCGACCAGGATAGAATGTGGCAGCTTTAGAGGCTGCATTGCATCGGGAGAGGCAGCAGTATCAGAGAGGTATCAGAAGACTCACTGGAGGAATGGGGAGAAGGGTAGAATCTGTCATCCAGGTACAGGGCGGTTACACTCGCTACTAATTTTCAGGATTGTGATTATCTTTGTAAGATAACAATTAACGTTTTTGGACAGTAATGGTCGGCCATACCTGATCATGGAACTTCCAAGATCCGCAGTTGTCGTGGTTATCAATTTTGCTCAATTACAGTACCATCGACATCATTCTCTGTGTTTTCATTGTCAAGAGTCATTTTTACACAAGACATTTAATTCTCCATCACAGCTCAGGATTGACGCGAATGATACCTGGATGTTGTACAGATATGGTCGCAAAACCAGGGGGTGCTTAATTAATTTCTAGGTGTATATATTACAGTAGCTGTATCCCGCTATAAATCAGCTGAGCAAAACAACCTGACAGAGCCAAGAACAATGTTCTAAAGGTATCTGTGAATAATAGGGTTTGGTTTTACCAAATGGTGTATATTACCAAATGGTGTATATTACCAAATGGTGTATATTACTAAATGGTGTATATTACCAAATGGTGTATATTACCAAATGGTGTATATTACTAAATGGTGTATATTACCAAATGGTGTATATTACTAAATGGTGTATATTACCAAATGATTTCACCATGGTACATTCTGTTTCTTTTCCCCAATTTCAATTGACTTGTGTAAATCATGAGCGAGTGAGTGAGTTTGATTTTACGCCGCTTTGAGCAATATTCCAGCAATATCACGGCGGGGACACCAGAAATGGGCTTCACACATTGTACACATGTCGGGAATCGAACCCGGGTCATCGGCGTGACGAGCGAACGCTTTAACCACTAGGCTACCCGACCGCCCCGTGTAAATCATGGCTTCGTTATGGCCTGATATGTAATATTTATTCCCTTATTAAGATCATACATACTACGAATCTGTAACTGGCAACCACAAAGTGTTGCAATATCGCTGATGCTGTTTAAGCAATATTTATTCTCACTCACTTTTTCTGGTACGTCTTAAAACACTAGTTTCATTGATTGCTTGAGTTTATCAAGGTCACAACATTCAAGGCCTCAGTAAAGATTTCAAAAAGTTTATGGCAGACATGTGGAGGACATTTCCAAATTTGTCTCGTCAGTGACAAAAATGATGTCCCATGCAATTCCCTATTTGGACTTGTACTATATGTTCCCGGTTGTTTTTCCCCAGAACAATTGACTTGCCTTTGCATGTGTTTGTGATGGGTGCCACCGGTGGGGCAGGATACGCACACCTTTTCACCAACACCTGGTACTATGACTATTTGATAGTGATTCTTGAACCAATGATCTAGATGTAGTCGGAATCATACAATCGACTCTGCTTTATGCAGAGATTTCTATTGATATGGAAAGGAGTGAGTGAGTATGGTTTTACGCCGCTTTTAGCAATATTCCAGCAATATCACGGCGGGGGACACCAGAAATGGGCTTCACACATTGTACCCATGTCGGGGATCGAACCTGGGGATATGGAAAGGGTTATGTGATGCAGATCTTAGACGATTACCACTTTAGTGAAACCTACGAGCATGGGTATGGTTCAAGAATCATTATATGAGCAAATCTAGGATTCGATGCCACGGCGCCTCATGCTGCACACAAATTCCACCACAACGGCTTGAAAAACGAGGGGGATATACGTGTATATAACAGTTTATTTTCACCATGTACACAACATCAAAGGTTAATTCACAATCAGAGTCTATCTGTACACGGCTGATTCAAGGCTAATCAAGACTTTGATGTACAGGAAATATTTATTACAGTTATGTGAAGACCTTTGCCTCTGCCCAGAGTTTCGATTATGATACAAGGACGAACATATTTACAGGGAAAACTACAAATATGAAAGCATCGTTCAGACCCTTTGAAACTGGGCGCCTAGTAGAACAAAAGAAGCAAAAGCAATGCAACTTAGTTTTGCCCTTTGTAAACAATCTGAGCAGTAGAAAAAAAGATGAGGTGAAATTGGGTTTAACGTCGCGTCCAAGATTGCACTTATATAGCGACGTGCATGCACGTGTGTGCGTGTGTGTGTGTGTGTGGCTGCTTGTACTAGTCCGGACTAATGCCGATTTATAGTGCTAGCTCACTGTAATATTCGTCTATCATCAATGGGTTAAACATTGAACGGAACAGACTTTGCATGGCACGTGAGATGTACTGGCATACAATCTAGATCATCTAATAAACATTCCAGAATGTTCTTTTGTTCAGTTTTCACACTGTAAGTACAGAAAATTTGTCAAAAAAAATTTCAAAGCGTAGTCGTCAGTTTTAAATCAGTACCGTATAGCTCCAGTGAGCTGCTCTCTGACTGGCTAATCTCGACTTTCATTTCATTGGTCGGACAAAGTTTGCGTTCTGACGAAGCCTGTAATGGGGTGTCCTCAGATCTTTGTTTTGCAGAGGCGAAAACTAAAAACTGATTTTAATGAGATTGGGTGAAAACCATCTCAAAGTATATACATTTCTTCTTAATTCAATCTTATTTGGGGGTTATGTCAACAAGCAGGAAATTTAAAATATATTAAAGCATATATGTGTTATTAAAAAATTGATGTTTCAATTCATTATGTATACATTATTTCAACGTTCAAATATAAAAATTGTTAAAACTAAATATGCAACTATGTACATTATATAACAAATAAAAAGTAAAATGCTTTAAATATTAAAACATCATATAGTAGCAGGGTGTTGTTCATCTACAAAAATATAGGTTTTACTTAGATAACAAATCCCGAGACGTTTCACACAAAACAATGTAATGAAATAGGAGTCTTTGGTATCTTATTCCAACATTATATTCAGATTATTTTATATTCATTCTAGGGATCTTTATGTTTACAGATTGCTGCCTCGTGGTTACCGAAACTGAAGGAAGGTTCTTCAAGATGTGGCATGGCTGCCACAGCGTAACATCTAACTATGCGGGCGCTCGGGTAGCCTAGTGGTTAAAGCGTTCGCTCGTCACGCCGAAGACCAGGGTTCGATTCCCGACATGGGCACAATGTGTGAAGCCCATTTCTGGTGTCCCCCGCCGTGGTATTGCTGGAATATTGCGGGGTAAAACCAAACTCACTCACTCACTCACTCTAACCATGCTGAGTATACTACTGCCGGCGGTGTGTGATATATGTCACAGGAAACGGCATGTAGTTTGAGGGACATGTCAAATGTATTTCCATGTCGTATAGCCATCTCGTGATATAGCTCTCTATGAAACAAGGAAATATTTACATGTGCTATTATTAAACATTTTCCTGAGAAATAGCACTTTTAACTTCGACTTGACTTTCAATTGAAACTAAATTTAAATTAAAACAAATATATGGATCATACACGAACTGCGTATTAAATCCAGTCCCAATGGTATCTTACGTCATCAACTGATCACACGTTTTCCGGGATGAGTGAATGTCAAGAATGAATCAGTTTTAGAATAACCAAATTGCAAACATAAGTGTTATACAAACCGCCTATTGTGTAACCGTTCCTCTAAGAATATCCCTGCAAAAATATTTTCAATCGAGTCATAAAATACCCATAATACATGAACTTAAATTAATAATCCTGAAAATGTCTGCCAACAGTATTGAATTATTAGAACATCTCAGGCCTCCATCTGAGGTTACCCGACGGTCGATGGGCATCAAAGGTAGTACAGTAAACTACGGTTATAACGAACACGCTTATAACGAACTAACGGATATAACAAACTAACTTTTTAGTCCCGACTATATGCTGTGGTTATGCTGTATATATGCTTATAACCAATTACGGTTATAACGAACTAAAATTAGTAGTCCCTTTGAGTTCGTTATAACCGTAGTTTACTGTAATAAGTATTATGCTGCACCCCTGGCTATCCACTCTACACACCAAACTATCGATTACAAAAATATCGAAAACATGGTAAAAACCATTTGATTGCAGTATAAATTAAATGTATCAATCCGTTGAGCTATATAACCATAACCTGGACATTCAGTTACATACATTGTGAGGCTCCAATGGACCTATAGACGTAGAGTAACGTATAATTTACGGGTCAGAAATGGACACGATTGAGCAGTTATTGTCCTGTGAAGTTTCCATACGATGGAAATAAATGAATCTTCTGGAAATATTCCTCAATTCTGTTGGTTCAGCAGTGATAAATGTCCCCACAAACAGTCAATCCATTATCCGTCTTGGGCATAGTTTCTCAAGTGTCTCACCAGAACTCAGAACATGGTCAAGCTGACGTCCTGCATTCCGTGTAGTCATTGGTTTCCAAGGAAAGAGATTCAGATGAAAGTATCACTTACTGTAGGGTAACGATGTATCATACAAATGCTACCCTCTGTCACGCCCAGTCCACTGCCATGTTCTGATCATACGTTCTCATAAATGCATTCAATTGAGATGCGATAGCAAGTGCATGCCTTCATGCGCGAGTCCATAGAAGAAGGAGCATCTATGGACCTAGTCATCCTCATCCAATTCCCTCGTATCTCTGCAGGAACCGTACATGGAATTCACTCCATTCCATGGACCGTCCCCTCGTCCCCTCGTCTTATCTTGATACGGCGGGAACAGCACTGATGGGGGAGAGTTCCCGCTCTGGTTGCTCAGTTTGATGATCACGTTCTTCATCTTGGCAGTGATGCCAGGTACTATATGGAGAGGCAGGACCCATGTTGTTTCACCTTCAGTATTCTGGTAGAAGAGACAGCCGTACGAGGCGGGGTCGTTGCTCTTGTGCAGAGTCCAGCCTTGGGGGAGTTGGGAATCACAAATGGGCACACCACATTCACAGAGATCTGTATCCATCAATCCATCCCGGAGTTCGTCGAACCTGTTTTTGTCCACATCCCTCGGGGACGAGTAGTACAGGCCTGGGTTGCTTCCTGACCCCGGAGGAGGGGGGCAGGGGGGTCGGGTCTCACTGTTGGACTTTGGTGGTTTGGGCAGGGGGCGTGTTGCATTGCTTGCCGACCGTCTCCTTCCTCCAAGAGTTCGAGATTGCTGAGGACCATCCACGCATCTTACTCCGAAATCGAACTGGGGAGTAAGCTTTCCAGCATCGGGTGTTTTAGGAGGGCTGTTGTCGGAGTACCTTCTGGATGTGCTGGGCATTCCGCCTTTCAGGGGTGCATAGGCCTCCTTGGATTCAGCTCCGTGGATGATTGGGTGGATGAGTCTGACGTTATCTATCTGCTCCAGGTTCCGGATCCTCTGACTGCTGTAGTTTTTGCACAGTTCGTTGAAGGAGTTGAATTTGATCTGTTCTACGATGTAGTATTTCAGGGTTGGATTTCGTTCAATCACCACGTTGACATGTCGGACAGAGCTTGCATCGATGCTGGTGGCGAGAAACAAAGTATTATGAGAATAAGAAGTAAAACATTTAGAAGATAAATATGTTAGCTCTCTAATACATATACTACATTCGTAACACAAAGGGCGAGGAATCATGAGTGAGTGAGTGAGTTTTGTTTTACGCCGCTTTTAGCAATATTCCAGCAATATCACGGCGGGGGACACCAGAAATGGGTTTCACACATTGTATCCATGTCGGGAATCGAACCCGGGTCTTCGGCGTGACGAGCGAACGCTTTAACCACTAGGCTACCCGACCGCCCCAGTGAGGAATCATAAATACCTGTGGGTACATTGTTGTTGTGAATAAAATATTTCATGATCCCCAACCCTGTCTATAGTCTAGTGACCTAAATACTTTAGTCAAAAGTATCATGGCAAAGTGTGAACCACATGAACACACACAAAACTGAAAACGTATACCAAACATTGAAACCGCAGCGATATATCCATAGGACAGCCGCGAGTTACAACAAATATTTTTTGGGAAATAGGGTCGTATCGGAAGCCCCAAGACGAATCCCTTGAAATAGATGAAACTGCCAGTTTCTAGTATGAAGTCACAAACGTAATACCTTAAGGATCTCAAAAATGTATTTGGAACATGAGATAATGTACTGCGCACACTTAGGCCAGCTTAAATGTATGCGCGTGGACTTTTCTTTGAGAATTAGGGGTTTTCGACATTGGTCTTGAAGTGTAAGTGGTTACTGATAGGCAGTAAAAATCATCGAAAATTGGGATTTTTATTATACCTTCAAATGGCTATAAATTCACGAGCATCGATCTACGTAACTGAGATACGATGACATGCATGAACCAAGTCAGCGAGCCTGACCAGCTGATCCCGTGAGTTGCCTTTTACGACAAGCATGGGTGGCTGAAGATAAAATTTAACCTTCAATTGTACAAAATTAGCGATGTTAAGGAAACTTTGTAACAAATGCCACAGCATATATTTGCTAAAGCAACATACATGTATTTAAATCAGCTTTTAAAGAGAAACTATAAATTGCCACTAGAAACAGACCCGTGATGATCCGGAGTAGAACAGGTCTTCAGCAACCCATGCTTGCCGTATGAGGCGACTGTGCTTGTCGTAAGAGGCGACTAACGAGATCGGGTGGTCAGGCTCGCTGACTTGGTTGATGCATGTCATTGTATCCCAGTTGTGTGGATCGATGCTCATGATAATAATCACTGGATTGTCTGGTCCAGACTCGATTATTTACAGATCGCCGTCATATAGCTTGAATATTGCTGAGTGCGGCGTTAAACAACAAACCAACCAACCAACCACTAGAAACAGTTTGTGGTCTTAACAGGCACAACCAACTTTGTAACAGACAATGTGCGTGGAAGTAGAAGAAGAGGTCCATGGAAAATCTGAGACGCATTGCAACAGAAACTGCAACAAAAACACCTGACGAAATCTGACACATTGCAACACACAATAATTATTTGCACATAGAAACACGCTTTAACTTCAACCGACCTGACTGAGAGCGACAAGTAGTTATCTCCCTTCGAGCTTAGCCGTAAAAGGTAATAGCCTGGCCCCTGTGCGTGTTCCTCAACGTATCTCTGTGCCTGAAAGAAAATATATAAATATTGTATTTTAGTATTTTGTAAATAAAAACAACATTACATCCATGTTTTCATGACATTGTTCTGGTTCATTTGAAAAACATGCACACGTTAAACCTCATATTTTTGTGTTAAGGGGCGGTCGGGTAGCCTAGCGGTTAAAGCGTTCGCTCGTCACGCCGAAGACCCAGGTTCGATTCCCCACATGGGTACAATGTGTTAAGCCCATTTATGGTGTCCCCCGCCGTGATGTTGCTGGAATATTGCTAAAAGCGGCGTAAAACCATACTCACTCACCGACTCACTCACTATTTCTGTGTTATAACCACCGTTAAGTATTCCAGGTTGGAAATGTTCGCTAGTAACATTCTTGTCGTAAGATGAGACTTAATGGTTGTTTGTTGTTTAACGCCGCACTCAGCAATATTCCAGCTATGTGACGGTTGTCTGTAAATAATCGAGTCCAGAACATCCAATGATTGACATCATGATCATCGATCCATGCAATTGGGATACGATGGCATGCATCAACCAAGCCAACGAGCCTGACCACCGATCCCGTTAGTCGCCTATAACGACAAGCGTGGGTTGCTGAAGATCAACTCTAACTCGGATCATCACAGGTGCGACTTAATGGATCAGGGGGTCAGGCTCGATGACATGGTTCATTTGGAGCCATCGTACCCGACGTCGCGGGACGTTGTTCATAATATCAATCACTGGTTTGTCGGGTCCCGACTCACTTACACTACACTCTAAATCTATGTGTTCTAATATAGAACACTGGACGCGTCCATACGTTCTGCCACAGAATACGAATGTTCTAATTCGTGCAGCACGTGTTCTATTGCTGAACGCCTGTGATCTGTTGTAGAACGCGTGTGTTCTCTCCTGGGAGAAGTCCATGCACATTAGCAGAGATAATGTGCTGAATGCTGTTAGACAAATTTAAATTCGACCATCATATTTGTGTTTTCGGAATATTTATTTTTGAGAAGAAGAGAGGCTGGTAGATTGGTATGTCAAACAGAAAATGTGTATAAGAAGGGTTATATTTTGAGTTTGATGAATAATAAATAGTTTATAAACATGGCATACTTTGGGTTAATAATAACTTATATGTAGCCTGAATAAATACAACAAGAAACATTACTGAAATACAACTCATTGCTAATACATGGAAATAACTTGCTTGCATTGGGGACATTTACTTGTATCAGAACACTGGCATTCTGATGGCTAATTTTAGCTGGATCTTTAATGGGTGCTCTGGAACTTATACGGTCTATTTGCTGAACGCCTGCGTTCTCTCCTAGAACGCGTGTGTTCTGCTGTGTTCTATAATGTTATATGCGAGAACACATGTTCCATTAATAGAACATCGGTGTTCTGTTTTTCTAACAAGCATTCAAAGCTGTCCATGCTCTGTGATTCACATCCGTTATGTGAGAAACTGGCGTGACGTCGCATGTATTTGGCGCTACAATTTCCTATGATCTGAGGTGTGTCTGTGGTAAGTATCCATCTAGGAATACTTTTGTTTCATATTTAATATGTACCTAAAATAATGTAATATTTCGGCGATATATTCATATGCTGATCCCAACGAAGTAAAACCGGCCCCTTACAAAACGCATAGCAGACGACATATTACTCGCCATTTTGACCGTCATTTCTGCCATTGTTCCACACGCTTTATTTATAAATTATGAGTTGAAATTCCAATCAAAATTGCAAGTGTCACTATTTGAACGTTTCCGTTTATTTGAATGATGTTCAAATAAAATGAATATATATTTCAGGTTCTATATGAATCGCCTGAAAGTGCGAAGCGGGCTACGTGCAACAAATCTCTGAACATCTAAATTTGGGATCCGAGGGCATGATCAGCAAGCATCGACAATGCATCGAAATCAGCAGACAGTAGTGTAAGTATGTAATGAACAAAAAGAACTAAACCTTCATAGGACATGTTTTTGGCTATTTTATGTGAAATATTTTAGAGAATCAGTCTTGTTGTTTCTATTTCAGGGTGCATTGCAGATAATCAGTACCATCCATGGAAATTATTGCACAGGGCACACGTCTACACAAAGGAGGAAAAGACACAAGGTTTTGCAGATCAAATAAGAAGGTACTTGTGTATATTTTGCTCTAACCTTTATCCAAGTAAGTGGTAACTTTGTTAGTCAAATGACATTTTTGGCAAAACATTTTGCAACCTATAAATAATGAAACAAATGTCACGGTAATCTTGGGTTTACTAACGAACATTTGTTATAATGTCCTATGTAATATGTACGAGTTTGATAACTATATGACTATGATCAAATAAATGTTTTGTGTTGTAGGATGTTGGGGAGTCATATTTCACATGAAGTTTCCTGAAGCCTGCGATGGTCATGTCGCTGTTACGAACATCGTCCTTTGGGGATATTTACCCACAAGAAACATCTGCGAAGTACATGCGCTTGAAACTTAAGTTATCTTAAGTATGGAAGTATGCTTCAATTTGCTACACGACAGTTTGTAATCTTTCATGAAGAACTCTGACTCATAAGTGACTTGAATATCCATGATCATCCCAAACAAATGTAATAAAGAATTCATGGTTGCAGTTCAGAATTTCGTCCGTGTGATTTTATGCCAGATAATATGCATGGGTGTATGGTTTAAATTTGTACACCTTGAAAAACATCGGGTAAATTGTATTCGACACACACGATGAGTTGTCGTTTCAGTAATGTGGAAGTACGTGTCCGAGAACGTGTAGTGTTCTGAATCTCGGTCCAGAACACTTGACAGGCGTTCTAAAAGCGTTACATCGTCAGAACACGTTGAAGCGTTCTAAATATGTTTGTAGAACACTCCTGTTCTGGGTCGAGAACATCAACGTTCAGAATATTTTCAGAACACATGGACGCGTTCTAAAAGTGTTACATCCATGTGTTCTGTCTAGTGTTCAGAAGTGGAACACTTGGGTTTAGAGTGTACAGGCCGTCTCAGATAACTGGAATATAAGTGAGTACGGAGGGGGACGTTAACTAAAAACAAAAAAACTTCTATGTTATGAACATTATGTATAATCCACTTACGACTTTGCTGTCACCGAATTTAGCATAGAAGTACGGAAGGGCTTTGATCTCATCGGGAACATTCTGAACGCGAGCAGCTCGCAGCTGGTTCTCTGGTAAGCCAAGTTCCCGAGCCATGCTGAGGCCTTGATAGAGTGCCCCAGACTGGCGGTTGGCGCTAGAAATAAACAAAAAAGGAAACCTCAATAAAAGTTTGTTTGTTTGTTTGTTGTTTAATGCCGCACTCAGCAACATGTGCATCAACCAAGTCAGCGAGTCTGAAAACCCGATCCCGATAGTCGCCTCTTACAACAAGCATAGTCGCCTTTTATGGCAAGCATGGGTTGCTGAAGACCTATTAATTGACGTAAAATATTCTTACTTTAAACATTTACATGTACAACGTAACCGGCATGAATTGTTATGTTATTTACCTTGTTCCCTCTCATTAGACATAAAACATAAACAAAAATTAAAAACCAGAAAATAATGTATGATGAAATATTGAAACAATAATCCCAGCTCATCATTAAAAAGACCCGACCATAGCCTCACGAAAGCCTAATGCTGCAACTTTGGTGGCATAATTATATTTTTTATATCGAAATTTCGAGTATTTATCTCGTTATTTCAATTATTAAAATATTTTTTCGATAACTTTCTCCTAATTTCAATTATTTTATCGAAAAATCTATTTTCAAAAATATAATTAGAAACAGAAACATAATTGAAATTACGAAATATTAATCGAAGCAACGAGAAAATAATAGAATTACGAGAAAATAAGAGCAGTAACGAGAAGAAATTCGAAATTGTTTTTAAAATTTTGAAATAACGAGAAAATAATCAGATTTCGATTAAAAAATATAATTTTGCCTTCGTATTCTAGTATGGGGTGAACACAGCATGGCTCACACGAGCAAGGAACACAATCAAATACATAGCGGAGAATTTATGGATGCCATTCACGAATTCTCTTCCTTATGTGTATCACTTCTAAATGCCTTCCAAAGACAAGTATATAACGGTGGTCACAGCAAGTGTCCGACAACCCGGCCTTTTCCCTTCATTCTAGCCATACTTGGTGTCAGAGTCCAACACTTACAATGTAAGAAAAGAAAGTAGAACATAGCTTTTGAAAAGTTGACATTTATCGAACATATTCATATGTTTGCCAACCATTTGTACATGCCAGTCTACATGTCGGTTCGTTCGGTTCTAAATTCAATTTATGTCAGCTAACGAGTTAAAAAGTGTATGTTTATCTTCTAAGTACCGGTATAGAATGGACAGAACATTATATTCGTTATAACGCTGCTTTCAGCGTTATGTCGGAGAAAAGCCAAAAGTGACGATGGACGTAAATATTACTGAACGGAAAAATTAGTATGGAGTATCACGTGATACTTCTCTACACTTATTATCAATGTTATCGGGACTTAGCAACTTAAAAAAAGTTAACAATTAAGTTAAAAAGCAAATACCTTCGTCTCGCCGCGTTCCCAACCATCGTCATTTTTCCGGTCCTGGTGGAAGAAATTCAAGTCACAACTCTAACGATATGTCTTCCTCTCTTCCTCGGGTAGAGCGTACTTCTTACACTATAGATATATTCTTAAAGGATTTAGAACCAAGTATTCGACAACGGACCGTAGTCTATCCTACGCCTCAGCGATCCCCAGTTCTCGAAAGTGCACGCGGCTCCTCGACTGCCTAATGTGCACTGCACTGCACTGCTGTAGCGATTATTAATATGTCTCATCTGTGTTGTGCATGACACGGGTATGAAAGCACAGATACGAAACCGTCCCTTTATATGAAAAACAAACTTCCTCGTCAGCTTGGCGGCAGAAAGGCAATTTCCTCAATTAATAGAGCACTTAGTTTATCTTGATTCGAGGTTCTTTGCAACATACTTGTAAAAAAAAACACTGAAGTTGCTGGTGTCTGAGTATAGAGAAGTGACTGAGTGTTGTTTGATGACGCTTTTAGCAATATTCCAGCAATGCCACGGCAGGGGACACCAGAAATGGGCTTCACACATTGTACCCATGTGGGGAATCGAACACGGCCTTCGGCCAGACGAGTGAACTAGGCTACCCCACCGCCCCAAATATACAGAAAGACTAGACCCGGGCATGTCATTTATGGTAAGTTTTAAGTTCCTCAAAAACTATTTTGTTTGTTTGTTTGTTTGTTTGTTTGTTGTTTAACGCCGCATCCGGCATTATTACAGCTATATGACGGTTGGCTGTAAATAATCGAGCCTGGACCAGACAATCCAGGGATTGAAATCATGAGCATCGATCCACGCAATTGGCAAGTCAGCAGGCCTGACCACCCGATCCCGTTAGTCGCCTCTTACGACAAGCATAGTCGCCTTTTACAGGAGTGAGTGAGTGAGGTTTTACGCCGCTTTTAGCACTATTCCAGCAATATCACGGCGGGGAACACCAGAAATGGGCTTCACACATTGTACCCATGTCGGGAATCGAACCCGGGTCTTCGGCGTGACGAGCGAACGCTTTAACCACGAGGCTACCCGACCGCCCTCCTTTTACAGGAAGCACGGGTCTACTCCAGACCTTCACGGGTCTATTTTGTTTGAATGAAAGCTCAATTGTTGAATGCATATGAGTGAGTGAATGTATTTTTATCCGCAATCAGTAATATTTTCTAGTTGTATCGCGGTCGTCCGTGTCGAGACTGGGACAGGAAAACCAGTGGTTGAATGCATGAGCATCAAGCCACGCCGTCGGGGCACGATGACACCCAATCAGGCACACCTTGTTAATACAGAACGTCAAAGACAGAGAATAACCAGTCTCGATTATCCGCCTAAACTGATTCCAGGCAAAATAGAGGTGAACAAATTATGAATGGATCACTTGAAGTCAGTGATAACACCAGGTGTTCGCGAAAATCGAAAGCATGCCCTGTGCACCTGTATCACCCGCCAATCACACAACTTGCATCAACGTGTAAGTGTTTGTTTGTGACGTGACACCGGATCATCATTGTGTTAGTGAGTGTGATATCTTACCAGGAATCCCTGCCGTAAAAGGTGACTATGCTTGTTGTAAGAGGCGACTAACGGGATCGGGTGGTCATGCTCGCTGACTTGGTTGATGCATGTCATCGATCCCAATTGACTGGGTCCTGTGAAGATCCGGGGTAGAATAGGTCTTCAGCAACCCATGCTTGCCGTAAAAGGCGACTATGCTTGTCGTAAAAGGCGACTAACGGGATCGGGTGGTCAGGCTCGCTGACTTGGTTGACGCATGGCATCGTATCCCAATTGCGTGGATCGTACTCATGATATCAATCACTGGATTGTCTGGTCCAGACTCGATTATTTACAGACCATATAGCTGGAATATTGCTAAGTGCGGCGTTAAACAACAAACAAACAAACAAAAAAACAGGAATCCCGACAGAGGGCAGAGAGAGAGGCAAGGTCGGCGGCTTCTTATTCAGAACCAGATTTTTATCAATGAGTAGATTCCCGAAACTAATAGCTACCATGCAGCGTCCCTTGTGTGTGAAATCCTGGTAGATGGGTGGGGTGGAGGTCGTGCAGGGCTGTGAAGAGCTGTGTCCCTTAGGCACGCCTGAAACCTATTGTCGAAGGTTCCCGGTTCGCTCTGATTATGTTTCTAGGTTTGTCAGCACCAAACCTGTGGTCGCGGGTTTCAACAAGTGGTAAACGCGCCGGAGACACGCCGAGAAATGCCGTGATAAAACGGGAATACTGTTCAACGCGTCATTAAACCCAACTCACTCACTCACTCCGTGTTGGTGTCATCAGTCGCCTTGTCTCAAACTCTGACTCTAGTTAGTGGAAGCAAACAAATGCCATACCAAACAATATTTCCTCTATTAGACGCCGGGCCTCTAATAGAAGCCGGGTCAATTGTTCAGTGCAAAAAATAGAAGCCGGGCCTCTAATAGACGCCGGGTCGAGAATTGTTTGAGATATATCTACGGATATCTACGAACACAAAATATTTCCATTTCGTGAAGATTCGGGACATTCGTGGTCATAGTGAAATGGGGGTATTAATAGACGCCGGACCTCTAATTGACGCCGGGTCAAAGGCTTGTCCGAAATAAATAGAAGCCCGAGCGTCTAATAGAGGAAATACGGTAGCCTGTCTTACCGTCCCTGATATTAGGTTCCCTTCAGCCAAGCCCTTACTGTAAACTATAGCTTAAAATGAAGCAAGTCTAGATGTTCCACAGGTTCAGGAATCTGAATGTCCCATCTCATTGGCCTCCTTGTTAAATTTAAATCGAGTTGTTTCTTTCTATCAAAATGATATATATTCAGAAACTAACCTAACCTTCCAGTTTACGGTCGACCTTATGGCTTCGGGGGTGTCACAAACATGCAACTCAATACAACATAAAGAACACCCACAATGAGAAGGCTGTGTGTTGCAATACCCACTAGCCACGACAAATTATCTATAGTTATATGAAAACATCGGGTGTTCTTTTACTTCTTTTGTGTAGTACATATAAGTTTGCAAAATACCATGACAGGGAAAGCATCGTGACATTTACTCACGTTTACTGTTGGTTGGGGTGAGCTCAAACTGAATAGCAGTACGTGACGAACTATTCAGCATTTTTAGTCGATGTACGTAACACCGGTGAAGTCATACTCAAAACGGAATTGGTGTCGTGGATGAATAATATCAAGCCTGGTGTGTCTAGACATTGATGTCGAGACTTTGGACTGGAAATATAACAGTGTAGAGGCTGGGGGTGAGGGTGGGGGTGGGGGGATGAGTGAGGTCAAACTGTAGTCATTCATCAAGTCACTAAAAACTTTGAACGAACATTACACACACAGGGTAAATTCACGATATCCGGTCCCTTACGGTTTATGTAAGCCATGTTTTTTTATTATTCATACATATAGTTCTATAAGTGACAATATTCAACGTCATAGTTATCCATCTCTTGCAAATGTGCCATTGGTTGATGTCATGTAGCTGTCAAGGGTGAGTTATAATTTAACGTCGCATTGGCAATTTATCTGGAGCGACTAATATGATTTATGAATAAGAAAAGTATATAAGCTTTACACAAAAAATAATAGTTTGAATAAATCAAATGGATAACACAACTTAAACTTCTTCTGTAAACTCAGTTGATTCATGTCAGCACCACGCTGAAGATAACTTGGGACAAGCAATTATTGGTTCAAACATATGAAACATATACTAGTAACTATAATACTTTGAGGTTATTATAAAGCAGGTGTCATATCACACCACTAATCAACCCGAGACCCCCATATCATCCTCGGGCTGATATGGGGTCTGATATGAAAACTGCTATACAATAACTTTTTTTTATCATATTCTATAACATCAAATTGTAAAATGAATGCAGTTATTATACATTTTGATAATGTCAAGGGAAAGCAGAGCAGACCACGCACTAAGGGACGTAACTCCAATATCTTACCATCCGGGCTGTTATCGATCGCCCATTCAAAAGATTCGATAATCCTCAGTGGTATATGAGCACAAATTATTGGTTTGTTTCTTTGTTGTTTAATGCCGCACTCAGCAATATTACAGCTACGTGACGGTGGTCAGGGAGTCTGACCACCCGATCCAGTTAGTCGCCTCTTACGACAAGCATAGTCGCCTTTTCCATATGCATTGATAAGCCATACAACCCGGTAAGGGGTGTAATGCTGGTCTGATGAACATAAGCACCACAGATTAGCATAAGCACACGGGATGAGTGAGTGAGTTGGGTTTAACGCCGCTTTTAACACTATTTCAGTTATATCACGGCGTGTCAGCTTAATGTGGGAGGAAAGCCCGAAGTGATGCAGGTCTCAGACGTTTACCACTTCGGTCAAACCCACAAACCTAGAAACATAATCGGGGCGAATCGGGATTCGAACCCACAATCATAGGTTTCTGGCGTGCCCAAGGGACGCAACTCTACACAGCGAATGGCGGAACCTTAGACGACTGGGCCACCCGTGCCCCCCACATGGGATGAAATGAGCAACTCGGATGAACATGACCATAAACACTTCGGATAAACAAAAGCACCTCGGAGAAACATGGGCACCTCGGATAAACATAAGCACAACAGATTAACATAAGTACACACAGATGAACATAAGCACATCCGATGAATACAGCACCTCGGATGAACATACACATCTCACAGATGACCACAAGCACCCCAGATGAACATAAGTTTCTTAAATGAACATACTCACTCCAAACATGACCAATAGCACTTCAGATAAACATACACACCTCAAATCGAAATACTTTAATGAATAGCGATGTGATGGAGAGTGATATGTGATATTTCTAATCACGCACTTTAAATTATTTTAAGTACGAGGGGCGTTCAAAATAAGTTTTGCAACTTCAATATGAGGCCAAGTCGCAGAGTTAAAAACAGTTAAATCACCTACCCTACAGCCCAGACTTAGCCCCCAGTGACTATTTCCTGTTCCGGCAAATGAAATCTGCCCTATGTGGAGGACGCTTGCAGGATGGCGAGGACATAAAGGCTGCCACAGAGGCGTGGTTAGAGGGCCAATCTACGGATTTCTATAAAAGTGGTATTAAAAGCTTGAAGGACAAATGGAATAAGTGTATTGAGGTGAATGGAGTTTATATTGAAAAATAAAAGATATTCTGCGACTTGGTCTTATATTGAAGTTGCAAAACTTATTGAACGCCCCTCGTAGGTGTTAGGTGCATTTATCTCTACGTCTCTGTCAGTAAAGAGTACTGGTTGGAGTAGAAAGTGAATTTGAATGCAGATTATATAAAGTAAAGAAGGCAAACTGTTTGAATGTTCCAATAAGCATTGATTAAATCAAGCAACACAATAATCAAAAATCCTGCGCTGCCATCCTTGATTTGATCAGTAAATAAGAACCGAGGTCCATTTGTTCGACCACTTTACTTGAGAGAACAAGTGTGAAATGGCGATAACTAAACAAGTATTGAACAGGTTGAAACATATCCGGTTCCGGTTCTGATTGCGCTTGTGCACTGATACAAGGGACCATCTATTATACAGGAGCGCCGTATAGTACAATGTTCTCTAATCAGAATGAATCTACTCTGTGATGGTATAACTAGTAAAGATTCGATATATAGTACAATGTTCTCTAATCAGAATGAATCTACTCTGTGATGGTATAACTAGTAAAGATTCGATATATAGTACAATGTTCACTAATCAGAATGAATCTACTCTGTGATGGTATAACTAGTAAAGATTCGATATATAGTACAATGTTCGCTAATCAGATTAATCTACTCTGTGATGGTATAACTAGTAAAGATTCGATATATAGTACAATGTTCTCTAATCAGAATGAATCTACTCTGTGATGGTATAACTAGTAAAGATTCGATATATAGTACAATGTTCACTAATCAGAATGAATCTACTCTGTGATGGTATAACTAGTAAAGATTCGATATATAGTACAATGTTCACTAATCAGAATGAATCTACTCTGTGATGGTATAACTAGTAAAGATTCGATATATAGTACAATGTTCACTAATCAGAATGAATCTACTCTGTGATGGTATAACTAGTAAAGATTCGATATATAGTACAATGTTCTCTAATCAGAATGAATCTACTCTGTGATGGTATAACTAGTAAAGATTCGATATACAGTACAATGTTCTCTAATCAGAATTAATCTACTCTGTGATGATATAACTAGTAAAGATTCGATATACAGTACAATGTTCTCTAATCAGAATGAATATACTCTGTGATGGTATAACTAGTAAAGATTCGATATATAGTACAATGTTCGCTAATCAGATTAATCTACTCTGTGATGGTATAACTAGTAAAGATTCGATATATAGTACAATGTTCACTAATCAGAATGAATCTACTCTGTGATGGTATAACTAGTAAAGATTCGATATATAGTACAATGTTCTCTAATCAGAATGAATCAACTCTGTGATGGTATAACTAGTAAAGATTCGATATATAGTACAATGTTCTCTAATCAGAATGAATCTACTCTGTGATGGTATAACTAGTAAAGATTCGATATATAGTACAATGTTCTCTAATCAGAATGAATCAACTCTGTGATGGTATAACTAGTAAAGATTCGATATATAGTACAATGTTCTCTAATCAGAATGAATCTACTCTGTGATGGTATAACTAGTAAAGATTCGATATACAGTACAATGTTCTCTGATCAGAATGAATCTACTCTGTGATGGTATAACTAGTAAAGATTCGATAATACTATATGAGCACAAATTATTGGTTTATTTGTTTGTTGTTTAACGCCGCACTCAGCAATATTCCAATAATGATGGCGGCCTGTAGTAAACGATTGAACCTGGACCAGACAATATAAATATAACACGTCAACACCACAGCTGAATCAGTCCCGATTAACTCTTTAAACAGAATTCGTTGGGTGCAAAAGGCAAAATAATGATGACAACGGATGTTCTCGAAAATGGTAAGCTTGTACAGCCCTACAGGTTGCTACCGCCACTTACAGGCCAGACCGGCTTGGACCAGACAAGCTACCAGTGATTGATAGTATGGGCAACATCCGGGTATGTGTGTAGGCTATCGACCAAGTCACTGAGCCTGACCTTGGTTGCCATGAGAACCAAGTGTTTTCACAAACACTTGTCAGAACACTCATGGAGTGGAGTGGTATATTTCACTGCAGGTGTTCAATGGTCAAACCACGTGATTCCGTATTTGCTGTTTCAACCAATCAAAGCTCATTTCCGTTGCACTGGATTTAAACAGCTTGCTTCAGACGACAATTTTTCAAAGAAATACTTTGTAAATCTTTGTTAGCTTTGTAACATCAAAAGTTGCCTCCGCAGCTGAGTCGTTTTTCAGAGAAAGGTGAGTGCACAATGTTATTTTATTATTCTTATTGTTGTTGTTGTGTAACGCCAGTCAGCAATATTCCAGCTATATTACGGCGGTTTTATTATTCATATGCCTTTGTTGTGATACGTAGCCCTCAGAAGAAATTTCCATGTGAAGATGAGGGCGATAAAGACAAAATTTAAATATCATTTATATGAGACAGGCTAATGCTGCCATTTTGGATAACATGTTCTAGCCAATACATCAATAGGGGCGGTCGGGTAGCCTAGTGGTTAAAGCGTTCGCTCGTCACGCCGAAGACCCGGGCTTGAATCCCGACATGGGTACAATATGTGTGAAGCACATTTCTGGTGTCCCCCGCCGTGATATTGCTGGAATATTGCTAAAAGCGGCGTAAAACCAAACTCACTCACTCACTCAATACATCAATACGTAGTTTTATTTGAGGGAGAGAAGTTGTTTATTTGTTTAACAGACACAAAATGAAAACGATATAGACATGTTTTCAAGCATTAAAGGTGTTTTTGTCCTCAAAGCCATCTCGAAAAGCATCGATTGACATTCGAACGCTAACAACTTATTGCTGTGATGGATTCTCTCATGCCTAAATACGCTGTAATTGTATTTATGTGTCCATTTTGCCAAATTTTACAACAATTTGAATATACGTTTTCAAAGTGGGTCAGTTTGGATTTTAATCGGGACAAACCCGTATCACGGAATAAGGGAATTCCATTTTGTTATCCGTCTTTTACTTCAGTTTATTAACGACATGAGTAAGTATTGTTGAAGAAAATATATGAGTTCCACCTTGTCATTTAAATATAGGTTTGTTTTCATACAGGTATTTATAACGCTGTACTATATCTATCTGCAACACAAAATCTTACAAATGTTGCGGTATTATACAGTGCTGGAGACAAAGTTGTTTCAGTGAAGCACATCAGTAAGAAACAATACAGAAACATTGTAACCATTGGATGACATGCACATAGATTTGTTCGTGTGTTGATTTATGCCGCAATCAGCATTTTTATTTATTAAACAACACACAGAAATCCAGTACCGTTTTACGTGTTTCAAAGAGATTTTTCACCACCAGTCTCTGGAACGCAGACTCAAGGGCGACTAAATGCGAAGGACGCACAGCACACTCGTAATAGTTTGCATGTATTAAGTACAATACGTTTGAAAGCTGCACTTGAATCAAATACATAGCCAGGCAGTATATTTCATGAAAGTGACCAGGCATTCCTCTGGATGAAAATAGACAAACTGGCTACTGCGCTGTCATCCGGTATCTCCAAAAGCGAGCGAGCGAGTATGGTTTTACGCCGCTTTTAGCAATATTCCAGCAATATCACGGCGGGGGACACCAGAAATGGGCTTCACACATTGTACCCATGTCGGGAACCGAACCCGGGTCTTCTGCGTGACGAGCGAACGCTTTAACCACTAGGCTACCCGACCGCCCTATCTCCAAAAGTAATCCATACAGACATGGTGTGAACATTAGGGGATGCCACAGCCTGGTTCCCTGGGTATAGCGCCAGCGCAGCATACCCAGGGAACCAGGCTGGGGATGCCACTGTTCCAGGAAGAAATGAAAAAATAGAATTTACTCTCTGGTATTTCTGAGAAAAAAAACATGCTGGATGTCCCGAAAGAAATTGTATTTACGAAATTATGTTTAAAAACACATTTATAAGGTCTTGTCTGGCATATCCTAATGAGGTATTGAATACAAGAAGTATGTTAGAATTAAATGTAACTTGCAGTTTGAAAAGAAATATGACAAAGTTTAGGTGTTGCACGTAATCCAGCAGCGTCCCCAAATCACACCAATAATTAGTATAAATCAGGGAACTTTTCATACCTTAAGGGATAAAAATTAAACTACTTAGTGGTTTTATTCAATACATTATGTTTGTGTTAAAAACCAAATAAAAATCTGGATAACAAATGTCCGACTGAAAGTCAATGTGGTTCTCCGCATTATATTACATAATATTACATATTAAGTATTAACCTCAGTGTCTACAATTGTCTAAAATCCGCCATTTGACGCATGTACGTGTTTGGCCATCGTTTTGAACTGTCAAAATCGGTTCGTCTATCCCGCGGTCTGACTCCCTTCGACAATTCATGCTGTCAGCGAGACACGGTTCAGGGGAGTGAGTTTGGTTTTACGCCGCTTTTAACAATATTCCAGCAATATCACGGCGGGGGACACCAGAAAGAGGTTCACACATTGTACCCATCTCGGGAATCGAACCCAGGTCCTCGACGTAACGAGCGAACGCTTTAACATCTAGGCTACCCGACCGCCCCTCGGTTCAGGGGAGATTACCAAAGCGGATTTTCAGTTATCCATTCATATTATGTTCACCACCATTTCTCCTTTTACGCCCAATGGAATCTGTTTGGGCAGATAATCGAGACTGAGTATTATAGGAGTATATCATGGAGTTATATATTATGAAGGGAAATAGTAAAAACATAATCTTATATATACGTAGGTTGGATTCACCAGAAGGTATTTTAATATTACTTTCCAAACTCACATACAATTGATGCGGGATGCGTTGTGGAGTGTGTAATGCTTATAGTATTTGTACAACATTTATTTATTTGTAAAAAAACCATGTTTTTCTTTTGAAGATGTAACATAACTTTCATAAGTCATTGAAAACAATTGTAAACGTGATAGAACTGAAAAAAATATGCAGTTAAAAGGTTCGGAGATGAGAACGTAAGATGTTTTCGATCACAACTTCAAAACAGCATTTCCCGTGAACACGTGTTTCTCCAGTATTTACTGAAACACGTTTTTCAATAAAAACGAATAAAAATCGCAATGCTCGGCAATCTTCCTTGCTGCGGTGCTTCCCGTCATACACAGCTATATGTATTTATGTACTGATGCAGTCGTCGTCCTCATGCTGTCGTCTTTTGGCCGTATTCTTCTTCCTTAGGGACCGACCATCCTACCATTTGGTATTCGGGAACGGGGAAGGGCTGGCTGGGCACTGGGCATTTGTAATCGAGAATTGATATGTTGTCTTCCTCATCATTCACACCGATCTCTATTACTATAATCATCCTTATCCTACACACCAATCTGTATTACTATAATCTTCCTTATCATACACACCAATCTGTATTACTGTAATCTTCCTTATCATACACACCAATCTCTATTACTATAATCTTCCTTATCATACAACCAATCTCTATTACTATAATCTTCCTTATCATACACACAAATCTGTATTGCTGTAATCTTCCTTATCATACACACCAATCTGTATTGCTGTAATCTTCCTTATCCTACACACCAATCTGTATTACTATAATCTTCCTTATCCTACACACCAATCTGTATTACTATAATCTTCCTTATCATACACACCAATCTGTATTACTATAATCTTCCTTATCCTACACACCAATCTGTATTGCTGTAATCTTCCTTATCATACACACCAATCTGTATTGCTGTAATCTTCCTTATCCTACACACCAATCTGTATTACTATAATCTTCCTTATCCTACACACCAATCTCTATTACTATAATCTTCCTTATCCTACACACCAATCTGTATTACTATAATCTTCCTTATCCTACACACCAATCTCTATTACTATAATCTTCCTTATCATACACACCAATCTGTATTGCTGTAATCTTCCTTATCCTACACACCAATCTGTATTACTATAATCTTCCTTATCCTACACACCAATCTGTATTGCTGTAATCTTTCTTATCCTACACACCAATCTGTATTGCTGTAATCTTCCTTATCCTACACACCAATCTGTATTACTGTAATCTTCCTTATCCTACACACCAATCTGTATTGCTGAAATCTTCCTTATCCTACACACCAATCTGTATTGCTGTTATCTTCCTTATCCTACACACCAATCTGTATTACTGTAATCTTCCTTATCCTACACACCAATCTATATTGCTGTAATCTTCCTTATCCTACACACCAATCTGTATTGCTGTTATCTTCCTTATCCTACACACCAATCTGTATTACTGTAATCTTCCTTATCCTACACACCAATCTATATTGCTGTTATCTTCCTTATCCTACACACCAATCTGTATTACTGTAATCTTCCTCACCATTCACACCAATCTGTATTGCTGTTATCTTCCTTATCCTACACACCAATCTGTATTACTGACATCTTCCTTATCCTACACATTAATCTGTATTACTATAATCTTCCTTATCCTACACACCAATCTGTATTACTATAATCTTCCTTATCCTACACACCAATCTGTATTACTATAATCTTCCTTATCCTACACAGCAATCTGTATTGCTGTAATCTTCCTTACCCTGCACAACAATCTGTATTACTATAATCTTCCTTATCATACACACCAATCTGTATTACTATAATCTTCCTTATCATACACACCAATCTGTATTACTATAATCTTCCTTATCCTACACAGCAATCTGTATTACTATAATCTTCCTTATCCTACACACCAATCTGTATTGCTGTAATCTTCCTTATCCTACACACAAATCTGTATTACTGTAATCTTCCTTATCATACACACCAATCTGTATTACTGTAATCTTCCTTATCCTACACACCAATCTGTATTACTGTAATCTTCCTTATCCTACACACAAATCTGTATTGCTGTAATCTTCCTTATCATACACACAAATCTGTATTGCTGTAATCTTCCTTATCCTACACACCAATCTGTATTACTGTAATCCTCATTATCCTACACACCAATCTGTATTGCTGTAATCTTCCTTATCCTACACACAAATCTGTATTACTGTAATCTTCCTTATCATACACACCAATCTGTATTACTGTAATCTTCCTTATCCTACACACCAATCTGTATTACTGTAATCTTCCTTATCCTACACACAAATCTGTATTGCTGTAATCTTCCTTATCATACACACAAACCTGTATTGCTGTAATCTTCCTTATCATACACACCAATCTGTATTGCTATAATCTTCCTTATCATACATACCAATCTGTATTGCTGTAATTTTCCTTATCCTACACAGCAATCTGTATTACTGTAATCTTTCTTATGATACACACCAATCTGTATTGCTGTAATCTTCCTTATCCTACACAGCAATCTTGTTACTATAATCTTCCATATCCTACACACCAATCTGTATTACTGTAATCTTCCTTATCATACACACAAACCTGTATTGCTGTAATCTTCCTTATCATACACACCAATCTGTATTGCTATAATCTTCCTTATCATACATACCAATCTGTATTGCTGTAATTTTCCTTATCCTACACAGCAATCTGTATTACTGTAATCTTTCTTATGATACACACCAATCTGTATTGCTGTAATCTTCCTTATCCTACACAGCAATCTTGTTACTATAATCTTCCATATCCTACACACCAATCTGTATTGCTGTAATCTTCCTTATCGTAAACACCAATCTGTATTACTATAATCTTCCTTATCATACACACCAATCTGTATTGCTGTAATCTTCCTTATCCTACACACCAATCTGTATTACTGTAATCTTCCTTATCATACACACCAATCTGTATTGCTGTAATCTTCCTCATCCTACACACCAATCTGTATTGCTGTAATTTCCCTTATCATACACACCAATCTGTATTACTGTAATCTTCCTCATCCTACACACCAATCTGTATTGCTGTAATCATCCTTATCCTACACACCAATCTGTATTACTGTAATCTTCCTTATCCTACACACCAATCTGTATTGCTGTAATCATCCTTATCCTACACACCAATCTGTATTACTGTAATCTTCCTTATCCTACACACCAATCTGTATTCCTGTAATCTCCCTTATCGTACACACCAATCGGTATTGCTGTAATCTTCCTTATCCTACACACCAATCTGTATTGCTGTAATCATCCTTATCCTACACACCAATCTGTATTGCTGTAATCATCCTTATCCTACACACCAATCTGTATTACTATAATCTTCCTTATCCTACACACCAATCTGTATTGCTGTAATCTCCCTTATCGTACACACCAATCTGTATTACTGTAATCTTCCTCATCCTACACACCAATCTGTATTGCTGTAATCATCCTTATCCTACACACCAATCTGTATTGCTGTAATCTTCCTTATCCTACACACCAATCTGTATTGCTGTAATCATCCTTATCCTACACACCAATCTGTATTACTGTAATCTTCCTTATCCTACACACCAATCTGTATTGCTGTAATCATCCTTATCCTACACACCAATCTGTATTACTATAATCTTCCTTATCCTACACACCAATCTGTATTGCTGTAATCTCCCTTATCGTACACACCAATCTGTATTACTGTAATCTTCCTCATCCTACACACCAATCTGTATTGCTGTAATCATCCTTATCCTACACACCAATCTGTATTGCTGTAATCTTCCTTATCCTACACACCAATCTGTATTGCTGTAATCATCCTTATCCTACACACCAATCTGTATTACTGTAATCTTCCTTATCCTACACACCAATCTGTATTGCTGTAATCATCCATATCCTACACACCAATCTGTATTGCTGTTATCTTCCTTATCCTTCAAAGTAATCTGTATTGCTGTAATCGTCCTTATCCTTCACAAGTCTATATTGTTTAAGCACCACCCATCACATACAGTAGGCTGTATTATGGAAATATTCTTCTTTCACAATTCACAGCGTTTCTTATGCTTGTTATCCTCCTGATCATATATTGCTGTTTATTGCTAAAATGTTCATTATCACAAATGGCAGTCTTTCTTTCTTTAATGTTGCTGACCGACATCACACAGAACACCTATATTTCTGCAATCAAAATTACCATAGACACAATCTATACATTGCTAATGAAGACAATCATTGTCAATGCTGTAATCACTCCCGTTGAATGATGCATCGAGAAGAACTGTTAATAAAGCACATGGTGTCTAAAGAAAGCATCTGTCTCCCACATAATGTTCAAACCGACGACCATGGTGCCCTGGCATGGGTTATAAGCTGCAGCTGTCCGTGGTCACGTGGGCTCCATTCCAAGAAAGCCACACGATGTAGGACTTCCATGTGAAGAATGTGATCAGTAGATATAGTGGGTTTATTTTGCTGGTCAGAATGTTCCGAGTAGCAAGGGAAGTATAACCTTCCGCATCTGTGGTGAAGTGTAAGAATGAGTTGCGGGTGATGTCCACACCCAATGATACCCCAGTTACCGTAGAAAGGCAGTTGTAGTGACAGCTGTGGTCGTCGGTGTCAGCGCTCCTTGGCCTTTCACAGGACTCTTTGTCCTTTAATATTCCCTTCTGTCCACAGCGATCTTTATTGATGTAATCTTGCTCGTCGCAGACAGTAATCTTTTAAACTAATCCTACTTATAGACCGCAATATCCATTGAAGTAATCGTCGCTACCATACCAGAAATCTTTACTGCTGAAATCTTCCTCGTCAAACACAGCAATCTCTTAAAGTATTGCCCTTTTTCATACTTTCGCTATCTTGTATTGAAAACGAGGCTTAAAGAGCATAGTTCCATGCAGAGGGAGTAGCATCAGCTGATCAGTCCTCCTCAGTAATTCACAACATGTTTTACTGCTGTAACCACACTCTTACACAGCATTAGACAGCAATGTTGCTACAAACATCTCCAACAAACTCTCTCTCTCTCTCTCTCTCTCTCTCTCTCTCTCTCTCTCTCTCTCTCGTTCCTTCTCATACACAGCACTCTTTATTGCAGATATCGTCTTCATCATACAGGCAATCATTATTGCTGAAATTTTCTTCGCCATACACAGGAATCTTTATGAAAAATACACAACAATCTTTATTGCTATAAATACATTGCATGTGAATTTGGATTGGCTAACCACAAATATTCCATAAAAGTAGATCCATAAGATTAGATCGTGCCCACTAACAGACTACAGTTTCCTGATTGGCTGTCATCAGAATGGGAGGGGTCTATATTGCATTGCTGTCACTGATTTCGTACAGTTGTCTACAGTTTATTGTGTTTAAGTGTGTTTTGTGAAGTTTTTATTGTTGATGTATTTATTCATAAGAATTATAATACTTGTTCTACACAGTGTTTAAATATACATGCAGATGGTTACAAATAAATAACAATTGTGTTTATAACTGTTGTTGCTGACTACATTATTTGTGTTATGGGCCTGTGGCCTACATCCATACTCAATAAAGACTATTGACGTTTTACAAGAATTAATGTCAATATGTGTTTCGCTTTTATGGAGTTATAAACGTAAAAAACCGATGTGCAAACTTTGCGTAAATCCCTGCTTAAATAACCTTCCTCATTATACACAACACTCTATAGTTTCATAATCCTTCCCATTTACAACAATTGTTATTGCGATAATCCTCTTCATACACAACAATCCTTACTGCGTTAATCCTCATCAAAATGCATAGCTATTACGTTATAATTTCGTTACTGCAGCTTTCATGTTAGCTGAATTGTATTTTCTTTATAGATAATGATAAGTTTTACCAAGTTCGTTGCGCTACAGGGGCAGTTGGGTAGCCTAATGGTTAAAGCTTTCGCTCGACACGCCGAGGACCCGGGTTGGATTCCCAACATGGGTACAATGTGTGAATGGTGCCCCCCGCCGTGATATTGCTAAAAGCGGTGTAAAACCAAAACCCACTCACTCACTCGTAGCTACGAACGCTGGTGGACAGGAGCCACGACTTACTGTTTCGTTTAACATGTTCACAGGTGAAACGTACGTAAGCTTAAAACGATACCACGTTATCATCTGGGAAGGCTAACGATTCGGCAACATTTTAGATTACACCTTCTTCATTTAAAGTAGATTTGTATTCCTGAATCAAAAAACCATTCGTAAATACAATATATTATGGCCTGGGATTTCTTCAAGGCAAATTATTTTGTTTGGGTCAATCTTTCAACACGTGCATTATATATATAATTAACAAGAGCAAATTTAAAGCTAATGTCTTATGTTGTGGTCTTTTTTGTTCGTGGTCGTTTGTAAATATGTGGTCGATGCATGTCATCGTATCCAAATTGCGTGGATCGATGCTCATGATGTATATCACTGGATTGTCTGGTCCAGACTCGATTATTTACAAACCGCCGTCATATAGCTGGAATATTGCGGAGTGCGGCGTTCAGCAACAAACAAACAAACAAATCATAACTTTCGAGGTACAACCGAGCATGTTCTTTCTTGGAAGATTTCCAAGAGCGTCATATGGCTCTTACTCAAAAGTATTAAAGTCACCATTCCGGTTATTTGTTAAACATTGTAACATTAGTCACTTTTACCCACTACCTCTGAAGCCATGAAAGAAGCATGCGTGTCGAAGGTCATTACTAAGGTGAGTTGTAAATTTCTAACGTACTGGACAACCTTATAAAAACATGTAATGAGATTTAAGTAGCCATAAAAGAATCCAGGTTAGAATTAGTCTTCAGCAACTCATGCTCTAAGAGGCGACTAATGGGATTGGGTGGTCAGGCTCACTGACTAGGTTGATGCATGTTATCGTATCCCAATTGCGTAGATCGATGCTCATGATGTCAATCACTGGATTGTCTGGTCCAGTCTTGATTATTTAAAGACTGCCGTCATATAGCTGGAATATTGCTGAGTGCGGCGTTAAACAACAAACAAAGCTTCATTTTTGAAGTCAGGGCACCAGCTCCATCTCTCTTATCACTGGCTGATGAGTGTGACATCAAGAACCAATCAAAATGCTGCTTCTGAGTCCTCTTTTGGCATAGATCCACATTCAAAATTGGAGCCTCTTCTGAGCAATCCTTTCTGTATTTAGTTAATCACCAGACTATTATTGAAAGAAATTAGATGGAAAACAATGTTTTTCTGAGTACTAAGATGGGGGGAGAGACATTGTTATGCTACAAGACATTCCTGTTGTATTTTCAACCACATGCAAAAGTCTAGGCAAGTAGCTGTGACATTGTTGCTTCTTAAAATCATGAACGACCATACATCCTCCATGTTTAGCATCCTGTCAATGAAACGGGCCTCAAAACGAAGCTTAAGTGGTGAATGGGTATGTAACCAGGGTGATTATCATCCAAAACTGCCCTCACCACAGATATTACTTGTGTGAGATCAAGCAATCAATCCTAGGAGATATTGTTACAATGAAATTGCATCACAATGCTCTGCAGACCAATGTCACAACGGTTAACATGACCTCACAATCGAATGACATCACTAAGCTCTCTGCCACTGCAGCCGGTTAGCTGTACTTATTACACTTGACACTGCTTATTACCAGTATTGTTTACAAAGTGACAAGATGGAATAATGATGCTGGATGATATATGGAATCTCACCCTCGTGTATTTTGATATCAAATATATCAACACTTGGCCAAACAGAAGCATATGGTGCTGACAAACCAGGGAACTCAAAAGCAGCCTTCCATTGCTCAGGGCTTCCTAATCCCTAACAGTCGTAGCTTTACATTCACTTTGTGGAATGGGCCCAGAATACCTTTAGCATCATGGGTTGTTTTTCTACTCATAAGGACAAAACCAGTACTTGAATCCATGACCTGTGGATCCTGACATGACTAAGGTAGGCAACTCTGCACTGTAAATATCAGCACCTTGACCACGAAGGCCACTGCATCATGTGAGCTTCAAAGAAGAGAGGATGGTTGAAAATTTTAACAATCAAGATATAAATCAGATATATGCACAAATTTATTCGATAACACATGTAAAAGCTATACATAATGTACATATGTACAATTAAAGCAAGGAACTACTTGCATGGCTCAAGATCATCGGTGGTAAAAATTCAGTCACAAGAAACACAGACTACCCTTGGATAACAAGAAAACGACTCTGGAATACCAAGAACACCAAGTGAAAAATGAAAAAATGATTTCTGCTCTTTATTGTTATAAAAAATAATACCTCTCTTGGAGTGAGTGAGTGTATTTGATTTTACTCCACTTTCAGCAATATTCCAGCAATATCAGACCGGGGGACACCAGAAATGGGCTTCACACATTGTACCCATGTCGGAATCGAACCCGGGTCTTCGGCGTGACAAGCGAACGCTTTAACAACTAGGCTACCCAGCCGCCCCCTTCTCTAGGAAGTATGGCTATTACATAAAAGTATCAAAAGTCGTGTATATTGTAACCTATCAAGTATTGGGCTCAAATCTATTTCATATAAACATTACATATGTTTGGGTTTATATTACAAAATCGATGAGATGAAATTATTTGTGACATGAAAACTCAAAGAAAACAAACTGGGAGAAAAAGAAGAAATTTTGAAAAGCTAATGATAAATGTCTTGTAGCCTATAAATGCTTAACTCAGAAGTACAAATAATTCTTATACTCCAATGCATAGTGTCACTACATGATACATACAATAATGCATAGATTTTTTTAGTAATAACAAGATAAATTCGGAATATTTCATAATGTTTTATAAGACAAACTTTTATGAAACATCTAGATAACATTAAATTACTCTGAGTAAACTTTTATACATCCCTGCAAGATTATGATAATGATTCCTTCTCCTCTGGACAGACACTATAATGTTAAGATATTAATACAAAACATTTTGAAACTAAATTATTTCTTTCATTAAAAGGGGGAAATGGGGAGTGTAAGAAAACAGGTAAATGACTCGTGAACATTTAGTGAGACTAATTCATGTCACCAATAACCAACTTGTTTCTATGCTAACTTAAAGTGTATGATTTACATCCTTTTAGCAGTTAATGATGACCCTATTTCCATGGAGACAGTGTCTCAGTTCACATATAACAGAGGTAACATTTTTTAAGGGCCCCGATGTGGTATACGCTTAAGGGGAAAACAACTAAAAAAACTATCATAAACATAAGATGAGTCAAAGTTATATCCTAAAAGATTAATGTAAAATGTCTATAAAAACCTTCTTATCTTTATCATAATTGTGCAAAAATCTCATTAAAGTCGTATATAACGAGATCTAACAACACAACAAAACTAGGCATGTTCGATTCAACCTAACAGCTTGACCATATTACTAAGCAGAAAAACTGATGACTACTGACAAAAGATCACAAATTAAATGGACTTCCGACTTGTGACCCTCATAACACTATCCAGACCTGCACTGGCCACCACCAGACCACAGAGCATAGTCTCCTGTGACCTGCACTGGCCGCCACCAGACCACAGAGCATAGTCTCCTGTGACCTGCACTGGCCACCACCAGACCACAGAGCATAGTCTCCTGTGACCTGCACTGGCCACCACCAGACCACAGAGCACAGTCTCCTGTGACCTGCACTGGCTGCCACCAGACCACAGAGCACAGTCTCCTGTGACCTGCACTGGCCACCACCAGACCACGGAGCATAGTCTCCTGTGACCTGCACTGGCCACCACCAGACCACAGAGCACAGTCTCCTGTGACCTGCACTGGCCACCACCAGACCACGGAGCATAGTCTCCTGTGACCTGCACTGGCCACCACCAGACCACAGAGCATAGCCTCCTGTGACCTGCACTGGCCGCCACCAGACCATGGAGCATAGTCTCCTGTGACCTGCACTGGCCACCACCAGACCACGGAGCATAGTCTCCTGTGACCTGCACTGGCCGCCACCAGACCACAGAGCATAGTCTCCTGTGACCTGCACTGGCCACCACCAGACCACGGAGCATAGTCTCCTGTGACCTGCACTGGCCACCACCAGACCACGGAGCATAGTCTCCTGTGACCTGCACTGGCCACCACCAGACCTCCACCATTAGGCATAGTCTCCTGTTAATGTCTATTGTGCAAGAACAGATAGAAATTGACATACGTATTGTCGTAGTTTGGATTCAAATCAGGCATCACACATATTATATATGTACCCAAAATGTTGATCGAGTTTAGAAAAACATCTAAAGACAAAAGTGGTAAAATGAATATGTTATTCCCTGACACGAGCAGTTGAGATTGTTGTTGCTACACTTAGTGTTTTCCTATCACAAATAGTTGATGATTTATTAAGATCAGGGTTGGCATATTGTGAAACACATATTCTGATTAACAGATAACCAGCTATCAAGTCCCAAAACCTGCTTAATGCTTCCGTCTATGGTTAGGAAGGAAACTGTAACAATAGCAGTGAAATAATACCCAGCATTGTTCCATGCTCTCTGTGCAGGCTCTGAAGACAACAGAACCCGAAGTGTTTCCTCAATAATGATCCTTGATTTGAGTCGCAATATGCTTGCTCTTGGGTGTTTCCGACCCGTGAAGATCCGGGTCAGAATATATCTCAAGCAACCCATTCTTGCCGTAAAAAGCAACTATGCTTGTGGTAAGAGGCAACTAACGGGATAGGGTGGTCAGGCTCGCTGACTTGCTTGATTCATGTCATCGTATCCCAATTGCGTAGATCAGTGCTCATGATGTCAATCACTGGATTGTCTGGCCCAGACTCGATTATTTACAGACCACCGTCATATACCTGAAATAATGCTGAGTGCGGCGTTAAACAACAAAGAAAGAAACAAACAACTGAATAAGTCCATGGATGTATAGTAATTCTATACTCACAATAGGCAAGTCTAGATAAGCAGTCAGTACATCAAAGAATGCCAGTCTTTTGCAGACAACTTGTTCTTATTATATATATAATCCAGGAATTATGTTTTCAACTAATACTTGTGCAACTCTAACATACGGTTAGTGACCCTAAAATAATGAGAACATGAATAACAACCTTGACCCTATACTGCCTGTTCTAATGCAAGCCATAAACAAGACCAGGAATATTATCCCATCACATATCAGCTGTCACCACTACAGTAACCCGGGTAATACCAAGTATTAACGCCCTAGGGAAGTAAATTATGACAATAGCAGATATATATAAAGCTGAATTATGACCATCCATCTATAAATACAACAAATCAATGCTCCACCTCTCTGTGCAGGGTTTACAAACAAGGAAACCTACACATGTAATACCAACTAGCTTGTAGGTTATACAACAAGGCTGAATATAGTCATGGCAACTGGTCAATAGAATGCAGTGTAATAATCAGATTTACATCAACAGCGAAATAAACTTTGATATTCCAATTTACATCGGTGGTGGAATAAACTTACATATTCAGATTTACAACAACAGCGGAATAGACTTCTGGAAAAACTTTGGTTTACAAAAATCTCCGGTATTTACATTTCATACCAACCAGATTTGTTTGGATTTATATCATGTGTACATTGCTGTACACTTGAAATCTTGCGGTGAGAGTCAATAAAAAACAACTTTAATTCGGGTTTTCATTTACGATATACATAAATGTACACACACATTGACAGTTTAGACAGAATATGAGTGAGTGAGTGAGTTTTACGCCGCTTTTAGCAATATAATCCCGCAATATCATGACAGGGCACACACACTGTACCCATGTCGGGATCGAACCGGGTCTTCAGCATGATGAGCGAACGCCTTAACTACTAGGCTACCTGACCGCCCCTAGACAGAATATGAAGCAGGGAAAATTTCAAACGGTGATCACTTCTAAATTCTCACACAGACACATTTTTTTCAAGCATGCACTCTATTCACATGCACAGGGATTGACGTGTGCACCATGACTACCTCCGAAGAAGAATCAATACATATCAAGCCTGACTGTAGCACCAAGGTGATCGTACTTTACTCCCATATTTTGACACACTTACGACAGTCGTGGTGCAACAATCACTTTGTGGATTAGGGCCCTGGGCCCTACTGTGCACGTGACAATTATGACGTCAGAAAGTTCTTAAGACATTAAGTCTAGGCATTGTCTCACAAGAAATGTGTACACAGTCCGACATATCTAAGTTTCCAGCACTCTGATATCTAATTACTCATAAAAAAAAATATTTTTTCCTATAAATGTCAGCTTCTGCAGCGATGCAAATTTTTACTGTTATCTGAAACCTGATTGACCACTTAGAATCAAGAATTGTTCCAAAGTCATGGTAGAATTCATGATTCATAGACAGTTTAAGACAGAATTTGAAGCAATTTAATAACAATTAGAGTTATCTTCCCCACCTTAGGTTGGTTCTCATGCAAGTGTAACAGCGACCATTCCTAACAATACTCTCGCATACACAGATACACAGACAAACACAACTGTCATTCACAGTGAACCCATTGATTCTATTTCCAATCAGCAGCCATGTCAAGGGAATGAATCAGAAGTAATCTCTCTCAGATTACACAAAGTAGAACAATAAACTGAGCATTTCTACATGTAGATTCATAAACAATGATTCTGATATGTCACTTTACCCACACATGTTTAACATAACAGAACAAAACAAGGTCTGTACACAAACATCAGTTTTTACAACTTATTACAGTGAAATTACAACAGCCTGTAGACCTGGTAAACAGTCAAGCTTTGGTCCTGATGCCAAAGACTGAAAGCATTAGCCATGGTCTATACAACTGATCCATGAGAAACAATCCGCCATGAAACCATCCAAATACATCGTTGGAAGGTGGTTTGTTTGTTTTTTTAAATATCTAGACTCATATTTTTAATTAAAAAAATATCTGGTTTTGCAGCTGTTGCTGAAAAAATATCTTGTCTCCATACTAAATTCCAGCCTCCACATAAACACCCCCACCCACCCCACTTCAGAATATCAAACGGTCAGTCCATTACAAGCAGGGGGGGGGGGGGGGGGGGGGGGGGACCTAATCTGACCCAGAATCCCCACAGGGGAATTTACCCCATTGAGGAATAATTAATTCCTTTTCCGTTCCTATGCATTGTTGGGAGACACTGTTACTTTTCAGTTTACGAAATCAAACTGTTCAAGCCAAAATCCACATTCAGAAATTACATTAAATATGATGAAATTTTTTAATTTTTTTGGCCAACTGCTCTATCTTGATTGATTAGAAAAATATTTAAAAAATACAACTACAACAGTTAAACAAAAAAATAACTTTTAAATTTAATTGATCAAACAAGTTGCATATGTGGCCTTATCACAACCCATGAATCTGCTGAGACAACAAAATCTGAAGGAGTTTCTCAAACTCTTTGTAATAACAACTGAAACTCCTATGAATACACATTGCATCATTTAACACATGATTAGTGTAACAATCAAAGATTATTTCCGAGCACGAGGATTCCCCAGGAATCATTACTTCACCAGGCTGACCTTGACGAAACAGGAAATATTTATTCCAGTTGTAAAGGACCTTTGACACATAAACTTCCAAATTTCATTTATAATACAAGGACATTCAAATTATGGAAAATATCAACTAATGAAACTTCCCTTGTGTTTACTCAAACTCAAATAAGTAAATCTGAACATTTTGAGGGAAGTTTTTTAACTGAAAAAGCACCCAATATCCTCATGCTAAGCACACAATTATTTCATTGTTGAGGAAACAAGTAACGCAAATAACAAAAACAAAACAAATTGGATATTTTGAGAAACACTTTCTAAAAACATAACTTGTTCCTAGAGAATATCCTACATTTAGGTGGGTGAGTTGGGTTTAACGCCGCTTTTAACAGTATTCCATTTATATCGCGGCGTGTCAGCTTAATATGGGAGGAAAGCTCGAAGTGATGCAGGTCTTAGACATTTACCACTTCGCTGACAAACCTAGAAACATAATCAGGGCGAACCAAGATTCAAACCCACAATCATAGGTTTCTGGCTTGCCATCTTGCCATCTTGCGGCATCTTAGACGACTGGGCCACCCGTGCCCCCCTGCATTTAGGAATGTCAGCACAAAATGTGACGAAAGTCAAGACATGCATGATGTAGAATTTGGTTTTCCCCTACATACACTTATTCTGCACGCCATTCTGCTGACACAAATGTTGCCTTTGAAATGTTGGACCCATTAGTTAAAAAAAATTACTGTGCCAAATTGATCTTTAAAAACCTCTCTCTCAATCTAAAGTGACAGTATAATCAAATCAAAATATGAATAGGAAACTGTTCAGAATATTTACTTGGGCTGCTTCTGGTACACATACACATTATTCCACATGTTTACATGGTATAACACTGCACATGAAACATCATAAACCCTGGGTGTAGATAACAGTATAAAGACTTACCTACTATTGAATAAAAGCTGTTATAAATAAATATGGTATCAAAAGTTGGAATGTGAGCTTTTGCTGTACCTTAGTGATATCACAGTCATTTATCATTGTCATAACCTGCATAAAGTATATATAGCATATATTGTATGAAATTGGTTGTAAAATCATGATTGATGATTGGATCATTCTTGGAAACAATCAACCATTGATCGGTCAAGCAACATTTTGTTTTAAATGTTAAGTTCAGTAATATGTAAAAAGTAGTAAATAAACCTCAGGAAACAAAACTATCTCAGGGTTGAGAGAGGGGCAAAATCATTCGGGTTTGATTATGGCAAATTGCTTTCAACAGCTTGGTCATATAGACTTTCCAATCAATCTTTGATTATTTTAAGTTAATCTGCATAATCACAAATAAAATATATTTTGATAAAAATCTCTATTTACACAAATTCAATTCTGTTTACTGTACTTTAGAAAATAATGTCAAATATGTGAAAGCTTCAATTTACAGCTTACATTATAAGAAACAACACTATATAAACTTTGCAATTCCAACATTTAATATACAGCTATATATGCAAAAAACAACAAAACTTTATTGTACAAAACACACTACCCAACCTTTGATATGGATGCTGATTTGACCTACTTTAGACACATATATATATTTAAAACAAACCAAGAAAATACAAATTGTTTCAAAAAGTTATCCCCAAAATGGAATTGCTTCATTTGCTGCATGTTCTGCAAGTCACAATTTCATGATAAAATCTGAAATATATAATGCAAATAACACTATCTGTTTAGTTCATTTAAGGCACTGGAGCACAGGTACTGCATATACATACAGTCAGTTCTACACCTCATCAGACTATGCTCTGTATCCCTGAACACTGAATATACTGTATTCGACGTAATAAGCGCCCCGCTCTAATAAGCGCCCACGGCGATATTTGCTAATATATTGGCTAGTGAACAATCTCAATTAGCACCCCTTCCGATCAATGTACACAAGACTTATATATTCGTGTATAATATGCACTCGTGAGTTATATGCACCCTTAATTATGGGCAATTAAATCCTGGAAAAATATATATGTCGTATATAAACATTTCAGGTTGTCAGCATAAACCACGAAATTTACGAACTTTCAACTCTGTTTTTTTCACAAAAATAATATTCCAATAAGAGCACCCCTATTTATAATTTTGAGAGCGACCTGGGCGCCTATTACGTCGAATACGGTATACCATATATTTCTCTTTGAAACATGAGACTCCATCACTTAACCTATCAAAATGACACCAGTACAAGATTTGTTTGCTGTTTAAGGCTACACTAATTAATGATCCAGCTGTAAGACAGTCACCTGTAAAAAACCAACTCTGAACCAGGCAAACCATGCCATCTTGGTTAATATATCTTTTCAACCCATGAAGATCCAGGGTAGAATAGGTCTTCAGCAGCCCATGCTTGCCGTAAAACTAAAAGGCTGTTCTGCTTGTCGTAAGAGGCGACTAACAGTATCAGGTTGTCAGACTCGCTGACTTGGTTGATGCATCTCATCGTATCCCAACTGCATGGATCGATGCTCATGATGTCAATCACTGGATTGTCTGGTCCAGACTCAATTATTTACAGACCGCCTTCAATTAGCTGGAATATTGGTGAGTCCCGTGTTAAGCAACAAACAAACAAATCATAACTTTCAAGGGACAACCGAGCATGCTCTTTCTTCGAAAATTTCAGTACAGCGTTAAACAACAAACAAACAAATAACATATCTATAAGGAAACAATACCATCTCATGGTTGAGAAACTAGAAAAGAAAATGGTCAAGGGAGATAACTCTTCCTGAAATGGCCTGGCAGTCCTCAGGTCACTACTTCCTCATATTTATAACATTCAGGCCCCAACCCCCAAATATAAAACATTTAGGCCTCAAAACCCCAAAATATACAACATTCAGGCCTCTATCCTCCCAGAATATAAAACATTCAGGCCCCAAACTCCCAAAATATACATCATTCAGGATCCCCACCCCCAAAAATAAAACATTCAGGCCTCAAAACCCCCAAATATACAATATTCAGGCCTCTATCCTCCTAGAAAATAAAACATTCAGGCCCTAAACTCCCAAAATATACATCATTCAGGATCCCCACCCCCCAGAATACACAACATTCAGGATCCCCACCCTCAGAATATACAACATTCAGGACCCCCACACCCCAGAATATAAAACATTCAGGCCCCCCCACCCCAGAATATAAAACATTCAGGATAATCATCCCCCCATAATATAAAACATTCAGACCCCCACCTAGAGAATATGAAATATTCAGGCCCCCACCCCCCCAGAATATACAACATTCAGGCCTCTATCTCCCAGAATATAATACATTCAGGCCCCCCCACCCCAGAATATAATACATTCAGGCCCCTATCCTCCAGCATACATACCATGTTAAATGATCAGTCGCTATTGATGCTAACATGATGAATACCATGGTAAAACGCATCATCTTTGTATGAGGTTAATAAGGAAAAGGCGTTGAGCAGTGTTAAGTTTTCACCACAAGCATGGCTTAAGCTCTGTACATTCCTGAAGAAATCCCTTCAAAAAATTCTCTTTGGTTCATGATTTCTATCTCAGTTCAATGTACAAAAAACATAACAAATACTATCGATTGCAGAAACAATCATCCAATCATACAACAGTCTGAAGTCTCATTTTTAGCTCCACTTCTGTCTCATCTGGGCCGATGTCGATCATCTTGTACCGTCCTTAGTTTTCTGTGAAACTCATTCAATCAGAATATTAGTACTTTTATTGAAGCCTCTGAAGCTGACAGTTTTGTTGACTCACCAAGGACATGCTGCTCTTTGTGAGTGAGTGAGTATGGTTTTACACCACTTTTAGCAATATCCCAGCAATATCACGGCAGGGGACACCAGTAATGATCTTTACACACTGTACCCACAAGGGGAATAAAACTTGGTCTTCGGGGTGACGAGCAAGCACCTAAACCATCAGGCTACCCCCATCGCCCCAAATGTTGCTCTTGAGGAGGAATTTGGCTCTGTCCAATTGGAAGTCCTGGCTATTTGATTCAAGTCTGACAACTCGATGTTTATGGTGTGTGCCCAAAATACCAGTAAATGATTACCCTTATTACACAGACATTGTCTCAGCTTTACAGGTCCAGATCTGTACTGGAAATTGGCACCAGAACGTCGAGTATAGTCCCCTTGTAAATCAATCCGCTGACAGTTTTCAAGTCTGCTTTGATGCCGTATAGTCAACACTGGGCACAAACATTGTTCCCTCTGTATCTTCTCAGCCGACAATAAACACCATGGAAGACCACTCACTCAAGATTAACAACATCCACGTCATGAATGGACTTCATAAAAGAAAGATGCACGAAAAAGTCATCAGAGTCTAACCTTCATCACTCCACTTCCTTGCTCCCCTCCCCGAACTATTCATAGAGTTCATCCCATTCCACTGTCCGGCATCTGTTCTCCCCCTCGCTGGATCTTGATACGGCGGAAACAACACCGGCGGGGGCGCCTTCCCGCTCTGGTGACTCAAATCAATGATAATTTTCTTCATCCTGGGAGTGATTTCCGGCACAATATGTAGAGGCAGGTTCCATGTTGTGTCTCCTTGGTTACTTTGGTAGAAGAGGCATCCATACGATGCAGCGTCGTGGCTCTTATGCAACGTCCAGCCTTGAGGGAGTTCTGAGTCACTTAAGTGCACACCACAATCACACACTTCGGAGTCCCTTAAAATTTGTCGAAGTTCATCGATCCTATTTTTGCTAACATCCCTCGGGCGGGAGTAGTATAGGTCCGAGTTGCCCTCAAACCCAGGCGGAGTGGGGCACGGTGGTCGGGTCTCACTACTGGACTTTGGCGTCTTCGGCAGAGGTCGTGAAAGACTGCTGTCTCCCCGTACCCGTGTTCCTGCGACAGGAATTGGTGGAAATTTGTCTTCAACTCCTACATACCTCACACCTCCTTCATAGTCAAAACTAGCTGTCAACTGACCTGATTTGGGTGTTTTGGGCAGGCCAATGTCAGAATTCTTTCTGCCTAGAATGGGAATACCACCTTCTCCATTAACAGGTGACTGTGGCGAAGCATAGTCTTCCTTTGAGTCTGCCCCCTGGTTGATTGGGTGTAAGAGTTTGACATTTTCAATCTGTTCCAGATTACAGATTCGGTGGCTGCTGTAGTAGCTGCTGAGTTCATGGAAGCTGTTGAACTTGACCTGTTCCACGATGTAGTACTTCAAAGATGGCCTTCTCTCGATCACAACATTCACATGCCGGACAGAAGCATTTGCTATGCTGAAATGAAAAAAAGTTTCAAAGGTTACAGCAGTGGAAAAATGATTTTAAAAACAAAAAACAGTGTTCCTTGCTAATGTGCCCTTCAGTATAATGCTAACTTGGTTACAGCGTGCAGTAATGCATAGCTCCCAAAAATTACATATATTTTAATAAACTCAAGTTTTCCACATCGCAAAAAAATATAACCATTTTCTATTACGCTCATCAATTATTTGGACCCCTAAGGTTGCATTGTAGCGGGGGATTACTGTAAATAAGCAGGTTTCTACTGGATACAAAATACTGCATCCTATATGCATTCAATTAAGAATCAATGCAAAATAATATCCACAACAAGTCCCATTGGAAAGATTGAAACTAATTAAACTGACGTCTACATAAGATTTAAGAGGGAGTGAGTTAGGTTTAACACAGCTTTGAACAGGATTCCAGTTACATCGCAGCATGTCTGTTGAATCATTCGTGGCCTAAATGCAAATGTCCGATTGGGATTCTAAATTTTCCGGACCCCTGGTTGAATGTGGGAGGAAAGCCCGAGGTTTACCCCTTTGGTGAAACCCATGAAGACAGGAATAGTGCTGACAAACCAAGGAACATAATCGAGCCAAACCGGTCGAACACACGATCACAGGTTTGTCACACTCGAGGGAAGCAACTCTGCACCGTGATTTACGGCACCTTAGACAACAGGGACACCTATGCCCCCTAAGATTTAAGAAAAACAATCAATGATGGAACAGCCCATGTCAAATTTCCTTCACTCAGTAAGTTTGATTAAGCAAGAAAATCCCCAATAAGCATAAGGCATCATACATACTATATATTCTATTGGAACAGGGGATCCCAATTTAAATTCATGGGACCCCCAAAATTTACAATTAGAATCCCGAGGACTCGCAAATATATACACCAAGGTAAACCGATGTATAAGGCATAATAAATATCAACACTCGTTGATAAAAGTGGAAAAAGTCCTCAACAAGCCTCAGAGTTTTTCCACTTTTATCAACTCGTATTGGTATATGCATGCATACCAAATTACACACTATTTCCACATATATGGCTTAGTAATCACCCAAATGGACACATCAACTGGGTGACACATCACTGCAGCAACAATGGAGGACATTGCAAACTTAAGTCAACTTTTCTTATTGAAACTCTGATAGATATTTGAGACATCAGAAGAATTAACCTACCTGACAGACAGAGACAAATAGTTATCTCCCTTTGAGCTAAGACGCAGCAAGTAATAGCCAGGGCCCTGGGCATGTTGCTCAACATATCTTGTTGCCTGAAAATTTAAAAATATTGTGTTCCATGGTACGTACAAAACAAGCAGGAACTACTCATATCCCCCACCAATATGGCATGTCCGGTTGTGTGCAAGACATTAGCCCTCCGGAAACGAGCACTACTGCCATTTTCAGTCTGAGTCAAAATCGTTACCATGTGAACTCGAAAAAAATATTATTAAAAAATCCCAAACTATCAAAAGGGACTAGTTTACCGCTAGACCTATCTATGTGCCAAGTGTGGTGAAGAAATATTGTATGGTTTTCAAGATCTGCTCCATAAAGGAGCACCATCGCCATTTTCAGTCAAAGTTGTTGCCATGAAAACTCAAAAAATAAAAAAAAATAAAATCCCAATCTATCACAAGGCACAAGTTCACCACTAGAACTATCTTTGTGCCAAGTTTGGTTAGGATATCTCTCATGGTTTTTGAGTTCTGCTACGGAAACGAAACATGACAGATGGACCGAGGGGCGGGCAGCACCCATTCCTTCGTGACAGGGGATAATAACAGATATGACAGCCGAAACAAGGAACAACACCTTTACTGTAATCTGTTTCATTTAAGTACTGGTGGCTCAGTAGTTTAGGTGGCCACAACTTGTGTCCCTCAGCTACAAAAGGATCAAATGATCACGGGTTCAAATCCCATATTTTGATGGTCTGTTAGCACCATAGTCATGCTCATGTGTATCATCAAAGGGGAAACATCAGTCAGTTGGGGAAGGGGTAAACAAAATCAAAATGTTTCCTGAACTCAAGGCAAGAGTAAATCTTTTTTGAGTTGCTCAACTAGACTCTACCATGTCCACCTGCCTTTATTTCCTCATTGTCAAATTTCTTGAAAATTATTGACTGGACATGCTAAGGAGAGTAACCAAAGAGTGAGTGAGTGAGTGAGATTTCACGCCGCTTTTAGCAATATTCCAGCAATATCTTGGCAGGGGACACCATAAATGGGCTTCACACATTGCACCCATGTCGGGAATTGAACCCGAGTCTTCGACGTGACGAGCGAACGCTTTAACCACTAGGCTACCCAACCGCCCAGTAACCAAAGAGGCTATTTCACTTTACAAGGATGCACCAAATGATGAAGTACTGACTTCATTCAGTCTCTGCTAAATGAGAGACTTTGTTGGTCCTCACAGTGACACTAGATATTTTACTGAATTCTGTGTGTACCTTCGTTGCCTGTAAACATTCAAGCATTTTATGATACACACTAAGTCAAATAGCATGTTCAAATAATATCTTTATATTATAAAATACATTTGTATAATTTACTTACAATTTTGCTGTCACCAAATTTTGCATAGAAGTACGGCAGGGCTTTGATCTCATCGGGAATATTCTGAACGCGAGCAGCCCTAAGATGGTTCTCTGGTAAGCCGAGTTCCCGAGCCATGCTGATGCCTTGATAGAGTGCTCCAGACTGGCGGTTGGCGCTAAAAAATAAGCACACACATGTCAAAGGTGTTCTAAAATACATGGTGAAAAAATATGAGACTAACATTTATTGATAAGATTTAGAATACCTTAAGATTATTTTTTTGTTTAATTATCTTTTAATATTTAACAGAAGGGAGCCAAGAGAATTGCAGAAATCTTGACTTGCCAAAGTACTCTAGACGGTATGGTGCCGACAAACCCAAAAACATATTCAGGGTAAACTGGGATTCGAACCCACAATCATAGGTGACAGAGGGACGCAACTCTGTTAAGCAAACTGTGGCACTGTGACAAGAAAGAACACAAACTTATAGAGCTAGTCCGGAAAATGCTGGGCTAACTTCGCATCTTTGCACCTCCTTTTTGAACCATGTAAGTGAAGATACAGCTCTTTATATAGAAGGGATGCATTCGTCAGTTCCACATGGAATTAGAACCATCCGGAAACCCGTGAAGATTCGGGGTAGAATAGGTCCTCAGGAACCCATGCATGCCGTAAGATGCGACAATGCTTGTCCTAAGTGGCGACTAACGGGATCGGGCGTTCAGGCCCGCTTACTTGGTTGATACATGTCATCGATCCAAATTGCGTGGATCGATGCTCATGATATTCATCACTGGATTGTCAGGTCCAGACTAGATTGTTTACAGACTTGGTTGATGCATGTCATCGAATCCCAACTGCGTGGATCAATGCTTATATATAGCTTATATACCCAGCATTGTTCCATGCTCTCGGTGCAGGCTCTGAAGACAACAGAACCCCAAGTGTTTCCTCAATAATGATCCTTGATTTGAGTCGCAATATGCTTGCTCTTGGGTGTTTCCGACCCGTGAAGATCCGGGTCAGAATATATCTCCAGCAACCCATGCTTGCCGTAAAAAGCAACTATGCTTGTGGTAAGAGGCAACTAACGGGATAGGGTGGTCAGGCCCGCTTACTTGGTTGATACATGTCATCGATCCCAATTGCGTGGATCGATGCTCATGATATTCATCACTGGATTGTCAGGTCCAGACTAGATTATTTACAGACTTGGTTGATGCATGTCATCAAATCCCAACTGCGTGGATCAATGCTTATATATAGCTGGAATATTGAGTGCGGCATCAAGCAACAAACAAAACAAACAAAAACAGTTCATCTGGAACAACAATTGCTAGTGTAAATGTATCAACCTGATCCATATGAATAATACCCCTCGAGGAAAATAGTACAAATGAACAATTCCACTATAGGAACAGACACACTCAGAGATTTGTATAATATATACACATTTACAAATGCAGTGGTCATGTAATAGAGCAGAAAATATATCACCAAATGTTTTATAGTGTTTTTATGGGTTTATTTTCATCTATAAACTGATTAAGTGTTCATACAAATGTTTAGTGTGCTTTAAACATGTTGAAAGGGGAGGTTCACACCGCAATTTTCTATATCCTAAATTCTAAACTTAACATACGAAATATAATACTTATTATGTTGTGATCCAGGAAAAAAGTGTTTATCATGCTCGTATGTAAGGGGATGGAATTATACTTCTATTTGTGTTCATGACATGGGGATCATATACACTAGTGTGACTGAAAATAGACAACAGCCAGTCACACAACAATGGTTACAGAAAAAAAGGCTCTTCTTCCGTGTTCAGGAAACAAGAAAAAGGTATTAGGTGTACTTGTACATGTTGTAGTTACTTCGCAGTTTTCTAAAACACCTGTCATACCTCCATGTCAGAACGATGAGATCTGATTGGTTCACAGGATCTTGAAAAATACTATCTATCCCGCCTGGGAGGGTAATAAATTTCTGAGCAGAAAAATAAATCCCTGATACCGCCACGAAGAAGACAAACTTGAAAACAAATCCCTTATACCCCACCACAAAGAAGACAGACTTGAAAACAAATCCCTTGTACCCCACCACAAAGAAGACAGGCTGTACATGGATTCCTGAGCAGAAGAATAAATAAAGATAGGTGAGGTGAAACTGGGTTTAAACGTCGCGTCCAAGATTATTGCACTTTTATAGCGACGTGCATGCACGTGTGTGTGTGTCTGGTTGCTTGTACTAGTCCGGACTGATGCCGATTTATAGTGCTAGCTCACTGAGATACCATGCCGCAGTTTAACATGAATACGCCACTCAGACACAGTACACTGACTCTGAGCCGACCAGTCATTGTTTTAGTCCCTTTATACCGAGCGCCAGACAGGGTAACAACAAGTACCATCTTTAAATGTCTTTTGGTATGATGCGGCCAGGGATCGAACCCCGGACCTTCCACTCTCCTGGCGGACGCTCTACCACTAGACCACGGAGGCGGTCATAATAAAGATAAGGCTCGTGGTATACAATCTAATGCAGGACAAATAAAACCACATGTACCCCTCGTGATACTGCTACAACTTCTGTGGTACCTCGGCTATCAAACATAGGGTTATTTGGTACCAATATTAAGTGTGATACGTTTGATTTAAACTTTTAACTCCCGGACGGGACTAAACCCAAAAAAGTACGAGAATCTGTACTTTACTCGGAAAGTGTTATCCCATCTATTACATTTGTTACATTTGACCACTTTCTAAATGGCGTTGTGTGTTCATTACTGAAATATTATCGGTGAGGACCAAATCTAGGGACTGTTGAGCAAATGAAGTAACCAGCTTTTTCTTCTTATCAACAGATCAAACTTCAATATTAGTGTGATATGGTTTGTTTTGTTTGTTTTACGCCACACTCGGCAATATTCCAGCTATATGACGGCAGTCTGTAAATAATCAACTCTGGACAAGACAATTCAGTGATTGATATCATGAACATCGATCAACGCAATTGGTAATTGATGACATGCATCAACCAAGTCAGTGAGTCTGACCACCCGATCCCGTTAGTCGCCTCTTACGACAAGCATTGTCACCTTTTACGGCAAGCATCGGTTGCTGAAGACCTGTTCTACCCCGGATCTTCACGGGTATAGTGTGATATGGACCTACTCAGAGGCCGACATTGGCCCCACGTGTGCAGCAATTACATTTTTAAATTGAATTCCTGTTGTAGTGACAATAAATGTTATCACTTAACAGCTCTACAACAGGATGTATGCACGTTTTTCAATGTAATGTTTACATACTCTTGGCAAACAAATTAGATTGGCTGGCATAAAACGTGTGTCACTTGCATTTTCTGTATGGCATATGGATGTTTTGGTCAAAGTTGATGTTATCGGAGCAATGATAAATGGCACAGCCACTAGTGAAAATGTCAACTTTGACAGGTCAAAAGATGACATAAAATTGCTGTTTGACCAAAAGACAAATTTTCTATTGTTAAGTATTTTCATACTGATCTTCACGTTCGTTCATGTAAAACCATAGTCTCATGAAGGCAGACTGAAAGTAGTTCCAGTATAAGGTGTTAAAACATATTATTTCCCTCGACTTCATATTTTCAGAACCGCCTCAGTGGTCTAGTGGTAGAGCGTCCGCCCGGAGAGCGCAAGGTCCGGTGTTCGATCCCCGGCCGCGTCATACCAAAAGACGTTAAAAGATGGTACTTGTTGTTACCCTGTCTGGCGCTCGGCATTAAGGGGCTAAAACAAGGACTGGCCGGCTCGGAGTCAGTATACTGTGTCTGAGTGGGGTATTCATGTTAACCTGCGGCATGGTATCTCAGTGAGCTAGCACTATAAATCGGCATCAGTCTGGACTAGTACAAGCAGCCACACAAACACACACACGTACATGCACGTCGCTATATAAGTGCAATAATCTTGGACGCGACGTTAAACCCCATTTCACCTCACCTCATATTTTCAGATAAATATAGTAGCCATCAAGAAAGACATAACAACAAACATTCATAAACAAAAGACACTTCACCTTCTTCTTGGCGTATTCCCAACCATCTTAAACGGCCAATATCGTCAGATTAAAAAGAACTTAGTCGACAGCTACAGCAATATTCCAATCAGAGAGATTAACATGTCCATAACAATTACATCCTTTCTTCTCCAAGGATCATCCAATGTTGACTGCTCACAGTCCACACTGACAGCCTCAATTCGGAGACACAAGGCCAATGACTGTGTTGCAGATTGCCCACCTCGTCCAAACAAAGCCTATCGGTTTACTTGTCAACCAGATCTTGTCACAACAGAAACTGTGATTCATAACAGGAAAATGAAAGCATCTATGTGAAACGCTCGGTCAGTCACATCATGTAACAATGACTTCCTTGTCATTACTGTTTAATCACTTTTAGGAGAATATCTAAATAGGGTACTAAATTCCTAGGAATGTAGTAGTAGCATATTTCAAGATTTCTTTTGCCAAAGTCGATTTTTCTTGTAAATGATAATGGCAACTGTTCAGTGTAAATGTTAACCCTTATACATCGTAAACTGTACTTGAATATTGTCAAATCTGCTGATACTGTTCTTGATGTGAATATGTCGGATGACTGTTTGTTTGTTGTTTAACGCCGCACTCACCAATATTCCAGCTATACGACGGCGATCTGTAAATAATCGAGCCTGGACCAGACAATCCAGTGATTGACAGCATGAGCATCGATCCACGCATTTGGGATCAATGACATGCATCAACCAAGTCAGTGAGTCTGACCACCCGATCCCGTTAGTCGCCTTTTACGACAAGCATAGTCACCTTTTAGGGCAAGTATGGGTTGCTGAAGACCTGTTCTACCCCGGAATCTTCCGGGGTCTGTCGGATGACTGAGTACAGGGGCAACAGAAGGTTGGACTTGGTCGGGTTCTGTTTTGTGGCATTATTAAGTGAGTGATGGTTTGTTTGTTTATTTGTATATTCCAGCTATATGATGGCAGTCTGTAAATAATCTCTTTCAGTCTGTGTGTAACTCTATCGGTCTGTGTGTATCTCTATCAGTCTGTGTGTATCTCTATCAGTCTGTGTGTAACACTATCGGTCTGTGTGTAACACTATCGGTCTGTGTGTATCTCTATCAGTCTGTGTGTATCTCCATCAGTCTGTGTGTAACACTTTCTGTCTGTGTGTATCTCTATCAGTCTGTGTGTAACACTATCAGTCTGTGTGTATCTCTATCGGTCTGTGAGTATCTCCATCAGTCTGTGTGTAACACTTTCTGTCTGTGTGTATCTCCATCAGTCTGTGTGTAACACTATCGGTCTGTGTGTAACACTATCAGTCTGTGTGTAACACTATCAGTCTGTGTGTATCTCTATCAGTCTGTGTGTAACACTATCGGTCTGTGTGTAACACTATCTGTCTGTGTGTATCTCTATCAGTCTGTGTGTAACACTATCTGTCTGTGTGTATTTCCATCAGTCTGTGTGTAACACTATCAGTCTGTGTGTATCTCCATCAGTCTGTGTGTAACACTATCGGTCTGTGAGTATCTCCATCAGTCTGTGTGTATCTCTATCAGTCTGTGTGTATCTCCATCAGTCTGTGTGTATCTCTATCAGTCTGTGTGTATCTCCATCAGTCTGTGTGTATCTCTATCAGTCTGTGTGTATCTCCATCAGTCTGTGTGTATCTCTATCAGTCTGTGTGTATCTCCATCAGTCTGTGTGTATCTCTATCAGTCTGTGTGTATCTCCATCAGTCTGTGAGTATCTCCATCAGTCTGTGTGTATCTCTATCAGTCTGTGTGTATCTCTATCAGTCTGTGTGTATCTCTATCGGTCTGTGAGTATCTCCATCAGTCTGTGTGTAACACTTTCTGTCTGTGTGTATCTCCATCAGTCTGTGTGTAACACTATCGGTCTGTGTGTAACACTATCAGTCTGTGTGTAACACTATCAGTCTGTGTGTATCTCTATCAGTCTGTGTGTAACACTATCGGTCTGTGAGTATCTCCATCAGTCTGTGTGTAACACTTTCTGTCTGTGAGTATCTCCATCAGTCTGTGTGTAACACTTTCTGTCTGTGTGTATCTCCATCAGTCTGTGTGTAACACTATCGGTCTGTGTGTAACACTATCAGTCTGTGTGTATCTCCATCAGTCTGTGTGTAACACTATCGGTCTGTGTGTAACACTTTCTGTCTGTGTGTATCTCCATCAGTCTGTGTGTAACACTATCGGTCTGTGTGTATCTCTATCAGTCTGTGTGTATCTCTATCAGTCTGTGTGTAACACTATCGGTCTGTGTGTATCTCCATCGGTCTGTGTGTAACACTTTCTGTCTGTGTGTATCTCCATCAGTCTGTGTGTAACACTATCAGTCTGTGTGTATCTCTATCAGTCTGTGTGTATCTCTATCAGTCTGTGTGTAACTCTATCAGTCTGTGTGTATCTCTATCAGTCTGTGTGTATCTCTATCAGTCTGTGTGTAACTCTATCAGTCTGTGTGTATCTCTATCAGTCTGTGTGTAACTCTATCAGTCTGTGTGTATCTCTATCAGTCTGTGTGTAACTCTATCGGTCTGTGTGTATCTCCATCGGTCTGTGTGTAACACTTTCTGTCTGTGTGTATCTCCATCAGTCTGTGTGTAACACTATCAGTCTGTGTGTATCTCTATCAGTCTGTGTGTAACACTATCGGTCTGTGTGTAACACTATCTGTCTGTGTGTATCTCTATCAGTCTGTGTGTAACACTATCTGTCTGTGTGTATTTCCATCAGTCTGTGTGTAACACTATCAGTCTGTGTGTATCTCCATCAGTCTGTGTGTAACACTATCGGTCTGTGAGTATCTCCATCAGTCTGTGTGTATCTCTATCAGTCTGTGTGTATCTCCATCAGTCTGTGTGTATCTCTATCAGTCTGTGTGTATCTCCATCAGTCTGTGTGTATCTCTATCAGTCTGTGTGTATCTCCATCAGTCTGTGTGTATCTCTATCAGTCTGTGTGTATCTCCATCAGTCTGTGTGTATCTCTATCAGTCTGTGTGTATCTCCATCAGTCTGTGAGTATCTCCATCAGTCTGTGTGTATCTCTATCAGTCTGTGTGTATCTCTATCAGTCTGTGTGTATCTCTATCGGTCTGTGAGTATCTCCATCAGTCTGTGTGTAACACTTTCTGTCTGTGTGTATCTCCATCAGTCTGTGTGTAACACTATCGGTCTGTGTGTAACACTATCAGTCTGTGTGTAACACTATCAGTCTGTGTGTATCTCTATCAGTCTGTGTGTAACACTATCGGTCTGTGAGTATCTCCATCAGTCTGTGTGTAACACTTTCTGTCTGTGAGTATCTCCATCAGTCTGTGTGTAACACTTTCTGTCTGTGTGTATCTCCATCAGTCTGTGTGTAACACTATCGGTCTGTGTGTAACACTATCAGTCTGTGTGTATCTCCATCAGTCTGTGTGTAACACTATCGGTCTGTGTGTAACACTTTCTGTCTGTGTGTATCTCCATCAGTCTGTGTGTAACACTATCGGTCTGTGTGTATCTCTATCAGTCTGTGTGTATCTCTATCAGTCTGTGTGTAACACTATCGGTCTGTGTGTATCTCCATCGGTCTGTGTGTAACACTTTCTGTCTGTGTGTATCTCCATCAGTCTGTGTGTAACACTATCAGTCTGTGTGTATCTCTATCAGTCTGTGTGTATCTCTATCAGTCTGTGTGTAACTCTATCAGTCTGTGTGTATCTCTATCAGTCTGTGTGTATCTCTATCAGTCTGTGTGTAACTCTATCAGTCTGTGTGTATCTCTATCAGTCTGTGTGTAACTCTATCAGTCTGTGTGTATCTCTATCAGTCTGTGTGTAACTCTATCGGTCTGTGTGTATCTCCATCGGTCTGTGTGTAACACTTTCTGTCTGTGTGTATCTCCATCAGTCTGTGTGTAACACTATCGGTCTGTGTGTATCTCTATCAGTCTGTGTGTATCTCTATCAGTCTGTGTGTATCTCCATCAGTCTGTGTGTAACACTATCGGTCTGTGTGTATCTCCATCAGTCTGTGTGTAACACTATCAGTCTGTGTGTATCTCTATCAGTCTGTGTGTATCTCTATCAGTCTGTGTGTATCTCTATCAGTCTGTGTGTAACACTATCTGTCTGTGTGTATCTCTATCGGTCTGTGTGTATCTCCATCAGTCTGTGTGTAACACTATCTGTCTGTGTGTATCTCTATCGGTCTGTGTGTATCTCCATCGGTCTGTGTGTAACACTTTCTGTCTGTGTGTATCTCCATCAGTCTGTGTGTAACACTATCAGTCTGTGTGTATCTCTATCAGTCTGTGTGTATCTCTATCAGTCTGTGTGTAACACTATCTGTCTGTGTGTATCTCTATCGGTCTGTGTGTATCTCCATCAGTCTGTGTGTAACACTATCTGTCTGTGTGTATCTCTATCAGTCTGTGTGTAACACTATCTGTCTGTGTGTATCTCTATCAGTCTGTGTGTAACACTATCGGTCTGTGTGTAACACTATCAGTCTGTGTGTAACACTATCAGTCTGTGTGTATCTCCATCAGTCTGTGTGTAACACTATCAGTCTGTGTGTATCTCCATCAGTCTGTGTGTAACACTATCTGTCTGTGTGTATCTCTATCAGTCTGTGTGTAACACTATCAGTCTGTGTGTATCTCCATCAGTCTGTGTGTAACACTATCGGTCTGTGTGTAACACTATCAGTCTGTGTGTAACACTATCAGTCTGTGTGTATCTCCATCAGTCTGTGTGTAACACTATCGGTCTGTGTGTAACACTATCTGTCTGTGTGTATCTCTATCAGTCTGTGTGTATCTCCATCAGTCTGTGTGTATCTCCATCAGTCTGTGTGTATCTCCATCAGTCTGTGTGTAACACTATCGGTCTGTGTGTAACACTATCAGTCTGTGTGTAACACTATCTGTCTGTGTGTATCTCTATCAGTCTGTGTGTATCTCTATTAGTCTGTATGTAACACTATCTGTCTGTGTGTATCTCTATCGGTCTGTGTGTATCTCCATCAGTCTGTGTGTAACACTATCTGTCTGTGTGTATCTCTATCAGTCTGTGTGTATCTCCATCAGTCTGTGTGTAACACTTTCTGTCTGTGTGTATCTCTATCTGTCTGTGTGTATCTCTATCAGTCTGTGTGTATCTCTATCAGTCTGTGTGTAACACTATCTGTCTGTGTGTATCTCTATCGGTCTGTGTGTAACACTATCTGTCTGTGTGTATCTCTATCGGTCTGTGTGTAACACTATCAGTCTGTGTGTATCTCTATCAGTCTGTGTGTAACACTATCTGTCTGTGTGTATCTCTATCAGTCTGTGTGTAACACTATCTGTCTGTGTGTATCTCTATCAGTCTGTGTTTATCTCTATCAGTCTGTGTGTAACACTATCGGTCTGTGTGTAACACTATCTGTCTGTGTGTATCTCTATCAGTCTGTGTGTAACACTATCAGTCTGTGTGTATCTCTATCAGTCTGTGTTTATCTCTATCAGTCTGTGTGTATCTCTATCAGTCTGTGTGTATCTCTATCAGTCTGTGTTTATCTCTATCAGTCTGTGTGTAACACTATCAGTCTGTGTGTATCTCTTTCAGTCTGTGTGTAACACTATCAGTCTGTGTGTATCTCTATCAGTCTGTGTGTAACACTATCAGTCTGTGTGTAACACTATCAGTCTGTGTGTATCTCTATCAGTCTGTGTGTATCTCTATCAGTCTGTGTTTATCTCTATCAGTCTGTGTGTAACACTATCGGTCTGTGTGTAACACTATCTGTCTGTGTGTAACACTATCAGTCTGTGTGTATCTCTATCAGTCTGTGTGTATCTCTATCAGTCTGTGTGTATCTCTTTCAGTCTGTGTGTAACACTATCAGTCTGTGTGTATCTCTATCAGTCTGTGTGTATCTCTATCAGTCTGTGTGTATCTCTATCAGTCTGTGTGTATCTCTATCAGTCTGTGTGTAACACTATCAGTCTGTGTGTATCTCTATCAGTCTGTGTGTAACACTATCTGTCTGTGTGTATCTCTTTCAGTCTGTGTGTAACACTATCAGTCTGTGTGTATCTCCATCAGTCTGTGTGTAACACTATCTGTCTGTGTGTATCTCCATCAGTCTGTGTGTATCTCTATCAGTCTGTGTGTATCTCTATCGGTCTGTGTGTAATGCTATCAATGTGTGTGCATCTCTATCAGTCTGTGTTTATCTCTATCGGTCTGTGTGTATCTCTATCGGTCTGTGTGTAATGCTATCAATGTGTGTGCATCTCTATCAGTCTGTGTTTATCTCTATCGGTCTGTGTGTATCTCTATCAGTCTGTGTGTAACACTATCTGTCTGTGTGTATCTCTATCAGTCTGTGTGTAACACTATCAGTCTGTGTGTAACACTATCGGTCTGTGTGTATCTCTATCAGTCTGTGTTTATCTCTATCAGTCTGTGTGTAACACTATCTGTCTGTGTGTAACACTATCAGTCTGTGTGTATCTCTATCAGTCTGTGTGTATCTCTATCAGTCTGTGTGTAACACTATCGGTCTGTGTGTAATGCTATCAATGTGTGTGCATCTCTATCAGTCTGTGTTTATCTCTATCGGTCTGTGTGTATCTCTATCAGTCTGTGTGTAACACTATCGGTCTGCCAAATATAGCTTTCATAGCTGCGAACAGGTCTGCAGAATATCCTACCACTGACAACTAGTCCGGGGAATATGACAACATAATGCTCTTCCTTCCTGCTAACTGTTTCGGGTTGAAAAGAAACCAGTCTGTGCATTTACAGGAAGCATTATTTCAATAAATCTTCCACAAAAGTGTACCGGGTAACCTGCATCACAACATAAACTTTTAAGAAATGATATGCAAACATTTGACAGTTCATGCATGCTATATCCACGTCACAAGGGCACCAACGCCGGTCATTAAGTGAAAACTGACAGTGACTTCTACAAATCTGAATCAATATGACTTATGCTCAAGCAAGTAAAAACAATTTCTTCTCTCACTATATTCTTTTTTAAAAAGGGTTTGCTAGAAGCTTCAGCTTAAAGGCCTGCATCTAGGGAGTTGTGTTTGAAAGCTGTCAGCCTACTGGCCTAATGACATTGTTATCAACGGGGACTATTAGAAACCCCTGAGCAAAAATCAAGCAGATCCTGAGCAAATTATTCGTCCAGACAACTCTCCACTTCCGGCATATATAGTCGAAACGAAACATATATGATGATGAATATGTGACACTTGTTTATGAACAACAACCATTTTATTCTTTGCATCGACTTTTCAGAGTCCCTTCATTAGATGACCAGTGTTGAGTTAATACATGAACATGCTCAAATGTTTACAAGGGTTGGATTAATGTACAAAAATAACAATATAATGATCATCCTGTCTACGATATTTGCTGGCAACAAACCAAAAGTCTCCACACCAACATCAATCACTGGATAAAATGGAAACTGCAAGAATCTATTGAAATGCAAAGAAAAAAGCCTGTGTATTGGTGTTTGGGGATATCAAAGTTAACAGTTTATTGAGTATTGGTGTTTGGGGATACCAAAGTTAACAGTTTATTGAGTATTGGTGTTTGGGGATATCAAAGTTAACAGTTTATTGAGTATTGGTGTTTGGGGATATCAAAGTTAACAGTTTATTGAGTATTGGTGTTTGGGGATATCAGAGTTAACAGTTTATTGAGTATTGGTGTTTGGGGATATCAAAGTTAACAGTTTATTGAGTATTGGTGTTTGGGGATATCAAAGTTAACAGTTTATTGAGTATTGGTGTTTGGGGATATCAAAGTTAACAGTTTATTGAGTATTGGTGTTTGGGGATATCAGAGTTAACAGTTTATTGAGTATTGATGTTTGGGGATATCAAAGTTAACAGTTTATTGAGTATTGGTGTTTGGGGATATCAAAGTTAACAGTTTATTGAGAATTGGTGTTTGGGGATACCAAAGTAAACAGTTTATTGAGTATTGGTGTTTGGGGATATCAACGTTAACAGTTTATTGAGTATTGGTGTTTGGGGATACCAAAGTTAACAGTTTATTGAGTATTGGTGTTTGGGGATACCAAAGTAAACAGTTTATAGAGTATTGGTGTTTGGGGATATCAACGTTAACAGTTTATTGAGTATTGGTGTTTGGGGATACCAAAGTTAACAGTTTATTGAGTATTGGTGTCTGGGGATATCAACGTTAACAGTTTATTGAGTATTGGTGTTTGGGGATATCAACGTTAACAGTTTATTGAGTATTGGTGTTTGGGGATACCAAAGTAAACAGTTTATTGAGTATTGGTGTTTGGGGATATCAACGTTAACAGTTTATTGAGTATTGGTGTTTGGGGATACCAAAGTTAACAGTTTATTGAGTATTGGTGTTTGGGGATACCAAAGTAAACAGTTTATAGAGTATTGGTGTTTGGGGATATCAACGTTAACAGTTTATTGAGTATTGGTGTTTGGGGATACCAAAGTTAACAGTTTATTGAGTATTGGTGTCTGGGGATATCAACGTTAACAGTTTATTGAGTATTGGTGTTTGGGGATATCAACGTTAACAGTTTATTGAGTATTGGTGTTTGGGGGATACCAAAGTAAACAGTTTATTGAGTATTGGTGTTTGGGGATACCAAAGTAAACAGTTTATTGAGTATTGGTGTTTGGGGAATACCAAAGTTAACAGTTTATTGAGTATTGGTGTTTGGGGATACCAAAGTTAACAGTTTATTGAGTATTGGTGTTTGGGGATATCAAAGTAAACAGTTTATTGAGTATTGGTGTTTGGGGATATCAGAGTTAACAGTTTATTGAGTATTGGTGTTTGGGGATATCAAAGTAAACAGTTTATTGAGTATTGGTGTTTGGGGATATCAAAGTAAACAGTTTATTGAGTATTGGTGTTTGGGGATATCAAAGTAAACAGTTTATTGAGTATTGGTGTTTGGGGATATCAGAGTTAACAGTTTATTGAGTATTGGTGTTTGGGGATATCAAAGTAAACAGTTTATTGAGTATTGGTGTTTGGGGATATCAAAGTAAACAGTTTATTGAGTATTGGTGTTTGGGGATATCAACGTTAATAGTTTATTGAGTATTGGTGTTTGGGGAATACCAAAGTTAACAGTTTATTGAGTATTGGTGTTTGGGGAATACCAAAGTTAACAGTTTATTGAGTATTGGTGTTTGGGGACACCAAAGTTAACAGTTTATTGAGTATTGGTGTTTGGGGATACCAAAGTAAACAGTTTATTGAGTATTGGTGTTTGGGGAATACCAAAGTTAACAGTTTATTAAGTATTGATGTTTGGGGATATCAAAGTTAACAGTTTATTGAGTATTGGTGTTTGGGGATACCAAAGTTAACAGTTTATTGAGTACTGGTGTTTGGGGATACCAAAGTTAACAGTTTATTGAGTATTGGTGTTTGGGGATATCAAAGTTAACAGTTTATTGAGTATTGGTGTTTGGGGGATACCAAAGTTAACAGTTTATTGAGTATTGGTGTTTGGGGATACCAAAGTTAACAGTTTATTGAGTATTGGTGTTTGGGGGATACCAAAGTTAACAGTTTATTGAGTATTGGTGTTTGGGGATACCAAACTTAACAGTTTATTATTAGAGGAAATTGGCAGTTAACACTTGTTAACACTTGTGAACACCATTCAGAAAGGATGTCTTTAGGATTCTTAATTCTTTCTTTCTCTGAAGGAAGTCACTCAAACTGTTTATGCATTGTATGTCAGAGAAGACCAAACTTGCCTCGAATCAATGTTCAGCTGTGATAAGTTCCACCTGGTGACATTTCAGTGAACTTCACAAGTGACGTTGGACTTAAACATTTATGGTATAATAGTCTGTCAAATTGAAAATAGGGCTGTAAAGTAAAATATTTATATATTCAATATGGGGAAATGTCCATGGGGGGAAATGACGTCAACATGCTGGTTAAATCTTAACTTTATTTAAACTTTATTTACTTTGCCATGTTTGTGCTCACTGAACGTGAATCTTGTGGTGATGAACATGTTGATCATTTCATTTTCAGTTTTCTGTTTCCTTCTGTGAGGAGAGGTGTTTGCTTACTGCACAAATTACAACATAATTAATTAAATACCTTACTTAAGTTACTCTAATATTCAGTCTATTCTTTCAGTATCATTTTATGAGAGACACGTGAAGATCCAGGGTAGAATAGGTCTTCAGCAACCCATGCTTGCCGTAAAAGGTGACTATGCTTGTGGTAAGAGGCAACTAACGGGATCGGGTGGTCAGATTTGCTGACTTGGTTGATGCATGACATTGATCCCAATTGTATGAATCGATGCTCATGATGTCAATCACTGGATTGTCTGGTCCAGACTCGATTATTTACAGACCGCCGTCATATAGCTGGAATATTGCTGAGTGCGGCTTTAAACAACAAACAAACCAACCCTGACCGACTCCAGTCACATGCTTATGAGAGCAGTCTCTCAGTATTGCTCCAAAATATGTGTAAATTTGCTCCGTGTCAGATCTATATAGATAATTATTACAATTTAAGAAATGGTATGCTGTAACAAGAAACATATTGTAAGACTTTCTTCCATCTTTGGAATCTGTTATCAAAGGATATTAAGCATTCTAGCATGTACACTGGTTTTAAAAGGGCATTCCATACTTCCGAAAGTTGTATATACTTTGACTTAAATTACGGTACTTGATAGCGTCAAATTGCCCATGCTCGTTTAAGAACTGGATGCAGTGATCTCAATAGTCATAGAGTTCAAAGACACATTTCAATTTTTAGATTGAGGTTTTTTTTTGAGTCTCCACTTCCCTTCCTCATTACTTGTCCTATGTATCGCAACATCAGAGTGAGTGAGTGAGTTGGGTTTAACGCCGCTTTTAACAGTATTCCAGTCATATCGCGGCATATCAGCTTCATGTGGGAGGAAAGCCCGAAGTGATGCAGGTCTCAGACGTTTACCACTTCGGTGAAACCCACGAGCACGGGTATGGTGCTGACAAACCTAGAAACATAATTGGGGCGAACCGGGATTCGAACCCACAATCATAGGTTTCTGGCGTGTCCAAGGGACGCAACTCTGCACAGCGAATCGCGGCGCCTTAGACGACTGGGCCACCCGTGCCCCCCGCAACATCAGAAGCACCATGTACTACGACACAAGGGTTTTGATACCAGGAAGTTAACAAGAGATGTCAACCACAACATACTTATGTCTGCCCATGTTTTTATAGAGTCAGTGAGTTGAGTTTAACGTCGCTTTTAACTTGTAGTTATTCTTTCAAATATTGATAGATTCAGGTCTCTTGGCTGTTAATTCTGCCTTCAATGCTATAGCTCCAGCGGATCCGGAACAGTCTTACATAACACGTCGGAAACATGGCGTACAGCTTGGAGTGTGAGTGTGAGTGAGTTGGGTTTTAACGCTGCTCTTAACATTATTCCACTTATATCACAGCGTGTCAGCTTAATGTGGGAGGAAAGCCCTAAGTGATGCAGGTCTCAGACGTTTACCACTTCGGTGAAACCCACGAGCACAGGTATGGTGCTGACAAACCTAGAAACATAATCGGGGCGAATCGGGATTCGAACCCACAATCATAGGTTTCTGGTGTGCCCAAGGGACGCAACTCTGCACAGCGAATTGCGGCGCCTTAGACAACTGGGCCACCCGTGCCCCCTGATTTTATAGAAAATAGTGGTAGGTTTGTGCATTGAGTATAAACACATGTTCAGCTTATACTCATCTGACTGTAGTGTTGGTAACATGAGTCTTCTTACTATATAATTTGTATTGTGTCCCGACCTTAAAGTTTATTTAACCTACAAATGTTATTACGTAACAGGGAGTGGTATTTACATAAGCCAGTTTATCAATCCCTTTCAAGTAAAGTTGAAACAAAATATGTTTAAACTAAGAAAGTAGAAATGTTTCAATGCGATGGCACACGTGTGCGTTTATGTGCCTGAAAAGGTCACACATGTGTTGTATCTCTGCTATGAATAAGCTTTACGAAAATATCAAAATCATGTACACAAGAAATTTGCTGTTCAAAATCAGCTAATACAGCACAAGTGCCAAGTATTTTACATTAGAAAATATCACATGCGTGGGAACTTATCAAAATTAAATCTTGTTAGTTAGTGTGTTAGTTGGAAATCAAGTATTTGCGGTTTTCCAATAATTTTACTACCAACTAATAATATAGTCTCTCTTGCAAATTGTAAACCAAATATGGGATTAAATCAGGGGTCCGGAAACGGTCATATGCGCCGGACATGTTTGATTGGGAATCTCAAATGTCCGGCTGAAAATAACAAACTTGGTCAATAAAAGAATGAAATTTGATATAAAACATCACTAGACATGATAATTTACCATTTAAAATGTATTTCCTGCTCTCAAAGGCATTGTTTCATATGCAGGGATTAAGATTACTGTGTGTATTTTCTCGTAAACTAAGCCGGAAATAGCGATCGGCTGTGCACATGTTTCCTCCCAATCTACCGGTGATTCAGTTAAATCGTACCCAATGATACAACTTAAAAGAATTTTGATGCAATGGTCGGAAGAAATTGTATCTGAAATTATTATTTTATCAGGGATAATATATTCCAATATTGTGTTATTTTAGTTGCAGCTTCCACCATATAAGCGTAGCACTTTGGTACATATGGTATGCAGGATATTTTTGGACGTATGGAACGATTTTGACCAGTCACCGTTGGGACTTCCCGCGCTACATGTATTTCGATTGCGAAAACGTTATGTTGACATTTGACCGCCTCAAATATGACTTTTAGCAAGTCATGGTACAGCATTTATGATATTTGCATCCATTCTCTTGCAACTAAAGTTCGTTTCAAGGCGTCAATAACAGTAATCTGACCGTGGTTGCTGTAAATAACGGTGAGTTGTGCGATCTAGCGATCACTTCGCATACGATTTCACCGAAATTATTGTAAACATTTTTATAATTATTGAATGAAATTTTGAATATAATTAATCAAATACATTTCAAACATTAGTCCAAAAAAACAATGAACAATTTTTTTATTACCAGATATCATAATAATAGGACTTATTGCATACTTCAGTTCGGATTTGTTGACTGGTACTTCCGGTGTTATGTGATTGCGGTGATCAGCTGATAATGTTTTCAGAGATGGGGGAAAACATCGTGTCATTGGAAAACTTGAGTTTATAAAAAATGATAGATAGTAAGTTTTGGGAGCCATGCTTTACCGCTCGCTATAACCGAACCATGCAATAACGAGGGAACAGTGACGTAACAACTTGTAATATATGTGAAAAGTTGTACTAAAATACACTATTTCAAGGGGGCGTGGCATGAATGCAAATGTCTGATTGGAATTTTAAATTTTCCGGACCCCTTGATTAAATACATTTCCTCTTTGTCCTAACCACCACGAAACGTTTAGTCAGGCATCGGTTACCTCCCCTTAGTGTTTTGTCTACTAGTCATTTGTTTGCGAGACGGTACACGCAGTTTCGAAGACAGTAAACGTTTCCACGCAGTGGCAAATATATGCGTTCATGTGCCTAACAAATGATATCTTCTTTTGCATTTCTACAATGAATACTCTTTTAGAAAATACCAAAATTAAGTTTCTGAAAAATATGCATACGGTATGTGACCTGTTCCATGCAAGGGGAACACATGTCAGTAATACTGGTACCGAGGAAATCGCACCATAACTTTTAGAGCGCTAAATTTGAAAATTTGAGGTTTTTAGCCAATCGGATCCTTCAGAAATCACTCTTTGTAAACATACTGCTTAGGGATGAAACAGAGATGCCTTTTTATTGTTATTTTGTAAAAACATGCCCAAGGTTAAGGGTCAATAAGTCGGGGGTAAAAATCTGGACACTCTCTCAAAATTTATTTGAAATAAAATTGTAAGATTTAAAGAAAAAATGTTTGTCATTAATATTAATATGTGTTTGCATTTTATTGTTTCATAGTCACTTAGATACGGATTTAGTTGTTAGTGTATGAATACAGAGACTGTACAACATGGTGGTTTTGGTCATGACAAGATGCTGACACGTTTGATGGTTTGCTGGCAAAGTATTTTAATTTTTCACATAGGTGTATGTGTTTCGACAACATCAAGCACACTCATTAAGAAACGAAAAATCAAACAAAATAATTTTCAAAACAAGAGTCATATCCCCCCGGTCAGGTGCAATTCGAAAATGGAGTTTGACTACTGAAACCCCACTTTTAGTTCACTGCCTTTGGATACCTTCAGTCAAAAATAATGCTAATCAGTATTTTTCAAAATACTAAATCCTCAAAAGGCAGTCCACCACTAGACTGATCTTTATTGAAATAAGAAATGTTCAACAGTCTTGGAGTTCTGCTACGGAAATGAGCACTACCCTCATTTTCAGTAAAGTCATCTTGTCATGAATACGTTAAAAAAATGAAAATCCCAAATCATCAAAAGGCACAAGTTCACCACAAGACTGATCTCTATACCAAGTTTCATCTACAACAGTTTTGGAGTTCTGTTCCAAAAACGAGCACAACCCTCATTTTCAGTAAAAAAAAATAAAAAATATTTAAACACATGCGACACATAAAACCACATGTACCCCTCGTGAAAGTGCTTCAACTTGTACTGTACCCATGTCTGATGCTACTGTACAAGACATTTCTGGTGAAGGGAGTGCAGTGTTCTGAAGTTAACGAGGACGTCAGGCAAGTAACCAGATCTGTGTGAAGTTTCAGGCAAGTTTGCTGTGATTTCGTTTTTATCCCTTTCAGAAATTATTATATGTGCAATTTCTCTTTTCAGAGTGAGTGAGTAAGGTTTTACGCCGCTTTTAGCAATATTCCAGCAATATCACGGCGGGGGACACCAAAAATGGGCTTCACACATTTTACCCATGTCGGGAATCGAACCCGGGTCTTCGGCGTGACGAGCGAACGCTTTAACCACTAGGCTACCCGACCGCCCCTCTCTTTTCAGAATGAGGGCTGGTGGTGGAGCTAGCTGTGATCAGCCCTATTTGAGTTTTTGTCCTTTCCTCATAGTAAGTCATAATAAATTACAAGGGCTTCAGTCAATTCATGTACGTCTGTTTTGTTTGTTGTTTAACGTTGCACTCAGCAATATTCCTGCTATATGACGACGGTCTGTAAATAATCAAGTCTGGACTAGACAATCCAGTGTTGGACATCATGAGCATCGATCTACGCAATGGGGATACGATGACATGCATCAACCAAGTCAGCGAGCCTGACCACCCGATCCTGTTAGTCGCCTCTTACGACAAGTAAGACGCCTTTTACGGCAAGCATGGATTGCTGAAGACCTATTCTACCCTGCACCATCTAGAATCCAGGTTGCTGAGTTCCTGGGGATAATGCTGGTGCATCTCAGTGGCTATAACTCACATTTATCCAATCTAAACCAAAGTGATATCGCACACTGATCCGTGATACACACAAGGGTGGATCCAGTAGATTTTCGAGAGATTAGTTTAATATACTGGAGAAGCCTGTGAGTAAGTGATGGTCATTCAATGTGTTCATAGTTTATTTAATTCAATTGGATTAACCTACAATAGCGGCGGCAATGTTTGATGTTAAACTGAAGCAAATTGGTGAGTTACTGCATAGGGTACAAAAGTTGGTATACTGCCTTCAACAAAAAAAGTAAGATCGGCAGATGGCTATACAAAATTCAACCCAAGGTCCAACAAAAGCCAAACTCATACTCAAATGAAAGGAAAATTGAAATTGCCATCTCAGGCCTCAGACTCGGTCACAAAAAGCACTATGACAAGGTTTGTCCATCTTGCAATCAGGCTGAAACCATTGCTCACGTGATACTAGACCAATTGCCCCAGCCCGGGCTAGGTTAAAACAAGAATTGCAGTTAGATCCCCTATCTGTCATAGATCTCCTAAAGCCAAGAGATGCAATAGCGAAGGCCAAACTAACTCTATTTCTGAGAGATGGACAGCTACTCGAACGTATATAAACAGAGCAGCCAAGGATAAAAATGAAATCATATCAATATAAGAAAATAGAAATCATATCAATACAAAAACAGAAATTATGTGAATACCAAACTCAAAACTGTGTGTACCCTACTCACACACAGGAGTCCCAAAGAGGGACATGTCAGTCGAAATTTCTTAGGTAGAAGGCGACTTCTTAAACACTTAATGCAACAACACAACATTCAACATTCAACATCCGGTTGGGTGGGGTCCAGACTCTGGATCCGTCTATGTTCTCGGATTTATGGATTGAAATGTTTTCCCCTCCCTAAGAATTTATTCAATTTTCAGCACGCAGATATTATCCATAAATATCTACAATATTATCAAGTGTTCTGAGAAACCGATGTTCTTCGTAAGTACAAGCAGGATGCTAAATAACTCTTACATACATCTACCACAGCATGTCAGAGAGGATATCCCATGTGGTAAATATCCTGTATTAGGAGTAAGCCTTATGTATTCAGCAAGCCTGTTGCTATTCTAAGTATAAACCATCCCAAAATAAGCAAGTGTGATGACCTCATATCATATAATGTCATCCTTCCATCACCAAATTTGTAATTCTCATCTCTAACAACAGGACCTAAACATACCCAGTTTTTCTGTATTGTGCACATTAATCACCGACCATAAATAAGGGCACTAATGATCTCAAAGTAGCTATCGCTGAGGTGTACCGTATATCGCTGTGTATAGGGCGAGTTTTTCGTACCTAGAATGAGGGGGTTAAGAAGGGGGATTGTCTCATACACGGAGTTGAAGATCACATGGTTTTTTTCCAGGTGTTTCACTTTCAGCTTCCACTGGCGATGTCAACCGGCGTTCGATAGCCAGCCCAGGATTTGACAATAAAACTTCGCATTTATTAACAGCCCAGCATTTGACAATAAAACTTTGCATTTATTAACAGCCCAGCATTTGACAATAAAACTTTGTATTTATTAACAATACCACCGCATTGCGTCTGAACACAACATCACGCACAATGAAATTTCACATCGTGCATCAACAGGACATGATGCAAGTGCACAGAGAAACCAAAGTGTTAGTACAGCGGAACTCACAATCACTAATGTAATCGAGCTAAGAACAGGCGAAAATGCCTCCAAGACAATATCTAAATGAACAGACAGAATAACAAATTGTGGGAATGATAGACGAGGGACTAATGATCTCAAAGTAGCTATCGTTGAGGTGTATATTAACAATACCACCGCATTGCGTCTGAACGCAACATCACGCACAATGAAATTTCACATCGTGCATCAACAGAGAAACCAACGCGTGTTCACCTTAGTACAGCGGAACTCGCAATCACTGTAATCCAGCTAAGAACAGGCGAAAATGCCTCCAAGACAATATCTAAAGGAACAGACAGAATAACAAATTGTGGGAATGATAGACAAGGGACAGCAAAGTTGCCCAAATGTTTTGCAAATTAAAACGTGTAATTTCTTGACTGTTGGACAAGTACTGCAACGGGCCGGGTTGCAATGAGACCTGGGCGTGTCAGGCCTAAAAAACGACACCTAGACAAGATCATCTCACTAATTACACTATGCAATAGATCCGAATCTGCTCCCATTATCAACAGAACATGCTGTGCAATAACAGGAATGCTAATATCAGCATCTGCTGTTAAAAATTGGTTCTATGTAGCCTGCCTGAAAACAAGGCGTCCTGCGACGGGTGTGGCCCAAACAGCTTACCATAGGCGACAAACATTAGGGTGGGCCGGGCAGCACGAGATACGGGCGTTACACCATGTTTACAAACAAATCAAGGTTATCCTCCAATGAACAGATTGCCAAAAATGTTGCTGGTGATGATGTGCCCAGCGGTGTGCCAGGGCAATGATCAGTCTGGGGGATGTGCGGGGGGTCAGGTAGCCTAGTGGTTAAAGCGTTCGCTCGTCACACCGAAGACCAAGGTTCGATTCCCCACACAGGTACAATGTGTGAAGCCCATATCTGGTGTCCCCCGCCGTGATATTGTTGGAATATTGCTAAAAGCGGCGTAAAAACATACTCACTCCTTCACTCACTCACTCACTCACTCTGGCGGAGGTAGTGTCATCGTGTGCAGTGGTATCACACATGACTGGCAAACTAATTTGGTTCTTGTGAATGGACATTTGACAGGCCAGCAATATGATGATGAAATTTTGCATACTGTCGTTGGTCCATTTGCTAAAAATACGAGGGGAACTGCAAGATGACAATGCCAGACCATATTGTGCCCAGGTCATTGCTGATTGTCTCCAACAAGAAGGCATACAGACATTGCCCTTTGGTTTTTTTTGGTTTTTGTTTTTTAGTTTGTTACACCGCACTCGGCAATATTCCAGCTATATGACGGCGGTCTTGAAATAATCGAGTCTTGACCAGACAATCAAGTGACTAACATCATGAGCATCGATCCACGCAACTGGGTTACGATGAAATGCATCAACCAAGTCAGCAAGTCTGACCACACAATCCCGTTAGTCCCATTAGATCCTGCAAAGTCGCCTGTTTAGGCAAGCATGGGTTGCTGAAGACCTATTCTCTACCCTGATCTTTGCGAGGCTACAGACATTGGACAGGCCTGCCAAGGCCCCTGACATGTCCCCAATAGACCATCTGTGGGATGTTCTCGGGCAGTGTCTACGCCAGACAGAGACCCAGCACCCACCAACGTGGCCCTGCTCTAGGTAACTCTTCAGGGGGAATGGCAGGCAATACCAAGGGCCACCAGTATCACCAGTGTGCCATCAAGGTGCCATGCATGTGTCGCCCAACATGGTGGACACATCAGATATTGATATACATGCCCGAAATTAATTTCACAGTCAATACACCTTCACTATCATTTCATAAGTTCCCTTATTTTTTGTCAAGAGTATATTCTATCACACGGTCAGTGATTAAAACAATGACAACAGTTAACACAGTTCTAACAGACTCTAGTGTTTTTGACTGGCGTGAATACAAAGCAATATTTTCAAAAACAAAAATTGCCTACAAGTGAAGCCTATTTCTGGTGTCCCCTGCCATGATATTGCTGGAATATTGCTAAAACTGTCATATAACCATACTCACTCACTCATTCAATTGCCGACATATAAAGTTTTTAACGTTGTCAGAGATCCCCGTTCATGTGAATCCATCCCGTTAAATCCAACCGCTAGAGTATTTGCCTTTTATCAAAAGAAAGCTACTCCAGTCTATGAGACGTCACGGTTGTTTAAAGTCTGCCTGGCCTCTCGTAACATTACGTGATGCACACACAGTGCCAAAATGCAACAAGGTAAAGGTTTGGTCAAATCAAACTGTTTTAACTTAGGGAAATGACCCCTACCCGGAGAAGTCTACAAGCACAGCTGATGGAAACTGATCTCACTAGGAGAAGTCTACAAGCACAGCTGATGGAAACTGATCTCACTAGCAAAGTCTACAAGCACAGCTGATGGAAACTGATCTCAATAGAAGCCTACAAGCACAGCTGATGGAAACTGATCTCACTAGGAGAAGTCTACAAGCACAGCTAATGGAAACTGATCTCACTAGCGAAGTCTACTAGCACAGCTGATGGAAACTGATCTCACTAGGAGAAGTCTACAAGCACAGATAATGGAAACTGATCTCACTAGGAGAAGTCTACAAGCACAGCTGATGGAAACTGATCTCACTAGGAGAAGTCTACAAGCACAGCTGATGGAAAATGATCTCACTAGGAGAAGTCTACAAGCACAGCTGATGGAAAAGGATCTCACTAGGAGAAGTCTACAAGCACAGCTGATGGAAACTGATCTCACTAGCAAAGTCTACAAGCACAGCTGATGGAAACTGATCTCAATAGAAGCCTACAAGCACAGCTAATGGAAACTGATCTCAATAGAAGTCTCCAAGCACAGCTAATGGAAACTGATCTCAATAGAAGTCTACAAGCACAGCTAATGGAAACTGATCTCACTAGCGAAGTCTACAAGTACAGCTTATGGAAACTGATCTCACTAGGAAAGTCTACAAGCACAGCTAATGGAAACTGATCTCACTAGGAGAAGTCTACAAGCACAGCTGATGGAAACCGATCTCACTAGGAGAAGTCTACAAGCACAGCTTATGGAAACTGATCTCACTAGGAGAAGTCTACAAGCACAGCTAATGGAAACTGATCTCACTAGCAAAGTCTACAAGCACAGCTGATGGAAACTGATCTCACTAGCAAAGTCTACAAGCACAGCTAATGGAAACTGATCTCAATAGAAGTCTCCAAGCACAGCTAATGGAAACTGATCTCAATAGAAGTCTACAAGCACAGCTAATGGAAACTGATCTCACTAGCGAAGTCTACAAGCACAGCTTATGGAAACTGATCTCACTAGGAAAGTCTACAAGCACAGCTAATGGAAACTGATCTCACTATGAGAAGTCTACAAGCACAGCTGATGGAAACCGATCTCACTAGGAGAAGTCTACAAGCACAGCTGATGGAAACTGATCTCACTAGGAGAAGTCTACAAGCACAGATAATGGAAACTGATCTCACTAGGAGAAGTCTACAAGCACACCTGATGGAAACTGATCTCACTAGGAGAAGTCTACAAGCACAGCTGATGGAAAATGATCTCACTAGGAGAAGTCTACAAGCACAGCTGATGGAAAAGGATCTCACTAGGAGAAGTCTACAAGCACAGCTGATGGAAACTGATCTCACTAGCAAAGTCTACAAGCACAGCTGATGGAAACTGATCTCAATAGAAGCCTACAAGCACAGCTAATGGAAACTGATCTCAATAGAAGTCTCCAAGCACAGCTAATGGAAACTGATCTCAATAGAAGTCTACAAGCACAGCTAATGGAAACTGATCTCACTAGCGAAGTCTACAAGTACAGCTTATGGAAACTGATCTCACTAGGAAAGTCTACAAGCACAGCTAATGGAAACTGATCTCACTAGGAGAAGTCTACAAGCACAGCTGATGGAAACCGATCTCACTAGGAGAAGTCTACAAGCACAGCTTATGGAAACTGATCTCACTAGGAGAAGTCTACAAGCACAGCTAATGGAAACTGATCTCACTAGCAAAGTCTACAAGCACAGCTGATGGAAACTGATCTCACTAGCAAAGTCTACAAGCACAGCTAATGGAAACTGATCTCAATAGAAGTCTCCAAGCACAGCTAATGGAAACTGATCTCAATAGAAGTCTACAAGCACAGCTAATGGAAACTGATCTCACTAGCGAAGTCTACAAGCACAGCTTATGGAAACTGATCTCACTAGGAAAGTCTACAAGCACAGCTAATGGAAACTGATCTCACTATGAGAAGTCTACAAGCACAGCTGATGGAAACCGATCTCACTAGGAGAAGTCTACAAGCACAGCTTATGGAAACTGATCTCACTAGGAGAAGTCTACAAGCACAGCTAATGGAAACTGATCTCACTAGCAAAGTCTACAAGCACAGCTGATGGAAAATGATCTCACTAGGAGAAGTCTACAAGCACAGCTAATGGAAACTGATCTCACTAGGAGAAGTCTACAAGCACAGCTAATGGAACTGATCTCACTAGGAGAAGTCTACAAGCACAGCTGATGGAAACTGATCTCACTAGGAGAAGTCTACAAGCACAGCTTATGGAACTGATCTCACTAGCGTCCTCGCTCACATTGCTTTGCAATTTATGTTTTTGGAGCGGCCATAAAATTTCGTGTGATGGAATTTGAACCTCAGACCTTCTGATCTGAGGTCGGACACCTTGTCCACGTGACCAGAGGTTAACCCCGTCAACAAGCGGACAAGGTAAGGATCTCATCTATGGGATGACTCCAAGCCCTATTACAATGGCATACACTTGTAAAAGGCCTCCCAGCTTGGTCCCTGCTACACATAATGTTGGGTATCTTAGACTATCTTTGGATAATGATAACAGTTATCCCAGTGATGTGTCCAGGTGCCTCACTGTTAATTCTGACTCACTGGCTGAAAGACATGGTGACACGATGTTTGAAAACACTGAGTGTAGAACCTAACTGACCTTCTACATTTGCCAATTTATCCGTAATTGACCACAACGGGTACTTTTTGATCCGTTGGCTTTATCCTGCTGAGAAATATACCCATTTTGTGAGTGAGTGAGTGAGTTTAGTTTTATGCCGCTTTTAGCAATATTCCAGCAATATCACGGCGGGGGACACCAGAAATGGGCTTCACACATTGTACCCATGTCAGGAATCAAACCCTAGTCTTTGGCATGACGAGGGAACGCTTAAACCACTAGGCTACCCGACCGCCCCCCCATTATGTGATAAAGTGCTTTATTATGCAAAAGAAACAATTGATCAAGAAGTACATAACTGCTAACTTGAGATGTCATAGTTCAAGCTATACTACTTAACATGCATCAGGTCCAGCCAAAATCGCATCCTATTTGTAAGGCGACATCTTTTTCATTTCTTGGTTAAGGGATGCGCCACTCTTTCAAAGTCCAAATGTTGAAAAAAATAAAATACAAATTACTCCTTTTTTTATTACCGCCAATCCTTACCTAAAAAAATGCATAAAAAGTTCAAACAAAAAAAGAAAAAAAAATTCTCGTCAAGTGTAAAGCAAAGGGAAGTCACTCTCATATTTCTCGCTGGGATCCTTCTCTTGTTTGTTTGTTTGTTGTTCAACACCGCACTCAGCAATATTCCAGCTATATGACAGCAGTCTGTAAATAATCGAGTCTGGACCAGACAATCCAGTGATTGACATCATGAGCATCGATCCACGCAATTGGGATCGATGACTTGCATCAACCAAGTCAGCGAGCCTGACCATCCGATCCCATTAGTCGCCTCTTATGACAAGCATGGGATGCTGAAGATCTATTCTACCCTGGATCTTCACAGGTTGGGATCCTTCTCTAATACAATCAAAGCTTGTCAACACTAAGTGCAGTGGTGACCAGTTTAATCGTCGCCTATGCTGCCAAAATGGCGGCGTCTTTCATGCAATTCACCATGACATAAATATTGTTATATTGCCATTTGTGCCCAAGCTGTGTGCCAGGGATATAATAAAATGTTCTTGAAAAATAGAGTTGTTTTACTTTTGTTACTCAAGAATATCTTTTTAGGACAAAAGGTATTTTTTTTTTATTATTATTATTATTATTATTATTATTATTATTATTTGCCTACCTCACTTTTGAAATGAATTTGAAATCTGTAAACCAAGAAATAAAAAAATGTCGCCTTAGTCAACATCTTGAAAAAATGAGTCAGATTTATCCCCCACCCGGACACTCAGAATACCCCTATCAACTGTTGGGTAGTATATTAATATCTGTATCAAATCTTCAAAGAAGGAAATGTTGGTTAGATTAAATATAAAACATCATTTAAAGGGGTTATATAACCCTTCCAACTCTGCCACTTTGTATCACTACTCTATGGGTCGTGGGCATGACGTAGTGCGTTCAGATCAGTCAGATTGTTGAATAAGTCCATATATTTAAGAACAAGATTTTCCTGTGTTACAATACGATCTGAGACGTGTTTCTGTAGCCTGACTTTTCCATACACCAAACACAGAGTGTTGCTGAAAAGCACTTCTTGACAAATCTCAAATATTTATATATTCCATACATAATGTAAAATATCCTGGTTACGGAAGTCATTCAAACATCTGTTTGCTCCAACTTTATGTAGTATTCCCATGTTACGGGTTTTCGGACGCTTAAGAAACAGTCGTAGCAGAGCTCCAGATAAGCTGCGTATCAGCGTAAAATACCCATCAGAAATGCAGAAATATGCAGTGAAATAAAATCCAAGCGTATCAAATACGCAACGAACATTACAGATACGCTACAAAAATAAAACTTGTGCGTATCATCAAAATATTGTGAAGTAACCCTGCGTATTCGATTAGCAAATCAGCAACTTATTTTGAAATTATAAACGGGCATTCCCCTCAACCTTGCCAAACTCCACGATAACAGTTACATCATGATCATTTGCCATCACACTTTCTTGCGTAAAAAAAACGATGAGCAAACTGTATGAATCCGCATAGCGGATTCTTACAAAAGTTTACACATCGGTTTTTGACAACGAAAACATGTATATGTACAATAGTTTAACCAAAAACAGTTGTATATATCAAAGCACACAAAAAAGATGTGATAGATAAAAATTCCGGCATCTTTTGTAATGCCATGTTTCACAAAAGTGACCCTTATGCAACGAAATCTGCGGAATTCCAGATTCACGGAAAATTTTCATCCTTGCAAATAACAATGTCTAGACCTGGACAGGAAACGGGCCAATGGCCACAGAACACAGCGTAGCACAGTCTCCTCTTTAATTGTCTATGTCCAGTCATAAACCCTGTATGCACACACAGATGACACCTACCATGGAAAGACACGGAGTGAGACGACCCTCCAAATTGGCAGTTCCTGGTCATGTAGAAGGTGTCAGCACCCACAGCAACGACATATGCACAGACACAGATAACATGGAAACTGGGTCACCCAGGACAGAATTATGACATAATATGTAACTCACTGTCGCACATGCTTATACAGGATGAGGCAGATTTATGACTGACCTTGAATAACCTGCACTCCATTCTACTGCCATATTCCGCCAGATACAATGGCTTATTCACCCTGAACAGAATTACAACTTCCTAATATGCTAATGAAAAGGAATGGAAAAATATCATGTGAAAAATGATACATTGCCAATGTGAAATGTCAAGATACATCCTACAGAACAGAGAAAAAGGACTAAGGTTTTCCTCTATCTTGAATTGTATATCATGTGGTTGGCATCATTTGCAGGTGTTTAGATATTTAGGCCACTTTTTAAAATTATGTTTTATGTGTTTCTTAGCATTGGAAAGGAATATAGACTTGCATAGCTCAGTTTAGTAGAGATTGTTTGTTTGTTTGTTTGTTTGTTGTTTAATGCTGTACTCAGCAATATTTCAGCTATATGACAGCAGCCTGTAAATACTCGAGTCTGGACCAGATAATGTAGTGATTGACATCATGGGCAATGATCCACACCACTGGGCTTCAAAGAGGACTTGAGTGCTCGGGCACAGGCCGAGTTTAGTTGGACTCGAGTCCAGTTTGAAAGACTCAAATACTCGACCAAGGGACATAACTCTAATTTGGTCAACTTTCAATAAGTTAATAGAAACGTGTCTTTATGTAACTTTAACTGGACATAACTTTTTGACATTGTGTTACTGTATCTAATTCGAACTATCTCTTCAAATGTCGGGAAAACGTCTAATACAAGCCTTGTAATCTTTCAATGTTTTGTTTTCAATTAAGAAAAAGGTAAATACTGACTTGTGAACTTGTGATAACATTGAAAATGTTACTTTTAACTTATTATTTATATTTTGTCATTTATTGACAATTTCCTTCGGGGCTGGCATCAAATGATCTTATTTACCATATAAGGTATACCTAAGAAGCCAGCCCGCCACAATCCAGCAAATCACCAATCACAACATACATCATGTGAGCAATATTCTGTTCACCCATGTGTTACATTGAGATGTAAACGATTTCTTTTCCCAAGTTGACAATTCTTATATTAATGAAGCTTCAATGAATCAGCATACAAATTTCAAAGGTATTTTATTTGATATGCGATAACATTGGTTTTCTTAGTGATCTACAATGTCATTGTGACTCTTTCATTTTGTATACGATAGGAAAATTGCCAATTTTATTGAACAGATGTATAATTGCGCCTACTCGAGCATGAGCCAAGTCTCACCCCTCTGGTACTCGAGTCCATATTTTTGGACCCGTTGAAGCCCTACTGATGTACAATGACACGCTACGAACCAAGTTAATGCTCCTCTATGTCGCCTCTTTCAATCAATGTAGCTAGGTTGTTGGGGACAGGTCTAATTATTCTAACCCCAAATCCCCACGGAGGACGTTTAGCAGGGAAAACTCAAAACTTAAATCAGTAACAAATGCATGGGTCTATTTCTGTCATCGAAGGGTCCAATCTCTCGCAGTTACCATATTATATATGGGGATTACACTATCGTTCTGGGATCGCGGTAAGAGTTGAAGAAAATTAAACTTACAAAGAAATTTCAGACATATCTAGGAATAAAACTTTTTCTATCAAATCAATTAACTAATTCTCATTATTTTTCAAGCTTTTCTATTGAATGTTTCACTCAAGTGATGCCTAAACGTTTAACACCATGTACACCCTCGGTGTGGTCACTGGATCAGAAACAGACAACGGCAAGCAGACCCAACTAAGCTCAGGAGTTATCGGCTACTGTTTACAAACAAGGCTTCAGGACGGTCGACATCCTGTCTCTTTTCTTTTGCTACTTTCAACATAGAATTTATACCACTTTTCAAAACATACACAAACCTGTTAATGTTAATGCATCCTCATCAATGCTCAAATTCAAATATACAAATACCAGGGCCCCCGTTCCACAAAGCGATCTTAGCGCTACAACAGATGTAAGTCTATGTTAAAGTATGGGAATTACGATCATCTTAGCGCTAAGATCGTTTTGTGTAAGTGGGCCTTGGGCCCCGTTCCACAAAGCGATCTTAGCATTACGACAGATGTAAGTCTATGCTAAAGTATGGGAGTTACGATCATCTTAGTGCTAAGATTGCTTTGTGTAAGTGGGCCTCAGGCCCTGTTCGCCAAAGCGATCTTAGCGCTACGACAGATGTAAGTCTATGCTAAAGTATGGGAGTTACGATCATCTTAGCGCTACGATCGTTTTGTGTAAGTGGGCCTTGGGCCCCGTTCCACAAAGCGATCTAAGCATTACGACAGATGTAAGTCTATGCTAAAGTATGGGAGTTACGATCATCTTAGTGCTAAGATTGCTTTGTGTAAGTGGGCCTCAGGCCCCGTTCGCCAAAGCGATCTTAGCGCTACGACAGATGTAAGTCTATGCTAAAGTATGGGAGTTACGATCATCTTAGCGCTACGATCGTTTTGTGTAAGTGGGCCTTGGGCCCCGTTCCACAAAGCGATCTAAGCATTACGACAGATGTAAGTCTATGCTAAAGTATGGGAGTTACGATCATCTTAGTGCTAAGATTGCTTTGTGTAAGTGGGCCTCGGGCCCTGTTCGCCAAAGCGATCTTAGCGCTACGACAGATGTAAGTCTATGCTAAAGTATTGGAGTTACGATCATCTTAGCACCATGATCGCTTTGTGTAAAGACCATGAAGCTGGCTGCGCTAAGATGATCGTAACTCCCATACTTTAACAGAGGTTTACAACAATCGCAGCGCTCAGATCACTTTGGGGAACAGGGCCATGCATAAACAGATGGACGGGCCTCAGAAGTAGATTGCCAAACCCCTGAGTGTAATTGATATTTTGAGACGTCTGCTGCTTTACTCCGGGCAGCGGTCAAGATGAAGTGCACATACACAGATGCTCTAATCTGAGGACTTCCGCAGTCTAGTAAACAGTCCTACACAATGCTTGAATGCTGATAGTCAGTTGTCCAGGGTTGAAAAACAAGATTTTCGTTCCCACATTTTCCTGTATATACCTTAAACCTTTTTTATTGCTCAAAGAAGGTATCTGCACACAATTTTCATTTGGTAGTAAGCTTGAAAAAACACATGATTTTTATCAATGTTTTCACTGAGAATTAGAATAACAGTTAAATGAAACAAAGTGTTTGCCAAATTTATATAACCGAACATATTACCTGTAATCAAAGTCATAATTTGGACAGTTTGATGACTGAATAAAAATGTTACAGCCAATTTTGTCAAATTATGCATTTTTCCGTCAATTTATGCAATTATGACCCCGTGAAAATTCACGCACACACTTGCAAAAATGAAAATTGTGTGCAGATACCTTCTTTATGCAATAGAAAAGAAAACAGGAAAATGCGGGAACGAAAGTCTAAACTAAGCCTCTTTTCCGCCAGTGGCCAACTGACTATGAGAGTATTCTAAAGATCTGGAAGCCATTTTGCAACACTCAATGTTGACCTTGAACTGCAGATTTAAGTGAGTTTCGTCATTCATTCGTTTATGTCCTACAACACTTGACTTCACCAATTCCTTGTACTGAAAACACTAGCCGTTACTGGCTGGAAACAATTAGGGGAGGGGTATTGTGGTCGACTGGGGATTATTGTGGGTAAATATATATATTTAAGGACGTAGTGGGTGAGTTAGTTTAAAGGGGCACTGATCTAAAACAATTCCCCAGGACTGGTTGTTGCCTAGACTAGTTCGCGACCTGTGCTGCGCAATTTGTAAGCGCATTTGTCACTTTTATTGATAGTATAAGGGCGTATGGTCACATTGATCAACAAAATGAAACACAATTTTGGAAATAATAAGGAAATGTAGGTATCTTTGTGGGTAGCATCAGTAATAGTGACGAAGTTTTGATAAGTCACTTGCTTGGTAATTGTGCAATTTTCCTTTACACAATTTTGAGTGAGTGAGTGAGTGAGTATGGTTTTACGCCGCTTTTAGCAATATTCCAGCAATATCACGGCGGGGGACACCAGAAATGGGCTTCACACATTGTACCCATGTCGGGAATCGAACCCGGGTCTTCGGCGTGACGAGCCAATGCTTTAACCACTAGGCTACCCGACCGCCCTACACAATTTTGAACTTGCAACACAAAGTAAATATTTCTCCTGAGCATTGCTTATTTTATCGTGTTTATATCTTTACAGTTAAAATGTGCAAAATTTTCACTTAGGAAATAAATTAAACGCCGGAATATTCAGTTATTTTACAAATTGACTGAAAAATATGTCCATCTGTATTATTATGACAACGAATTCCAAACATTTTATGTTTAATATAATCACCAAGAGACTGAAAATGTTGCAATGAAAAGTACATTTCTATATTGTTTGGCTTCTAATCCTATATAATAAACTATTGTGATGTTTTAGGCCCTTTTGATCGTCTTAATAAATTTTAGTCAATCTGTTAAAGAAATGGACAGATTTTTCAGTCAAAATATTTAAACATTTTATAAATTGCCTGAGAGAATCACATTTTACAAACTGACTGTAATATATACACGCTTACAAAGGAAAAGACTTGTGAAAACAACGTCTATCGCACATCGAAGAATTTCCCAACCAAGACATAGAGGAACAAGAATGAATCTGTCCAATGCTACAGCAAATGAAGGAAAACAAAATGCAAATATCATAATTACAACCTACCAAATTTATGTGTTTAATTTTAGGCAGCTTCCTTGTTCGAGGAATGTATCCGTGAATATCCATACAAAGGAACAATATCCCACACATCTGCAGCTGTACAAAGAAACTTATTCGATGTCATGTGTCTCTGTAACAATCAAATATTTTAAAATATATATATCGTTTCGGGATATCATAACTCGTGTTCGTTTTCTGAACTGATCACTTAGATTGTTTCAGGTGTTTCTCATAGGTGTCAAGTCTCAAAGGTCGGCTGAGAAAACCCAGGTGACAACTATTTTCATAACGTCCACGGTTCCTAGAAAAATCCATTGAGTTAGATAACAATGAGCAATCAATCAACGTATTATCGGCTAACAGATAAGAGTATGTTGTTTTGCACTTCAAGCCATGATACGAGTGTATTCCCTTTGTTTTAGTAAACCTAGACATGTAAACACTCACTTTTGACATATCTACTGTGCATGATAACAGTGATTAATCAGTCAGTGTATTCTCTGTTAATCCTTTGATGACTAGGAACGATCAGTTGATTTACAAAAATGTAAATCAACTGATCATCCATTTCTTGCTAGGCTGCCACGTGCATATTACATAACACACATTTCACCTCACTTCAAACCTGGGTTTAGATTGAATAATTACACAATGAATGCCAAATGGGAACCTTTGTCAGGTATTCTGAGTGGTGCTGCCACTAATTATACCTGTAATAAATTCATTAACTGAGCATCAAGTGAATGACAACAAATACACAAGTGTAGGGTTATACCAGTAAACATGGATGACAAGGGAGTAGATATCGTATTATTGACGCAATCCGAAATCCAAAAATGTTTTCACTGCATGGGTAGTTTTTTTTTATTATTAAACTATAACAATCAGGGGTATTTCCAAATGAGCTCCGCTGTTCTTTTTGTCTATTTGTTTAGGCTGAAGAAATTAATTAACATGCACCCTTTGTCAAATTCTTTATAGATCACCGTTAACCAATCAATGTTCAAAAATGAGTAAAACAAATATTGACTCCAAGTTTATATAGCTGTCATTGCAGACGGTAGCCCAGTCTCTTGTCACGCTCAGTTGCGTTGCGTATCATCCGGGTACTCACGGGGAAAAAACAATAACAAAGGCAACAACCAGTCCCGGGGAATTGCTTTAGATCAGTGCCCCTTTAAGGGGGAGTTGAACGGCTGACGTAGTACCTATCTTTTAGTCCTTGTTGTGGAAGCTTATGCCCACGCGGGTGTAGTGGCTGGGAAGACGTGACGATGCCACGCTTCTTGCATGCTCGGCTAGGCGGAAGCCATGATTGGGAGAGCCAAGATGTAAGGAGCTTGTTCATTGGTTGTGTCCGTTTTCCTGGGCACATGGTCCGCGTGTTGGCTTTATAAGCCTACCCTGGGTAGGGAATCGGCAGTCGCCGCTCACCAGTATCTGGTAAGGTACAGTCGGCTCCCGCGTCCTGAATCAGGACCATTTATTATTTATTATACCGTACGTTGGGATGTTAGATTAAGGGTATGGGTTGGGGAAAAATAGAGTAGAGATTGAATAGGTTTGTTTTGGAGACGTTTTACTTTCAGGAGTTAAGATAGCGGGGTGGTAAATAAAGAACAAGTTTAAGAAAAAAGGTTGAATTGGGTTACGTACGTAGGGAAGGGGGGGAATTACGTAGGTTATAGTTAAGTGGAGAAGGATTTTGCTCCTGTTGTTTTGGGGTTTTTTTTGTTAAATAAACTTTAAATCAAACTTTACTCTTTGTGTTTTATCTATAATTAGAATTGGTAACCCGGTCAAGAGCCTCCTAGAACATAAAGACAAAAGAATACTGCACATGGAGAAGAGAACACAACGCAAAGCACCTCAGTAAAACATCAGACCTTATGTCAACTATTTTTATAGTTCTACTGTCACTGGGCGCTTTTACAGGATTTAGAGGACGCCTATTACAGTATCAATTCAATAATTTCCAGGCGACATAGCATCATTATTAAAATCAATTTTTCTGCTATTATCAGACGGCTGTCATATTTCGTAAAAAAAATAAGGAACTTTTAATGTTGCAATTGACTTGCGAGTAGAGAAGTTGTGTGGCATGTTTTGGGGGGGCAGGAATTGAATAGCGATACGAAAAATTCTCACATCATCAGGCACAGAGTTCAAACAAAACGGTTCACGTGTACTTACAAGCTGGTCTCATATATCAATCACGTCATGCCAGTGGCCCCACTGCCAGTAGAAAACAGAGGCAAGTGTCATAACATTGATCAGTCTTTGATGTTAACCAAACCAGGAAGTTGGCATGGTAAGAGAGTGGTCTCCCTTGAATCCTACGTCACATCCATTATATGCCTTGGCCCCGCGAACTTTCGAGATAACGTATCGGAAGTTTAAAGTTCATGCAGCCTGGGTATCAATAGCGTGAAACCTGAACCACGATATAAGTACAGATATCTTATCATTTACGCACTTTTTACTCGTCTTCTGGGCGTATCTTTTTCTTTTCTTATTTACAATTCTCCACATGGATGTATATATTACATTATTAGTCTTGATGTTTACCTTAGAGACAACTCTCCATTACATCAACAGAGAGTCGAGTAAGAGGTAAAAGGTCCTATCTATTTCAAATTATGGTAAAAGCATACTTTAATGATAAATCCAGATTCAAAAGTCTGTTATTATTCTCAGAATAGTTTACAAAGCGACAGATAGGTTTTAATATTGATTATGGAGACACATAATCTCTGAAAGCAAATAACGACATTATTTATAATTACAATAACTTCTTTAATTTGTCTAAATTAAAATGAGTTTTCTTTTCATATTTTAGAAATAATTTCGATGTCATTGCCTGTATTTGGCCACAAACTATAAACTGTTGCCGTGGCTATAAACTAGGTCAATCGTGCCGATCTGTCTTGCTACCGGGTTGGTTGACGTAATATGTCTAGTTTCACCACGGGGAGTACAGGCCAGGGAGGTCCACCACTGAGAAGGTACGTGGTTGCTAAGCGCGGGGGACAAAAAGACAATCTGGACTTTAGACATGGTGCAGTGAGAGCTTAGTGGTTCGCTCGTAACGCCTATATGTGCTGTGTGACTCCCCGCCTCCATATTGATGGAATATTACAAGATATCACTCACCCACCCACTCACTCACTCACTCACTCGCAAGCGTATTCACGTCAAACATTCGCTAACCATTTTCTGGTCCAACCTACGTACGCACCTAGCCCACGTTTAGAGTGAGTGAGTATGGTTTTACGCCGCTTTTAGCAATATTCCAGCAATATCACGGCGGGGGACACCAGAAATGGACTTCACACATTGTACCCATGTCGGGAAACGAACCCGGGTCTTCGGCGTGACGAGCGAACGCTTTAACCACTAGGCTACCCGACCGCCCCCCAACTCACTCACACTCAAACTCCAACCTGAACGCCATGTTTCCGACGTGTTATGTAAGACTGTTCCGGATCCGCTGGAGCTATAGCATTGAAGTCAGAATTAACAGCCAAGAGAAATGAATCTATCAATATTTGAAAGAATAACTACAAGTTATGACCCAAAACTTGAATGGAAAAGAGAATTTTTGGATGTCAACTTGTTATGGGACATCCATAAATTCGCTCTTTTAAAGCTTGGACATTTTACAGATTGGCCGAAACCATGGGAAATAACTGACATATATGGAATGCAATCAGCCGTATATTGGCCCAGGAAAGCCGTATTGGCCCGCTTAAATCCCGCATAGGCCTGCTAAACCCGTATTGGCACTCCAGTGCTTCTATATGATGAGGAACGATTTGAGTGTACATGTATTGGGGACATTCAAACGTTCAATAGAACTGCTCTCGACACGTCCAAAAGCCATAATCCCTATCTTGACACTGCCTTGGCTGTCCTCTATAGGATATATATATATGTGTTGGGGGGGCTTCGAGCAAACGCGTTAAGTGTTACCTCACTGCCTCTAGTGAACGTTTAAGCGCTCGGTTCTAAATTGAACATAAGAGGTATCGATTCTACAGTGAGGTCCACCTCCCAATTTGAAAACACTGTAGGATTATCTTTCTTCCTGAATAAACACCAGTTTCATTACCCGTGAAGATCCGGGGTAGAATAGGTCTTCAGAAACCCATGCTTGCCGTAAAAAGCGACTATGCTTGTCGTAAGAGGCGAATGACGGGATCGGGTGGTCAGGCTCGCTGACTTGGTTGATGCATGTCATCGTATCCCAATTGAGTGGATCAATGCTGAAGATGTCAATCACTGGATTGTCTGGTCCAGACTTGATTATTTACAGACCGCCGTCATATAGCTTGAATACTGCCGAGTACGGCGTTAAACAACAAACAAACCAGCTTCATACCGGTACATTTTACATACATATATTGTGTAGGTGGATATCATTTGATTTGCAATCAGAGGTGTTAAGGTTTGTTTGTTTGTTGTTTACCACCGCACCCACCAATATTCCATCGATCTGTAAATAATGTAATCTGGACCACACAAACCGGTGACTGTTATTATGAGCAATGTTCAACGACTTCAGGATACACGGTGACACACGTGGGCACGGGTGGCCCAGTCGTCTAAGGCACCGCGTTTCGCTGTGCAGAGTTGCGTCCCTTGGGCACGCCAGAAACCTATGATTGTGGGTTCGAATCCCGGTTCACCCCGATTATGTTTCTAGGTTTGTCAGCACCAAGCTCGTGGGTTTCAGCGAAGTGGTAAACGTCGGAGACCTGCATCACTCCGGGCTTTCCTCCCACATTAAGCTGACACGCCGCGGTATAACACACACACACACACACACACACACACACACACGCACCACACCAAATGCAGAGTCGTGAAGATCCGGGGTAGAATAGGTCTTCAGCAACCCATCCTTGCCGTAAAGGGCGACGATGCTTGTAAGAGACGAATAACGGGATCGGGTGGTCAGGCTCGCTGATTTGGTTGATGCTTGTCGTATCGTAGATCGTATCGTAGATCGATGCTCGTGACGTCAATCACTGGAATATCTGGTCCAGATTCGATTATTTACAGACCGCCATCATATAGCTGGAATATTGCTGAGTCGGCGTTAAACAACAAATAAACAAACAAACAATGAGCAAGGATATCTATACATTGCGCGACGCCAATGGCGGAGAAAGACATGTATACATTTATCCATAGGCCATGCACTGGTACAGGCTGAACATACAGACAATCGATGACACCGGGCCTGTCCTATTTATCGACATTCGTCTGTACAGGATGTAACGCACATAGCAGCTGTTATCTGGCCAAAGGTTCAAACACAGCTGGAGAAAATGTGAACATGAATATTTCAACAAACGTTCAGCTTTTAAAAGAGATTTTCGAGAATACAGTTAGTGGCACAAGCCCAAACTCTCCCTGTCAGCATCCCCCCTCTCACTGAATCTGATACTCTTTAGCCATGATCTTATCAGTTGTTCCCCTGCTCCAGTGAAGCAGGCATGGGCAAGCTGGTCCAAGTTTGTTTACTTTAGGGCACTGATGGCATGGGCCAGCTTGACACTCAAGGATTGAAACATAACTCTCCAAGACAAAACAGTGAAACTACAGTGACCAAATCAACTCTTTGAAAAACGTTTTGGAGGTAATAATCATAATAAAGTGTCTATTCACTGGAAACTGACATCCCTTGACCAATATTTAAATCATCTTCAATGTGGTAAGCATTTATATATATCGGGTTTAAACCCAATTAGGTAATTCATTAGCCATTACTAATGATGGTAGTTTTGGGTTAGGTTCATACTCATAGGTATGTTAGTAGACTAACCCTTAGTCTTTATAAATTTGATAGAAACCAATAACGCCAATAACTTGAAAAAGAGCCACACTGAGATGAGAGATTCAGCTTTTAGAAAAATTTACACTTGCTTCATGTTTTAGGGCTATAGCATTTTAGTAAGGGAAAGGCAGAAAGGAAACTAAAAAGCTTGAGATTCTGTGAGGCAGACTAGTGTTTTAGTAGTATTCTGTTCAACTTGCTCTTTCAGTGAAAAATTGAAAAATGGATTTATACTGGAGCAAATTTACAATATGTTCGCCACTACAAATAATGTTCAAAACTGTTTGACTGCCGTGAACACACAATGCCATTTAGAAAGTGGTCAAATGTAACAAATGTTATATTTGGGATAACACTGGTAGTCAACTGATAGTCTAGATCACATACTTTGTGTACCCCTCTGACACGTGTATATTGGCAGGGCTCCCATGGCAAGTTGTCGGACTTCCATTTTTGTTTAAGCCTCGGTGGCTGAATGGGTTAGATCGCTGACTTTGTGTGCTGGCGATTAGGTGCCTTACTCTGGCAGTGTGGGTTCGAATCCTGGACGGGACTCAGCCCGAAAAAGTACGAGAATCTGTACTTTGCAAAGAAAGCGTTATCCCAAATATAACATTTGTTACATTTGACCACTTTCTAAATGACATTGTGTGTTCATAGCTTTCGGCCATGGGAGCAGTGCCAATTTACACTTGTCAGGGGGGTACTCAAAGTACGTGATCTAGACAAGTTGTCCGACTTTCATTTTTGTGGAAGCCTCGGTGGCTGAGTGGGTTAGATCGCTGACTTTGTGTGCTGGCGATTGGTGCGTCACTCTGGCAGTGTGGGTTTGAATCCCGGAGAAACTGTACTTTGCAAAGAAAGTGTTATCCCAAATATAACATTTGTTATGTTTGACTGCCACTTCAGATTATTAAAAGGAGATATTATATGCCTCAATAACCTCCTCATAATCTAACGTAGCAATGTAGAATGGTTCCTCAAACCTTTTTGAGAATAATATGATGGGTAAAAATTTAAACTATATAATTAGTGGGTTTAATAAGTAGCGAATATATTGCAAAGTTGTACCCGTGCCAATAAACACTTGTCAGAGTGGTACACGAAGCTTGTGAGTACCATTTGTCAAACTTCCATTTTTGTCCCAGATGGGACTCAACTCCAAAAATTACTAGGGTTTGCACTTTACAGAGAAAGTTTTATCCCAAATATGGGATTTTTTCACAATCCTAAAATTTTAACATTTTGACCAGTTATCATTGTGGGCCCTTATTGTGTATTTAAACAGTAATGGCCACGTATTGTCTTCAGATAACACCCGTTTTTGTGCAGGTGAATCGATCAAAATCATGTGCACAGCACTCTAGTGGCAAAAGTGGGTTTTCACTTGCAACTGGTCACGTGGCCATAATACCGCACGTGTTTTCAGCCATACTTGTTAGTAGTCATTAACAAAAATAGAAAAACACAAGAAAACAAAAGTCTTTACGGCCATTTGTCATGCCACGCCTTTCAAATGTGCAACGTGAACGTGCCATCGGCATGTTGCAGGCGGGAACGTCCGTAGCTGAAGTCGCAAGGACGATGGGTTGTAGTCGACGGACTGTTTATGATTTACAGACGCGTCTACAGCAAACGGGTACCACCGCCGATCGCCCTCGGCCAGGTCGACCACGTGTGACGTCACATGCAGAGGATCGTCAGATTGTCTTACGTCACCTCCGTAACTGATTTTTGACGGCTACATCAACCAGAAATGAACTGTTTAGGGGTAGACTGAGTGCGCAAACTGTTCGAAACCGTCTGAGAACTGCTCACCTTCAAGCACGACGGCCATACTGCGGGCCGATTCTGACTCAATTACACAGACGTCAACGTCAATTGTGGGCACAGCGACACTTACGATGGACTCAGAGGAATTGGAATCAAGTCGTCTTCAGTGATGAATCCCGATTTAATCTTCGATTTGCTGATGGTAGGGCGATGGTGTGGAGGCGCCGTCATGAACGTTACGCCCAGTGTTGTGTACAGGAAATTGACAGATTTCGAGGCGGAAGCGTCACGGTGTGGGGTGCTTTCTGTGGCAATGCACGTTCCAGGCTTCTTGTCATCCGTGGCAACCTCAACGCTGCTGCTTACCGCGACCAGGTACTGGCACCAGAACTTCTGCCTTTTATGGCAGCACTTGGACCCGGTTTGATCTTACAATGCCAGACCCCACACAGCAATTTTGACAAGGAATATCTTCAGAATGCGGGAGTCAACGTCATGGACTGGCCGTCAAGGTCTCCCGACCTCAATCCCATCGAACACGTCTGGGATGCACTTGGCAGAAGTCTGTGCACTCTCCAGAACCAACCACAGAATTTGCAAGATCTTGGCACCATTTTGCAGCAACAATGGCGTCGTCTTCCCAATCATGTGTTCACAAGCATCACAAGGTCCAGTTGTGTGGCAGTTGTCAACGCACATGGTGGCCATACACGCTACTTAACTTGTGTGTCATCAGATTTTCGTGCTTGGGACTTATGATTTAAACTGTTGATGTTATTACCGAATACCGTAGGTGCTTGGAACAAATTATGGTTACCACCATTAATTAAAATCCTTCTTTATAAATTAATGATTAAAAATTACCTTCTCTGATAATTTGACTCAGTATATATTCTATATTTGCCCTTTGGAGTGAGTGAGTGAGTATAGTTTTACGCCGCTTTTGGACACCAGAAATGGGCTTCACACATTGTGCCCATGTCAGGAATCGAACCCGGGTCTTCGGCGTGACGAGCGAACGCTTTAACCACTAGGCTACCCGACCGCCCCTTTGGAACTGGTAATCTATATAACATATGTTATATATGGGATTACACTTTCTAGTAGTTTTTTGGGTTGAATTCAATCCGGGATTCGAACCCGCACTCGCAGAGTGAGGCACATAATCGCTAGCACACATAGCCAGCGATCTAACCCACTCAGCCGCCGATGCTTCCACAAAATGGAAGTCTGACAATTGTTGGTCTCGATCACGAACTTTGTGTATCCCTTTGGCGAATAGGTGCCTCACTCTTCGAGTTAGGGTTCGAATCCCGTAAGGGATTCAACCCCAAAAAGTACTAGAATTTGCACTTTACTAAGAAAGTGTAATCCCTAATATAACATTGCTTCACTAGACCACTTTCTTATATGCATTGTGTAATCTATACTTCATACCACGCTGGTGATTATTTGAAATAAAGGTGTTTTAAACTGATTAACCTTCCCCTAACACACAAGAGGAACAATCCAAAATCAGTACCCTATATATACATGTAGTCTTCAGTATTCCATCGTTTCAGTATTTGAAATTAATATGTCTACATCAAAAATATATTTTCCTCGCAATAATCACTCCGTGAATACCTCACGGAAACCCGGGTTTGAAAACTTCCATGGGGCTTTATTGCTTGTAGTAAGAGGCGGCGAAATTTGAACGGGTGGTCAGACTCGGTGTATTGGCTGGTGGCCTGGCATCAGACCCCAAAACATGATCATAATATCAAAGAATCCCTACGGACTGCTGGTTAAAACCTATGGAAGCGTATCAGTGCCACATTCTTGAAACAAAAATATTATCTACGTAGATGTACTACTCAAATCTACGTAGATGCTACTTTCATCTACGTATATGATATTATAATCTACGCAGAAGAAAGTATCATCTACTGTCGGACAATATCATTGTCTGAGGACTAACGATACTCACGATTATACCATATACGTAGATGAAAGTACCATCTACATAGATGTGAGTCGTATCGTCTACGTAGATGTAAGTATGGTGGTCCACGTAGATGTAAGTATGGTTGTCCACGTAGATTAAGTATGGTCTACATAGATGTAAGTATGGTTGTCTACATATATGTAAGTATGGTCTACATAGATGTAAGTATGGTTGTCTACGTAGATGTAAGTATGGTTGTCCACGTAGATTAAGTATGGTCTACATAGATGTAAGTATGGTTGTCTACATATATGTAAGTATGGTCTACATAGATGTAAGTATGGTTGTCCACGTAGATTAAGTATGGTTGTCCACGTAGATTAAGTATGGTTGTCCACATAGATTAAGTATGGTTGTCCACGTAGATTAAGTATGGTTGTCCACGTAGATTAAGTATGGTTGTCCACGTAGATTAAGTATGGTTGTCCACGTAGATGTAAGTATGGTTGTCCACGTAGATTAAGTATGGTTGTCCACGTAGATTAAGTATGGTTGTCCACGTAGATTAAGTATGGTTGTTCACGTAGATTAAGTATGGTTGTCAACGTAGATTAGGTATGGTCTACATAGATGTAAGTATGGTTGTCCACGTAGATTAAGTATGGTTGTCCACGTAGATTAAGTATGGTTGTCCACGTAGATTAAGTATGGTCTACATAGATGTAAGTATGGTTGTCCACGTAGAGTAAGTATGGTTGTCCACGTAGATTAAGTATGGTTGTCCACGTAGATTAAGTATGGTCTACATAGATGTAAGTATGGTTGTCCACGTAGATTAGGTATGGTCTACATAGATGTAAGTATGGTTGTCTACGTAGATGTAAGTATGGTTGTCCACGTAGATGTAAGTATGGTTGTCCACGTAGATTAGGTATGGTCTACATAGATGTAATTATGGTTGTCTACGTAGATGTAAGTATGGTTGTCCACGTAGATTAAGTATGGTTGTCCACGTAGATTAAGTATGGTCTACATAGATGTAAGTATGGTTGTCCACGTAGATTAGGTAAGGTCTACTTAGATGTAAGTATGGTTGTCTACGTAGATTATACTTTCTTCTGCGTAGATTATAATATCATATACGTAGATGAAAGTAGCATCTACGTAGATAATATTTTTGTTTCAAGAATGTGGCACTGATACGCTTCCATAGGTTTTAACCAGCAGTCCGTAGGGATTCTTTGATATTATGATCATGTTTTGGGGTCTGATGCCAGGCAACCAGCCAATACACCGAGTCTGGCCACCCGTTCAAATTTCGCCGCCTCTTACTACAAGCAATAAAGCCCCATGGAAGTTTTCAAACCCGGGTTTCCGTGAGGTATTCACGGAGTGATTATTGCGAGGAAAAAAGATTTCTGATGTAGACATAATAATTTCAAATACTGAAACGATGGAATACTGAAGACTACATGTATATATAGGGTACTGATTTTGGATTGTTCCTCTTGTGTGTTAGGGGAAGGTTAATCAGTTTAAAACACCTTTATTTCAAATAATCACCAGCGTGGTATGAAGTATAGATTACACAATGCATATAAGAAAGTGGTCTAGTGAAGCAATGTTATATTAGGGATTACACTTTCTTAGTAAAGTGTAAATTCTAGTACTTTTTTGGGTTGGATCCCTTACGGGATTCGAACCCTAACTCGAAGAGTGAGGCACCTATTCGCCAAAGGGATACACAAAGTTCGTGATCGAGACCACCAAATGTCAGACTTCCATTTTGTGGAAGCATCGGCGGCTGAGTGGGTTAGATCGCTTTAGATCGCTGGCTATGTGTGCTAGCGATTATGTGCCTCACTCTGAGAGTGCGGGTTCGAATCCCGGATTGAATTCAACCCCCAAAACTACTAGAAAGTGTAATCCCATATATAACATATGTTATATAGATTACCAGTTCCAAAGGGCAAATATTGAATATATTTTCTCGAAATCTCTTTTAAACTATCTAAAGCTGAACTCTTGTTCACATATTCATGTTCACATTTTCTCCAGCTAACATCTGCTATTTGCGTAACATCCTGTACAGACGAAGGTCGATAAATAGGACTGGCCCGGTGTCATCGATTGTCTGTATCAATCTATGAAAATACAAAAACAACAGTTGCAGCAAAATAACAATATTGTTAGGGAAAGGACCTTCGTAAATTTAAAAATAAAGCATCCCGCATATAATCCGAGTAAGACAAGTAATATGTTGAACAAATTTAGTCATGGAAATATCGGAATTCATTAAAAACTACAAAATCAGGGATGTATCAGGCTATATTGACTCTTGGAACTCGAACTCCCTATAATTTAATGCTTATGGCAGCCACGCAAATTAAAAAAAAAGAGTTTATTCAGTTGAAAAAAATCTTAGTTGAAGTGGTATTTGTCAAATGTTGCTACATCAAGGTCTTTAAGTGGCTGATAGTGATTAGTGCCCCTTACCTCCAGAGTTAAGTAGATTCTGAATTTCAACTATTTTGAGTAAAATATTCCATTACCTTGGTATTTGTTTAGCATTTGAATTTCATAAATCAGTTTGAATGTTAAATGTCAAATCACATAACTTTCTACTGTTCAAGAACAAAGAAAATATTGCTATTAGGATTCAACAAAGCTCTTTCCTAATGAAAAGTGTATCTGTCGTTGGATATATGTTTAGACTTTGAAACTAACTGAAGATGACTTCAATTCTGGTTATAATTATCTATTCCCTTGCGAACTCTGATAACCTGTGTAATCTTTGATTGTAGGTTTAGCTCAAGATAATGGCCACTAAGTTTAATAAGAACTGGTTCCAGGAGACCCAACCCGTGAAGATCCGGGGTAGAATAGGTTTTCAGCAACCCATCCTTGCCGTAAAAGACGACTATACTTGTCGTAAGAGGCGACTTACGGGATCTGGTGGTCAGGCTCGCTGACTTGGTTGATGCATGTCATCGATCCCAACTGCGTGGATCGATGCTCATGATATCAATCACTGGATTTTCTGGTCAAGACTCGATTTTTTGCAGACCGCCGCCATATAGCTGGAATATGCGAGTGCGGCGTTAAACAACAAACCAACCAAACCAACAACTCTCCAACATGGGGGAGGTTGCAATCAGGAGTCATGCCCAAGGGAAGAAACACACAAGTGCAATAATGCGGAAGGAAGGATCTGGTTTAATGACAAATTTCTGTAAGTCAGAGACCATTTCACAGAAGGATGAAGCAAAGCCCCCTGATGTTACAGCAACAGTTACACTGAATGACCCAGATACCCATCCTAGTGATGCTGTAAGTTTGGTAGATATAACTGTTCCCCCACCAGCTGCATCTGAAGCAACAAGTAGCCATATTACTAGTATCTGCAAGAATGCTCTGAGAAAGCAGAAATTAACTGGGCCCTTAAATCAGTTATGTCACACTTTTCATACAACTTAAGTAGTGATATCTGTGAAATCTTCAGGGTCATGTTGCCAGATAGTGCCATTGCCGAGCGGGGGTCAACCAAACTATCATATCTCGTTTGTTTGGGTATTGCACCTTATTTCAAAGGAAAGCTCATTGAAGAGGTGAAAAATGCCCCCTGTTAGGTCATATGTTTTGATGAGTCACTCAACAAGAAGGTACAAAAAGAACAAATGGATCTTGTAGTCTTCAAAGATGACACTGCCACATCAAGATATTTATGGTCAAAGTTCTTCGGTCACACTACGCCAAGGATTTGTAGAAAACTTCAAAGAGTGAGTGAGTGAGTTGGGTTTAACGCCGCTTTTAACAGTATTCCAGTTATATCACGGCGTGTCAGCTTAATGTGGGAGGAAAGCCCGAAGTGATGCAGGTCTCAGACGTTTACCACTTCGATGAAACCCACGAGCACGGGTATGGTGCTGACAAACCTAGAAACATAATCGGGGCGAGCCGGGACTCGAACCCACAATCATAGGTTTCTGGCGTGCCCAAGGGACGCAACTCTGCACAGCGAGTCGCGGCGCCTTAGACGACTGGGCCACCCGTGCCCCCAGAAAACTTCAAAGAAGGAACAGAGGACATTTCACTGAAGAAGATGCCTTCAGTTTCCATTGACGGGCCCAATGTAAACTGGAAGATGTATGAGCACACTGTCAAGGAAAGGGAAACAGATGCAGAACAGCCTGAGCTTCTTGAAGTTGGATTGTGCAGTTTGCACACAGTCCATGGTGCATTTCGGACACGAGTTCAAAAGACGAAATGGGCCATAGGGTCACCACTGAAGGGAATGTTCTGGTTAATTGAACCCTGCTAAAAGGGAAGGTAATGCAAGCATCACTAAGTCTCTGGTATTCCCCATGCACTTCTGTTGGTCCAGATGGGTGGTAGATAGAAATGTTGCAGAACGAGCAATTTCTATTTGGCCAAGCATGGTTAAGTATGTAGCTGAGATACTAAAGAAAACCCAAAGTCAAATACCAAAATCTGCTTCCTTTGTAGTTGTGAAACATGCAATTCATGATGATCTTACTTTTGCTAAACTAGAAGCCTTTGTGTCTGTAGCAGGACTGCTGGAGCCAGACCGATGCACCTATGTTGCAGTTTATTGCAGATGGTCTCATCTGTTTACTGAAGAGGCTGATGGGACGTTTCCTGAAACATGCCTGCATTAGATCTGCAGAGACTCCTTTACAATTAACACAAGTAGAAGTTACAGCCAAAGAGAATCAAAGGAGTGCCGAGTATATTGATGTTGATTTGCAGCAAAAGCACTGAACTAGAAGAAGGATTAGTGCCTTATAGTTCAGAAATGAAAGTCGCACAAAGTTGGAAGCAGTTGTAACAAAGCAACAAGAAAAGTGCCCACTGAAATATAGTTTGTTCTGAAACCTGACAAACCTGACAAATCCCAGACACATGATATCTGAACCTGGTGTTACAAACACCATGATTGAGAAGGTCCTTCCCAAACTCTCTAAAACCTTATGGAAAGTACCCAAGCAGTTTAAGCTTTTTGTTGAATACTCACGGATGTTCGATAAAGAAGATTTCACAGGGTTCAACATCATCGTTTCTTTCCAAGACACATTGAAGGGAAGTAGGAATATGCAGAACTCTGCATAAAGATGTCATTTCACCTCGTTTCCGGGATAGAATAGGTCTTCAGCAACCCATGCTTGCCGTAAAAGGCCACTATGCTTGTCGTAAAAGGCGACTAACGGGATCGGGTGGTCAGGCTCGCTGACTTGGTTGATACATGTCATCGGTCCCAATTGCGTGGATCGATGCTCATAATATTAATCACTGGATTGTCTGGTCCAGACTCGATTATTTACAGACCGCCGTCATATAGCTGGACTATTGATGAGTGCGGCGTTAAACAACAAACCAACCAACCAACTAACCTGGCTGAAGAGAGTGTTACAGCACAAAGACCAGCCCATGACTCAATGACAGCAGCGGAGAAGAAACTGGCAGACTTTGAGATGACACCTGCACTTTTGACATCATGTTGTCACTCAAGCAACAAGTCCAAGATGCATCTCTTGGAAAGGACCCAAGGTGAACAACCACAGACAGAGTCTAGAAAAAGGAAAGGACTTTCTGAAGAGCTAACACAGGCATGGAAAAGAAAAAAGATGCTTGAAGCCATTGTACAGACGCTCATCAGTTCTGCTGATAAGAAAGCAAGAGATGCTGAGGCAAAAACTGAAGAAGAACCTTCAAGAACAAGAATAGGAAATAAACCGCATTGAGGAAAGCCTGAAGAAAAATCAGAAGACACATGAAAAATTCAGTTACCACTTGACTTTAACATTTTTTGGTATGTTTTGTTTTGTTTGCTGGCAGAACAGCTCAATTTTGTGGTAACCTTTTGAAAGTATAGGTGTATACTTGAATGGTTAGTTTGTGTGATACTGTGCATGAATGTTGCACTGAAAGTAGTGATGGTATTTACTTTAATTAGTTCATGTATATTCTGCAACTAAAGTTGTGAGTGAGATTCTAGTCCTGATGTTCCTTTTCAAAGATTGTAATACTTGTTTTGATGAAGCAATGATTGATTGAGTTATTTTGTAGTTTTCATGTTTGAACTCTTTAAATGGTGGCCGATGGACGGCTGTTGTAAGGGGGGGGGGACAATTATTTGGTTTTCTTTAAACAGGAAATAACACTTAATTTTTCTAAAATCTAAAAAAGACATTGGAGTTGTGTATTCTAAAGCGGTTTATAATGGAGGCCGTATAATAAAGTCTGGAAAAGTTCTAAGTTATCTGGAAAATTCAGGGAAGTATTAGGGAATGTTTACGAAGAAAAATGCGGGACCCAAGCAGTTGTCAGCCTGGTACTGGCGGTGTTATATATCTTATTCTTCACCCACCTGTTCAAACACAAGTACATGTTATAGTGCAAATCATTTCAATACTTTTATTTAAAAGAATGCAAAACATTTCAATACTTTTATTTAAAATTGCATTTTTTTAAAATACCTAACTGGTTCAATATGTTTCCTAGTGCACCGAAATTCTATGTCCTTTGTCTGTTTAATATATTCAACAAACATTCGGCGTATCCCCTCTTATCATAAGCCCCTCCGGGCAGGACCCTTAATCTCCAGCGCTATCTATAAATTTCAATTAACACCTCCTCACGTCGCCGGATCTAACGTATATACATACACCTGGGACAATGACCTTGCCACCCGTTACGTAATACCTCGCTCTACTAAACCCGACTGACATGGTCAGTCAGGGAGACAGCCAGAAGATCGACTCGTGTAAGTGACAGAGCGGGTCTTCACCAGGGAACATTGGCCACTCGGTGCCGGTGTGCGGTCTGTCACGTTATTATCAACACGTACCTTTTCGACCTATTCCACCCATCATAAAAAAACATGGCTGCTGTCGTCTAAAACTTCACCCCTGAGTTTTGTCTTCCGTCTCCACCCTGAGCTACCACCCGAGGGCCGAAACCTACGCCCTTGGACACAAGCAACAAAAAATTTCTACTGAAGAAATCTCTACTAAAAACACAGTCCATTGTACGTTTACGACTATTTCATAGGCATGCGTTTAAATATATGTACATCCTTATATCTATAACAATATGTAAATATTAACAACCCCACTGTGTACATGTAGTTATCTCTAAAAGCATGTATAGCATATAATCAATAGACATTTAATACCGCTCGCATCCGTCTATACCTGCCGCATCAACAAATCGTATTTGTCATTTGTGTTTCAAGGAACGTGTGTCAAAATTACCAATTTCGGTATTTGTCTTTGAAAGGACTTAAATTTGGGTACCTCAATTTCAACAGAAACGGATGATGACGTAATTAATTCATATCGGACAAAATGTATAGTTCCATCTGCAGCACCGTGTAGGGGACGATAGGGACCGGTCATTTAACAGTTTCTCAGCTACGTGTCCTGAAAAACATGAGCTCTTCAAATAATGTTTTTTTGGCTACTTTCAGAGAAAATTGGACGTTGCGGAACGGCGGTCGAAAGAAGCTTCTGTCTATAACACATATCTCCCCCGCCTCCCCGAGACAATGAAATGGTCGGTCCCTGAGGTCTGTCCAGTCAGTCGATTTGCGCAGCAGTCGACATACATTCAGATACACACACAGAAGATGTCTGGAGTAATAAGAGAGCTTTAGATAATAGTTGGTGTATGGTAAGTGTACCCGCGGAATAGTACAACATGCTTGGCACCAGATGTCATTAGCATCAGGTCGTTACAACATCAGGTTAAAGTGAAATGCCGATGGTTATTAATACCTGACAAGGTACTGTTTTGCGATTGGGATGTGTATACATCGGTATTGTATCTAAAAAAGTACCTCATGCATGTATAGGTTTTAAGGGAATGGTACAACACTGTTTAATATAACATATTTGAATCATGATATTAGATCACTGTTATTGACTTGATTTGCACCATTAATGCCAAGAAAATTACCTTTAATAGAACCAGTTCTGTTACACGAGCACGCTGAATAGGGTATAAAGTAATTCAATACAAACTGTAATTAACTCATTAAAAAAATCATTAACTATATTTTTAAATCGCACTGGTTTTGATGATATCCCATCTGTATGAATGTCCCGAAGTGTCCAATGCTTGTCCGCAGAGCCGATTATACATGCAATAGGGATGGAGTGGTCAGGTTATGTGACCTGGCTGGTTGGTGTCGTCGTAGCCGATGGCGTGGAGCGTTGTGCATGCTTTCAGGCACTGGTTGACTGGTCAGAGTCAACATTATACAGGAATGTTACAGAAGGATTTTTGTTATTGCGGCGTTAAACAACATTCACTCAATCGAATGATGTAAACGGCTGACGTAGGAATCCCTTAGACAGTTGAAAAATAAGACAACACCTCAGGCATGGAATAAACTCCATGACATTTCTATCCACATGCATGGTATCCAATTAGCGAGCATTACACCAAAGATCACAATGAGACAGTGCTAGGGTGTATATTTTACCTTACGTGGCATCAGAGACATTGCGTGATAAGAACACTCAGAAACGTTCGTGACACAAATCATAAATATATATTCTTTGGCCATGCAATGACTACCCGACGCTTTCTTGAAATCCCCACTGTATAAAGAATAGAGTCCGAGACGGCACTGTGGTCTATGTTGTTTTTTTGCCTGCCCCATACATGTCCTGTGTGAACTGTTGCGGGTGCGCATCGCAACTACAATCTCAGTTTCTCCCAGGACACACTTTCAGTTGCTACATGGGAAATTACCTACAATAAAATTGTTTTTTCTGCTTTTAAAAGATATAAGAAAGAAACTGTCCACTTGACATGCAGGATATTCAACCCGTGGGTAACAAACGTATTATCTGTTGGATGTAGCCAAAGATATTTATACTCGTCACGATATGGCTGAAATACTGCCGATGTGACGTTAAATATTAACTCACCCACTCACTCAAAGATATTTATGCTAAATATATGACAATAACCATCCATTGTGTTAAGGAAATGATACATTGAGCAGAAGCGGAAATGCAATTCAAAACTGATCTTCCAAATACACTAAAAATACATTTGGCTTACTATTAAAAAACATTCAAGCCAAATTCAACACCCCAAACTACACTTAAAAAAAAAAAAAAAAAATTCCAAAAAGTAGCAAAATTGGTTGAGTAATTTTTGACCAACACTGAACATGTTGAAGAAGAATGTTATATTTGAAAATATGTTAGGTAAGAATTCTTATCAGGGATTCCCACCTGGGATTCGAACCTACATGCAGGGTGAAACACCTAATCACCAGCACACACAGTTTGCGATCTAACCCACTCCGCCACCGAAGTTTCTACCAAATTGAAGTCCGACAACTCGTAGTCTAGATCACGTATTTGTGTATCCCTCTGATAAGTGTAACTTGCTACAGCTCCCATGGCCGAGAGCTGAGAGTGTAGGTTCGAATCCCGGAAGGGACTCCATAACAAAAATGTACCAGAATTTGTACTTTACAAAGAAAGTGTATTCCCATATATAACATTTGTCACATTTGACCACTTTCTAAAAGGCATTGTGTATTCATAGCTTAAAGTGGACATCCGACATTTCTTACTTGGCCATGTCATGCCATCTCATCCGTCTCAACACTAAAAACTAAACTCCATACAATATAAAGCCCTAGAAAAGGGTATGGTTTCTGGAACTGGTTCCTCCCTCAGCAACTTAATTCTACATTCAGTCTCCACCTTAATCCCTCTTAGGCGAGATGACATTAGCCTCAATCCCAGGACCGAGCAAAACATAACCAAATACAAACTAATGACAAAAATATACCAAAACAATAGCAAAACAACACTTAACAAAAAAAGCAAACATAGTCCATCTACATGAACTGCTACACTCCCACCGCCTGAATAACATACCACATGCACTCCTACCTTATACATACCATTGTGACACCACCAACCCACCCCAACCCATCCCATATAAACCGACAAATTCTTACACACGACATTCCAAGTACACTCAAAACTAAGAACAAACTATTATCCATATCACTGATCATACTGTGGATATGTTTGTGCTTATTCCGAAACAATAAGTCGAATCTTGATGATTGATGATTAAAATGTGTTATATTATTATTGTTGTTGTTATTGTTATTATTATTTCCATACAAATCGGTTCTTTGTTTGGATTAATCCATTTAAATAAGAAGCTATCAGGCAAGGAAGTAGCTGTAAACTCAACTCTGAACTTTGTTATTAGCTGTAGGGGTTATGGAATTAGAGCTTTGGGGAGGATACCATTTCGACAATATTATTGTTATTATTATGTCAGGATGTGTGGGGTAACAACATTGGACAGAGGTGAAATATGGTCAGTCATCAGGAAAACAAAAATGTGAACATCAATTTTGAAAATAATTATTCATTAAAGTGTTAGACGCGTTTCGATTTCCTCAAACCTGCCCTGGTTTTATTACAGTTTCAAGTATGGGAGTCGCTTTACTGTGGACACTTGATATACGTAACGACCACTGCATGAACTATCCTTGTAATAGTGACCGTTTAAAATGATATGTCCCGGTTATACATGTTCAAACATTAAGCCTAGAGTCAAACGAAATAGCTTTATATAAAACTTATTATCATTATCTAGAAACTTGGTATGGAAAAGCATAAACCTTTTCCATTGTATTGTATATAGCCTCGATTATCCAGCGTATCACATCTGCATTCCATTATGATAAAGAAGGACACTCACATCATTATGGAACGGAGATGTCGCAATACGCTGGATAATCGAGGATGTTAAGGGCAAAATAATCTTCAAGTCATGGATGCGTGTACGTTCAACCTCTTAACCTTTATACTACGTTTGCTCTTTTGCAAGGCTCTTGACTCGGCAAATAACTGTAATTCAATTGAAGTTTTTGAGTGTCATAATCAATAGGAGTTAGCTTACATATACAAAGGCGGATCCAGAGGGGGAGAGGGCACACACACACACACACACACACACACACACACACACACACACACACCTTTTGAAAACCAAATGTAATTCAATTGAAGTTTTTGAGTGTCATAATCAATAGGAGTTAGCTTACATATACAAAGGCGGATCCAGAGGGGGAGGCCCCCCACCCACCCCCCACCCCCCACCCACACACCCCGCCCACACACACCCACACACACTCACACACACCTTTTGAAAACCAAATGTGGTATGTTGTAGGCAGTAAAATTATCTGAGAGAGGCTTTTGATATTTTGGATCCCTCCCTTTTAAAATGATGGTCTGCCTTTGATATATACTTCTATACTGCCTAGCAACTTCTTGTTATTCCACAAGAAGGCTAAGGTGGCCTACTCACTTCCTGATATAACTACTAAAATACTTCCTGAATTATAGCAGTAAGATGAACCCATGCATTGGAAGTAAAACCAATATGCCACAGACGTCTTATCAATAGACCTCATATTTGAATGATAAATATATCCACCATGCACATTTCGTAAATATATCCATCTCATCTAAGGGAATAAATTAAGAAATGAAACCCGAGTCTGGAATGATTTGGCAAGAATAGGTTGCCTCAGATCTAGGAATTAAGCATTGTCATGTGTTCCATTTGGATTATATTTTATTTTTGAACGCATATTTTGGGCGATATTATCAACTGTGTCATGCCTTTATTAACGCCAGCAATATGATACAGTTGTTTAAAACGAGTATTTCCTACAAAACTGTGTAAAAAAAAGTTGCTGAAGATAAAATTACAAAATCGTGACCATCCTAATGCGTATTCAATTGCATTACGATTAGGAAGAAGGAAGTTATCACTGGACCGTGTACCATCAACCAGTCACGAACGCCAGGCCTAGTTTTGGCGGGAAACCGATACCGTCACCAAATACCACGTGTTTACCGCCACGACTGATCGGTTTCATCAAACATGTTAAACATATACATCCATATTAATATTCTGTACATGTTAATAACAATTATAAGATCCTATTCCGATTATATTATATCTAAAATAGGAACATAAGCCCACTGCAATTGAAAGGTTAAATATTCCTGACCATTCTGTAACCATCTGTGAGTCATACATACGCTATTTCTAATAACATTTTATAACAATGGAATATATTTTTATTAAATTACATTTCTGGGGTGAAACTCCTTTAATTCTTAAAGATATAAACCACGTACGTCGTAGTATTTGCTACCCCGGAAGTAGCATCCGTTCACAGCAGAACCATGCCAAGTCACGGAATGGTCCCTAAGAATCGAACATGGCCGAGGTAGTTTGGCAGGGCGAAGTGACACACAGCACAGGTGAATAAAATTCAGCGTTTTCTGTCGTCTGTCAACAACAGATATTAATCTGTATAGTAGCGGGGGTGTTGAAGGTAATACTTAAACATGTTTATTGCCGAAACACACTGGCATTGTGCATGGCAACCCCGCTAATCTCACTGGTCGGTCGGCCGTCGACATATTGCTCTCCATCATCTCATTATGCAAAAAGCCTATCATTCTAGTTCGTCTGCTTGTGGCGCGTTGCTTGTGATCCTCGCTTGCTGCAAGCTATTCCCGATAATGTCTGCGTCAGCTGCAATTTGGGAGAACCGAGGCCACCATTCCACACCGCCACTGCAATATATGTGTACAGTATCATGCACTTGTGAATACATTTTGGGTCAAATATGTTATTTTGTACCAAATATGTTGGTTGGGATGTATTCCAGGGAGCAGTCATTTTTCGCTTATTGTTTTATTTGGGACATTGTTATTCTTTGGGGCTAAGTCAATCCTTCATCAGCTACCTTGCTTATTGATTGTATATTGTCATATTGTAATATATCAAGTATTGTTGGACACTTGTTGTTGAAGTTGAAGAGATTGGAGCACTGTTATAACATTGATGTCAGGTATAAATATATTGTTTATATCATGGCCTGGCTGGTGTATAACCACTTCATATTGTTATACAACTTGCAACATGGACACAAGTGATTCCCATTTAGCTCAGCAGGACCAAAGGTCTAAATGAGCTTATTAGATTGTGAGTTATTTATCATCTTTCTTTTCAGCTAATGTGTGTTGTCTGTCTGTTGTAATCAACACACAGGAAGATAATCGCATGTTGTGTACACATGAGTAAAATATTACAATCAGTTTGAAGGGCTACAGACAACTGGGCTCAAATTAGTTCTGGAGAACCTTAAAGTATAAAGTTTAAAGATCTTTGATGTGTCATCACTACTGAATTTAAGCCATTGTTGACAATGTACTGAAAGTAAATTATTGAATTTATTAAATATTAAAAACTGCTGTACCAAATATGGTGAGCCTTGCAATGTATGTTTCTTCCCATAACATTGTCTTAATAGTCCATTAGATTTTACATTGATGTGGTACTGTTGCAAGTCTCACAGAAACCAGGTGATATCGCTAATTGATGTGTTGCTAAGCAGCAGAGCCTTGATGCTATTTTGTCTGTTAGGATTTAACTGTTGAACATGGTTCAGACGACAGTCAGAATACTCGTACATCTGTTGCTGATATTGATTTTAGTTTTTGTATTACTATATTACTATGTGAAAATGAAATTTACTACCAGCTGGTTGATAAAGGTTACGTTAATTCTTTTCATTCATTCATGCAGTTATATGGCAAAATAAAATATGATTAACTGTGAGAAGATGGTATTTGACTAATCTTATGAGGACAAGACTGATATGTCTGGTATTGTTTTGTTATTGTTTGTTCAAAATTAAGCATGAAAAAAGTCCTGTCGTCCTTGTCAATAGCTGTTGTTAAAAGTCTAAAAAATAATAGGTCCCCAGAGCTCCAGGGTGTGGGTTCAAGAGCTTTATAGGTGTTAGTGCAGAATGTATAATTTATGTTGCAAATCTGTTATGCAAAAATGTTATGAATTTCATGTACAGATATCAGCCTTAACAATGGTCTGTTGGTTATGTCACTGGGCTAGCAGCATAAAGGTCCAGGGTTCAATCCCAGGTTCAGGCAAAAGTTTTTGTGACTTATAATCAGTTGTGTTGCATCATGGGATTAGTCATGTGACCTCATCCACTGTCACCTTCAGTTTGAAAGGTCTCCATGTTGGAGAAACATGTCATGAACTCAAAAATACCACGATACTTCCACAAGAAAGTGTGATGGCAATGATCGTGAAGTAACTGTCATCGTGGAGTTTGGCAAGGTTGACGGAATGCCTGCTTATAATTTCAAAATAAGTTGCTGATTTGCTTATCGAATACGCAGGGTTACTTCACAATATTTTTATGATACACACAAGTTTTATTTTTGTAGCGTATCTGTAATGTTCGTTGCGTATTTGATACGCTTGGAATTTATTTTACTGCGTATTTCTGCATTTCTGATGGGTATTTTACACAGATACGCAGCTTATCTGGAGCTCTGGGTCCCTGTATTCATAATCTCATAATAATTCAGATATTTTATTCACACCATGTAATTTTTCTGGATATTTTATACACTGAGTGCTGTGGCATCTATCCTCAAAAAGGGAGTTTGTTTGTTTGTTTGTTGGTTGGTTTGTTGTTTAACTCTGCACTCAGTAATATTCCAGCTATATGGGTGGTCTGTGAATAATCAGAGTCTGGACCAGACAATCCAGTGACTGACATCAAACCACAATGACATGCATCAACTAAGTCAGCGAGCCTCACCACCCGGTCCCCGTTAGTCACTTTTTACAGCAAGCATGGGTTGCTGAAGACCCATTCCACCCCGGATCTTCAGGGGTCTTCAAAAAGAAGTACCATCGAAGTAATAGATGGTAAAGAAATTATATCAATTTCTTTTAGAAAGCTGACATCTGATTGGCCCAAGAACCCAAACATCCTATATTTTGATTGGTTGATCAAAGTTACTCAGGGTTCACCACCTTTGTGGTATAGTGGTAGAGCGTCCACCAGGAGAGTGGAAGGTCCAGGGTTCGATTCCCGGCCGCGTCATACCAAAAACCGCCATACCGTTAAAAGATTGTACTTGTTGTCACCCTGTCTGGCGCTCGGCATTAAGGGGCTAAATCAAGGACTGGTCGGCTTGGAGTCAGTATACTGTGTCTGAGTGGGGTATTCATGTTAAATTGCGGCATGGTATCTCAGTGGGCTAGCACTATAAATCGGCATCAGTCCAGACTAGTACAAGCAGCCACACACGCACACGCACACACACACACACACACACACACACACACACACATGCATGCACATGGCTATGTAAGTGCAATAATCTTGGACGTGATGTCAAACCCTATTAGACCTCACCTACTCAAGGTTCACAAGATCTGACTCCAGGGTCCACTTGCTTAAAACTATCTTAGCGCACAGACCAATCTTAAGTAGCTAAGATCATTGTAGTCCCTGAATAATCTTGGCGTGCAAGACAAGGTCTGTTTCACATAAAAATAAAATAATCTGCTTTACCTTCAAACATTGGCTTTTTATAGAAACAGCATTTCAACAACTTGAAGAACACCCCATAGATTTAATGTAGGAAATACTGTTATTTCTATAGTAAACCACAAAACTGTCAAGTCGATCGCTAGAGGTACCATTCCCAATGGATATAATGCTGAAAGAAAATTGAAACAACATATCTTTTTCGCCAATCAATGGAAGGATGAAAACGGAAGGTGTCTGCAAGCGATAAGAAATGTCCGTGACCTTTTGGATAACAAGGGCAGCTAATCTCAGTTTATACTCTTGATGGGAGTGGTTTCCCTTTGTATATGCCGTTGTCTGTAGAGTAGAATCTACCTTGCCCAATGTATTAATGTTGTAAAAAAAAATGTGGGGGGGGCAGTAATGTTGTATCTAGTTTATCATTTAAATAATCTACGATTAAAATTGAAGTTGAAGGGCAAAGTCATCATACAGGTTTTTTTCTCATTCTCACATCTAAAATCAAGTGGGACGAGGTATGAGCGGTTTCAGTATATGAATTTTTAATTAGTACAAGTACTCATCAAACAAGGCAGTATTGTGTAAAATATCTTTTAAATAGCATATGTAAATTTCACACTTTTTAAAAATAATTATGAATGTAATGTTGTTAGAATAATTTAAACCCAATGAATATATATAAAACAACTGCTTTCTTATTATTTATCATTCTTATTTCTCTTCCATGCGTTCTTCACCATCTTATAAGCTATCTGTGTTTTAAAAAGGCGGGTCATATCATCTTTCTTCAAAGCAGCAAACATATACATGTGGGATATATTTAGAATTTTACGAAACGCTCCCCCAAATAGATGTGTATTAAGCAACCATTGGTCGATCATATATTTCCGTGTCATGTTATAAGGAAATATTGTTATTGTTTATCTTAATTTTCATAATAATTATGTCACTAAATATGGAGCCAAATTTATCAATGTACTTATTCTTATTTCAGAATTTTCATAAAACATAGGTAGGTATTTTTCTAGTTGCAATATCAAACTCACAAATCTTTAATCACAACAGTATCAGTGTAGAAAAAAATTACATGCCATCATTCGAGTAATCGTTTCCTGCAAATAAGTGGGACCTTTTAGAAAACTGTTGAAAGTGCTTTCAGAGCTCCAGATAAGTTTTTGGTGTTGTGGGTATTTTACCCATGCATTTTCAAATCATTGGGTATCAGTAATTCTATCTGGGTATTCAAATTTCTGTAACCCACTAGTTTTTACACATGTGGGTATTTAAGTTAAATATTTAACAACACTATTCATCTTGTCCTTGCAAACTGGTGTCATTTGGGTAAGAGAGCTTTATAGGACTCACAAATACCACGATACTTCCACAAGAAAGTGTGATGGCAAATGGTCATGATGTAACTGTTGGCAAGGTTGACGGAATGCCCGTTTATAATTATCCCCCGCCGCGCGAAAGCGCGAAGCGGGGGATATAGTATTCACGACCGTCCGTACGTACGTCCGTACGTCTGTACGTCCGTACGTCCGTCCGTACGTCCCACCTGTTTGTTGCCGCGATATCTCAAGAACTAAACACTGGATTGTCTTCATATTTGGAACTATGGTGTATATACAGACTCCGCAGACACCAGTGGGTTTTGGTGACCTTGATCCCATTTTCAAGGTCACAGCAGACAAATCTGCTTTTAGAGTTGGAAAACGGTGTTGCCGCGATATCTCAAGAACTAAACACTGGATTGTCTTCATATTTGGAACTATGGTGTATATACAGACTCCGCAGACACCAGTCGGTTTTGGTGACCTTGATCCCATTTTCAAGGTCACAGCAGACAAATCTGCTTTTAGAGTTGGAAAACGGTGTTGCCGCGATATCTCAAGAACTAAACACTGGATTGTCTTCATATTTGGAACTATGGTGTATATACAGACTCCGCAGACACCAGTCGGTTTTGGTGACCTTGATCCCATTTTAAAGGTCACAGCAGGCAAATCTGCTTTTGGAGTTGGAAAACGGTGTTGCCGCGATATCTCAAGAACTAAACACTGGATTGTCTTCATATTTGGAACTATGGTGTATATACAGACACCGCAGACACCAGTCGGTTTTGGTGACCTTGACCCCATTGTCAAGGTCACAGCAGGCAAATCTGCTTTTGGAGTTAGAAAACGGTGTTGCCGCGATATCTCAAGAACTAATCGCTGGATTGTCTTCATATTTGGAACTATAGTGTATATACAGACACCGCAGACACCAGTCGGTTTTGGTGACCTTGACCCCATTGTCAAGGTCACAGCAGGCAAATCTGTTTTTGGAGTTGGAAAACGGTGTTGCCACAATATCTCAAGAACTAATCGCTGGATTGTCTTCATATTTGGTACTATGGTGTACAGGCGGGGGATATTTCGTCACTCTGTGACAAATACTTGTTTCAAAATAAGTTGCTGATTCGCTAATCGAATACGCAGGGTTACTTCACAATATGTTGATGATACGCACAAGTTTTATTTTTGTAGCGTATCTGTAATATTCGTTGCGTATTTGGTACGCTTGGATTTTCTTTTACTGCGTATTTCTGCATTTCTGATGCGTATTTTACGCAGATACGCAGCTTATCTGGAGCTCTGTGCTATGGAAGGAGGTACATGTTGTGTGTCATAACTGATTCCACTATTGGATTGTGCAGCAAGTTATGAGGGTTGACAGACAACTTTAGACAGGACAGTGTAAGATATTCATTCCTCCACCATTCAAGATTTTGATCTGACCTAAGATTGCAATCTTAAATCCAAGCCGTCTTACAATCGCACTAAGATCCGTTTGTGCAAGTGGAATAGGACAATTGTATGGTGATTGTAAAGTTGATTGTAGGTGCCTAAGATCGATTGTAACTAAGATTGCTCTTTGCAAGTGGGCCCAGATCTTCATGATTCATTTGTTTTTGCAGCAAATCTCAAGGACCCCAGGACCCCCCTCAATTTGAGCAGTTAATATGTATTACCGTATTTCCTCTATTAGACGCCCGGGCTTCTATTTATTTCGGACAAGCCTTTGACCCGGCGTCAATTAGAGGCCCGGCGTCTATTGGAGGCCCGGCTTCTATTAATAACCCCATTTCACCATGACCACGAATGTCCCGAATCGTCACGAAATGGAAATATTTTGTGTTCGAAGATATCCGTAGATATATCTCAATTAATTGATCGACCAGGCGTCTATTAGAGGCCCGGCTTCTATTTTTTGCACTGAACAATTGACCCGGCTTCTATTAGAGGCCTGGCATCTAATAGAGGAAATACGGTATATGAATAGTAGAGATAGATAGCTTATTAACGTATTTCCTTACATATGATGTTTTGCCCACCTGACTGAGAATAGAGTGAGCTTATGTCATGCCGCGGGGTCCATCGTCTGTCCGAGACCCGTGACGATTCCGGGGTAGAATAGGTCTTCAGCAACCCATGCTTGCTGTAATAGGCGACTATGCTTGTCGTAAAAGCCAACTAATGGGATTGGATGGTCAGGCTCGCTGACTTGGTTGATACATGTCATCGATCCTAATTGCGTGGATCGATGCTCATGCTGTCAATCACTGGATTGTCTGGTCCAGACTCGATTATTTACAGACCGCCGTCATATAGCTGGAATATTGCTGAGTGCGGCGTTAAACAACAAACCAAACCAAAACCAAAACCAATAATCGCCTGTCCATACATCCATCGTTAACCGACATCTCGTAACCTCTACAAGGGCCATGGAACTGAAGCTTTGTGCGAATGATCCCAGTTAAATGTCACTAATTATTGTTCACAGAATTCCTACCCGATTTAATAGTGAAAATAATCGGTTTAACCAAAATAAGGAAGCTACAAAACTAGGGGTCCAGAGGACTCCCAATTACTAATTTCAAGGGTCCTTACAGGAAATATGAGGTCCTGTAAAGTTATGAAATGGTGTTGTGTACTGTACTGTATGGTTTGATAATTACTTTAATTACAGGACCTTTAAGTTTCTTTTCAAGTGAGTGAGTGAGTGAGTGAGTTTGGCTTATCGCCGCTTTTAACATTATTCCAGTTATATCACGGCGCGTCAGCTTAATGTGGGAGGAAAGCCTGAAGTGATGCAGGTCTCAGGCGTTTACCACTTCAGTGAAACCCACGGGCATGGGTATGGTGCTGACAAACCTAGAAACATCATTGGGGCGAACCAGGATTCGAACCAACAATCATAGGTTTCTGGCATGCCCAAGGGACGCAACTCTGCACAGCGAATCGCGGCGCCTTAGACGACTGGGCCACCCATGCCCCCTCTTGTCAAGAATTTGGTACAATGAATATTATTTTGTGTCCTTCGGGATGCAGTATATTTTTTGTGTGCATCCATCCCATACATTTGTCCATACTGGACTCACATTTCTGCGTCATGTAAAATCGTGTAATATTGAAAATGTCATTTTTGCTGAATACTCTTTCTCATTAAAATGAGATGTTAGTTCTCACTACCAATAACCAAACATCTGAGGACATCCTATTACGGGTCATGTCAGACCGACATTTCATCCCGGAAAGTGATGGGAAAGCGTTGAAAAAGATGTTTTTATTGGGGAAGCCATAGTCAGAATGTGTTTTCTAATCTAATCGAAACCTCGAAAAGTTGTACATAGGGTATTCTGAACGACAGTTATGGGAATGAAACAAGTGCTGTAATGCTCGAGAAAGCTGCTTTTTGATTGGCTTATGTCGGCCTTTTGCTGATCATTCGGTCAAAGTTTGCTGAAGGTTGTTCTGACGTGACCTGGGATGTCCTCAGATCTTGAGCGGTAGTTAGTACTAAGATCTGATGTTAATGAGATTGGTTAAGTACTCAGACATTTCTGCATGCATCATTACAAAATTTGATATACAGTATAACATGTAATATGTTTTTGGGTATATTTTTGTTCAATCTCAATCTCATTAAAATCAGATCTTAGTTCTCACAACCGCTAAACAAAGATCTGAGCTCACCCCATTACAGGTCACGTCAGACTGACCTTTCTCGAACTTTGACCGACCAATGGAATGATTGACAAGAAGTCGACATTAGCCAATCAGATGGCACCTTTCTCATGCTTTACTAATTTCAAATTGGCGACTACGCTTCGAAACGTGTTTTGAAAAATTCTTGATTAAAAATTTGAGACCTGAACAAAAGAGAGTTCTAATAGATGGTCTAGATTGTATGGATTCAGTCGTTAAGCACGTAATTATCGTTCGGAATACCCCATGTTAAAGTTTTCCAGGTTGCATGATTAGAAATGACATTCCGACTGTCACTTTCATGATCTGGTAAGCGATGCTCTGATTGGTCGGATGAAAGGTCGTTCTGACATGACTCCTAATGGGATGCCCTCAGATCTTTGTCCTCAGCGGTAGCGAGAACTTAGATCTGATTTTAATGAGATTGGTTCAATCTATGACCTTGACTTTCACATACTCTTGTTTTTCCAGTGTTGCTGCGTTTGCAACATGTCCTCTGAAACTACAAGGCCTAAAGAGCTGACACTTTGTATTATTCCAGCTATGGTGTCTCTTTAAAACTGATAAAATAATTCCAAGCCTTCTGAAGATGAAATAGATTTTGATTATTTATTTTTTATTACAGTACAGTTTGGATACTGGAAATGTTTACAGTTTTGAATTTAAAATATGTAAAAGCAATTCTGTAGAAGCATATTTGTATTGTTTTATTTGTTTGCTTGTCAAAAATTTAAATCTATTCATAAAACTGCTGACACAAAATCTAAGGAAAGAGCTCAAATCTCAAGTCTTGTTGGCATTATTGCACCCGTATTGTGACCAAACTCCCGAGGGACAAGCAAAGAAAGATGTGTTTGTGGTGAAACCCGTGAAGATTCTGAGTTAGAGTTGGTCTTCAGCAACCCATTCTTGTTGTAAGAGGCGGCTAATGGGATCGGATGGGAGTCTCTCTGTCTTGGTTGATGTCTTCGTATCCCAATTGCGTATATTAATACTCATGATGTTAATCTCTGGATTGTGTGGTCCAGACGAGACTCAATTATTTACAGATGTTGTCATATAAACAATCAATTGTTTACAGACACTGTAATATAGCTGGAATGTGGCGTTGAACAAAAACCAAAGAAGAGAATGACTTTTCCACCTACTCGTATTAGGATATTTTACCAACCACAACTGTCTATGAGTGAGTACGTTAAGTTTTTAAGTCACACTGGCAATATTTCAGCCATATCCCGACTAACAACTGTCTGTGAATCATACTGAGACTGCCTTAGACCAAAGAGATTTGATCACCATGCTCTAGCTGATTGCTGTTTCCGGGCTTTGTTAACGAGAAAATACACAAGGTAATCTTAAACCCTTGATGTAAAACAATGCCTAGCAGAACAAAAAATACAATTTAAATGGTAGATCAACATATCTCAAATTTCATATTTCTACTGACCAAGTCTCTCATCACCCATTCGTTTACAGATTTACTGAAGGGGTACAGTGTAATCTTTTCTGCGCATAATATTCACACAAAAAAATCCAAAATACTAAATCCACTAGATGGTGGTGTGCATTATACTTGGGTGCGCACTATACTCAAGAAAAGATGCTTAGGAGAATATAATGTGAGAGCTAGAATACCTGTAGATTTCATCTCGCAAAAGACCGCCTCCGTGGTCTAGTGGTACAGCGTCCGCCCGGAGAGCGGAAGGTCCGGGGTTCGATCTCCGGCCGCGTCATACAAAAAGACGTTAAAAGATGGTACTTGTTGTTACCCTGTCTGGTGCTCGGCATTAAGGGGCTAAAACAAGGACTGGCTCGGAGTCAGTATACTGTGTCTGAGTGGGGTGTTCATGTTAAACTGCGGCATGGTATCTCAGTGGGCTAGCACTATAAATCGGCATCAGTCCGGATTACTGCAAGCAGCCACACAAACACACACACGTACATGCAGGTTGCTATATAAGTGCAATAATCTTGGACGCGACGTTAAACCCCATTTCACCTCACCTCACCTCATCTCGCAAAATTGAATTTGCATTGAAGAGTGATTGATATTTCCTGCTACATGAGTGTGCAAATATCCTTTTTAGGTAATGAAAAGGTAAGATAAATGTTACTCATCCCTGTCCACATAATTTGAGATGCAATGTGTTCACATATTATTTGTGGACGTTACTTTAGTGCCAGCACTATTTTGCCTTTGGTGAAAGTAGTGTGGTTTTAAACAGGTCCATGTGTTTGATAATTGAGATACTGACACATCATTTGCCTTTCTTTGCAGTGCTGTCTTCAGTGCCAGCTGACACTTGGAGCGACATGTCCCAGAAACCCAAGCGGAAACATGCAGCGATGACGGCAGAAGTGGTGCCAGTCCCATCATCAGTGGTGGCAGCAGCGGCAGCGGTGGTGGCGGAAGGAGGGCACAATGATGAACCGTCATCCCAGCCTGAGAAGAAACCAAAGAAAGAACAACCTTCAACATCCAAAGAAGACCGAAGATCACTTGAAGAAATCACCAAACAGCTCGAAGACACGTTTGACATCCGGCGCTCATTCATCACAATTGAAATGCCAGGAATCCCCATGATTCTGGAAACATACCCGGATCTGTTCACGGGGAAGAATATGTTGTTGGAGTTCCAGAGAATCTCCAAGATAGACATTGATCACACCATTCAGGAATACTGTGTGAAGTTTGCACCAGGAATTGTAGAACTGGCAAAACATACTTCCGGATCGGCAGCCATTTTGAAACAAGCAGACCAAGCCAAGCAAGACAACGCTGCCTTGAAGCAGTACTGGGACATGGTGACGGCGCTGTGTCTTATACCACTGCTTCTGAAAGAAAACATTGTGGAAATGGTTCGCGAGATCGGTGAAGAGGATGAGGTCGATCCACGGGGGAAGGTTGTTCCGATTCTCATTGCACGAGGGAGCATCTTCAAAAGTGATGAGTTTTTCCTGGTGGCAGAGGAAACGGTTCTGCAGGAGTTCGAAGAGTTCACGATGGCATTTGCAACACTGTTTTCATCCTACTGGGTATTTAACATGCAGTACCCACGTACTCTGAACAATACCTATAACTTTGTCCAGAAAGGCATTCTCCACTTGCGGGATGAGACACCGATTCCGCCCCCGTGTAAACAACTCGTACAGAAGTTACAGAAGTGGAGCAAGATTGGAAAGGGGAAGAAGTAGGTCTGTCCATGGTTGTCTTTGGTAGAACTGGTCCAATGTTAGTGTATCATACGTTTCATACAGACATCGTTGGATTGGATTAAGGGATTATACAGAGAAGTAATACGATATGAAGTGTGTGTTGTCTGCAATGACGGTGTGGCAACAAAGAACTCTTTACCCTTATCCATCATATATTTAAAGGGACGTTTTTGATACAAAAGTTGACTGGAATTCCCTTATCCAGATTGATGCCAGCCAATCAAATTTGATGAGACAGTCAAATGCAATCTATGTCCCACTTTAATATAAAATGCCAAAGAATGTGTAATTGGACAAGTCACCGCCATTGGAAGTGTAAGCAACTTGAGTTAGTTTTGTATTTCTGGAAATGATTTTAGTCCTGTGTTTGTATCCTTGCCTGTTGATAACTTGACCGTGTGAAACTCCACAGCCAGCAGGAGTCCTGTCTACTTGTGCCATTTTGCCACATCAGTGATGATGATTAGCTCAACTGGTAAGAGACTGGTACAACTATTCTAATGGTTCATCATCCTACGCTCTTTCCTGGTGACATTTTTTCGGTCTTAGATGAGGAAAAACAATAAGGAATGTGGTTTCTGAACAGCTGTAAATATTTGTGAGAGTTATTTAGTCCAGAAACCAATTTTGACCATCCACATCAGTAGATATTAAATAGGTCAAGGTCACATGACTTTGTTACGATTTCTGTGTGATTAGTTTATGGGCAATAACTTTGACACATATTGATGGATCTGAACCTTATCTTGTAAATGATAATTGGTTGATATGAAGGAGGTAAAAAATCACAGAACAACCCTTCATTTTAGCACAATCCAAAAGGATTTCTGTTTTATGAGCAGATGCTCATGTCAAATAATTGTAAAATGCCCAGTGTGAATCTTGTATCACGGAAACTTACAAAATTGAACAATAGGCTTGTATTAGCAGTGTGTTCTTTTGTGATCTGATTTTAAATGCACATTCAGCATTTGACCTTGAGAAGAGTCCATCTTTAAGATTGAAAGATTGAATTATTCATGGGATGTATGTTAACGATTTGGGTACCATAACTTGTGTTTGTAATACTGATGTCCTCACTCATTCTTTGACCGTGAGCACTGACTGTAACAGCTGATATGCTTTGTGAATTCATACGCACCATCACAATCAAAGGTCCACCTGACTTGTGGTGGACTTGTTTTTTGAGGCATGAATGGCAGAGTTAGATTTGACCTCTAGGTTGTAGACAGGATAATCAAAGTCAAATAGACATCATATGTAATAGACAAAATCACTGGTACATATGATAACTACTTGCCCTTAATATTGAAGGAAGTGTTCACCGGATGTTGAATTATCACTGTTACCATGGTTATTCTAGGGCTGTAATCATACACTTTGTTCCGATACGATGTGTGTATCAGGTGACTGAGGCTGCAGTATGATAGCTACACAAGAACTTGACCTGTATTGTGGAGGTTGAAGGTAGATATTGTGTCCTGATTTGTTATTTGATATTGTTATACTTTACTTTACAAAATGTATACAAGTTATTGGTCCGTGATTGTGGCCATTCAATATGAACAATGGACAGAAGTTACATTCAGGTCCACAATTGTCCCCTCTGTCAAATATGAACAATGGACAGAAGTTACATACAGGTCCACGATTGTCCCCTCTGTCAAATATGAACAATGGACAAAAGTTGCATATAGGTCCACAATTGTCCCCTCTGTCAAATATGAACAATGGACAGAAGTTACATTCAGGTCCACGATTGTCCCCTCTGTCAAATATGAACAATGGACAACAGTTGCATATAGGTCCACGATTGTCCCCTCTGTCAAATATGAACAATGGACAAAAGTTGCATACAGGTCCACAACTGTGCCCTCTGTCAAATATGAACAATGGTCAAAAGTTGCATACAGGTCCACGATTGTCCCCTCTGTCAAATATGAACAATGGACAAAAGTTGCATACAGGTCCACGATTGTCCCCTCTGTCAAATATGAACAGTGGACAAAAGTTACAATTTGGTCCACGATTGTCCCCTCTGTCAAATATGAACAATGGACAAAAGTTACATTCAGGTCCACGATTGTCCCCTCTGTCAAATATAAACAATGGACAAAAGTTGCATATAGGTCCACGATTGTCCCCTCTGTCAAATATGAACAATGGACAAAAGTTGCATACAGGTCCACAAATGTGCCCTCTGTCAAATATGAACAATGGTCAAAAGTTGCATACAGGTCCACGATTGTCCCCTCTGTCAAATATGAACAATGGACAAAAGTTGCATACAGGTCCACGATTGTCCCCTCTGTCAAATATGAACAGTGGACAAAAGTTACAATTTGGTCCACGATTGTCCCCTCTGTCAAATATGAACAATGGACAAAAGTTACATTCAGGTCCAAGATTGTCCCCTCTGTCAAATATGAACAATGGACAAAAGTTGCATATAGGTCCACGATTGTCCCCTCTGCCAAATATGAACAATGGACAAAAGTTGCATATAGGTCCACAATTGTCCCCTCTGTCAAATATGAATAATGGACAAAAGTTATATATAGGTCCACGATTGTCCCCTCTGCCAAATATGAACAATGGACAAAAGTTACATATAGGTCCATGATTGTCCCTTCTGTCAAATATGAACAATGGACAAAAGTTACTTTCAGGTCCACAAAAGTTGCATATAGGTCCACAATTGTCCCCTCTGTCAAATATGAACAATGGACAAAAGGTACATATAGGTCCATGATTGTCCCTTCTGTCAAATATGAACAATGGACAAAAGTTGCATATAGGTCCACGATTGTCCCCTCTGTCAAATATGAACAATGGACAAAAGTTACATACCGGTCCACGATTGTCCCCTCTGTCAAATATGAACAATGGACAAAAGTTGCATATAGGTCCACAATTTTCCCCTCTGTCAAATATGAACAATGGTCAAAAGTTGCATATAGGTCCACAATTGTCCCCTCTGTCAAATATGAACAATGGACAAAAGTTGCATACAGGTCCACGATTGTCCCCTCTGTCAAATATGAACAATGGTCAAAAGTTGCATATAGGTCCACAATTGTCCCCTCTGTCAAATATGAACAATGGACAAAAGTTGCATACAGGTCCACGATTGTCCCCTCTGTCAAATATGAACAATGGACAAAAGTTGCAGACAGGTCCACAACTGTCCCCTCTGTCAAATATGAACAATGGACAAAAGTTGCATACAGGTCCACAATTGTCCCCTCTGTCAAGTAAAGGGTCACAGTCTTGATAAGATCAGAGATTGATTATCGGCAATCAGCAGGACCATCTGGATGCAGTGACTGCTCATCAGTGTAGGATTCACCATGACAGAGTTCATGGCACCAAGATACACAATGCACATAGAATGAATTACCGTATTCCACGAAATAAGCTCCCCGCTCTAATAAGCGCCCATGGCGATATTTTCTAATATATTGGCTAAAGAACAATCTCAATTAGCACCCCTTCCGATTGATCGATGTACACAAGACGTATTTGTTCATGTATAATATGCACTCGTGTGTTATATGCACCCTTAATTATGGGGAATTAAATTCTGGAAAATATATCTGTCGTGTATGATACACAAAGACTTTTCTTTTGTATCATTTCAGGCTGTCTGCATAAACTACGAAATTTACAATCTTTCAACGCTGTTTTTTTATTCACCAAAATTATATTCTAATAAGAGCCCCCTATTTCTAATTTTGAGAGAGCCCTGGGCGCTTATTATACTCGAATACGGTAGGCCTTTTGTTACTGGTTGCTGGTTGGATTTTGTCCATCAAAACTTGAAGTCAGTGTTAAAACAAAAAATTACTTTCATATATATGTTGGTCATTTGTGTAAACATGTGGTTGGTAGATATTTAAAAAATGATCATTTTTATTCCATGTCATGATGGCCAAGATTCAATTACAATTTTTAACAATTCTTAAAACATGCTGTCGTGGTGAGATTAATATCTTGTGTCAGGACAGGCATGAAAACAGTTTGTGATATATCTTAAATGGGGTTTTCAGATTCTGCGGAAAGACAAAACCTCAATTGAGAATTATTTTTTTAAACTTTCCTGATTTTTACAGTAGGCGGGATCGTGAAACAGTTAATTGAAAAAATGAACTATAGGTTATCACAATGTAATTGTGATGGACTGTGAACACACTTTCGGCTATGTCACGACAGTTTCTCCTCACCAGTAAACAACAAACTCCATCACCCACAAACAGAACGCCATCATGAAATACTTGTGTTTCTATTATGGCATTGAAAGATACCAATTGGTTAAATGTGAAGAAATATTTAAGCCTTTGGAAATTTTCAGTTTTTCATAACTAGTTGCAGAAAGTTGTACGAAGTATCTTTAGGGTAGAGGAAAGACGTTTGTGTTGGTCTTGCCTCCCTCTGCAGTGAATTGTTACAGCCCTAGGTACTGGTTAATGTATTTACAATCTCATTAAAATCGGATATTTTACTTCAATACGAATCTCTCTGCATGAAGATCTGCCACATCTCCATAGGACGTCGCATCAGGTGAACGTTCTAATCAGCCAATCAAGGCTTCGATATTCTCAGTAAGAGTGAGGGAAGCATTCAGACCGGCATATCTGATTTCTGTATCTCGAAAACAACCATTTTTAGCAATTCCGAATGCAAACCGAGGCGACCACACTCATATTTTATTGTGGTATCTTAGCACTATGACATCAACGCACAACAAGGTGTACGATCAAGGGTGTGTTTGTGTTCTGTAGCAGGTTTCTTCCAAATGTTGACATTTCCAAATCAATGTAGTAGAGAAATAAAGCTGACTCACTCAAGAAAACTGCCATCTGATAGACTCAAGAACCCCTTCCTTTTTTGGGATTTGATTTTTAAAGTTCACATTGTTTACGTGATGCCACCTAGATTTTGACACAGAGGGTTCATTGGGACGTAAAAGATCTGATTTGAATGAAATTGATGTATTTACAAGTCGGGTGTTGCCAGATTTACACTATAATCATGTTGACTATGAATCTTTGACAGATCTTTGACAGAGTTGAACCTATCTATGTAAGATGTTTTTTCGACATGTTCGAGATGATTGCATGTTAACCATAGTTATTTTTAGAGCAGGAACTTTCCATCTTTGCTACCAGTGTGTCATCATGTGTCACCATGTGTCATCATGTGTCACCATGTGTCATCATGTGTCACCTTCCATGTATATATACACATTGTCACACACCCCTGTCAGTTTTGTGTACAGTCGGAGTTGAATTGATGATGTATTAAGTCCTAAATGGTTGATAATCTTATATTTTGATGTCATACAAATTGGCTTTAGACGTAAATGCATACTTTAGACAGAATCACAGTTTTTGTTTAGTAGCAAGTATTTGTCTGGCCTTACATAATGAATTGGATTACGATTTAATTTCATGATGTCACAGAGTTGTCAATGTACGTCCTGTCAATCACTCTGTACATTTCATTATTGTATACATTTTTGCACCCTCAGATACCCAGGGTACTTGGTTGTCAGGCACCCTCAGATACCCAGGGTACTTGGTTGTCAGGCACCCTCAGATACCCAGGGTACTTGGTTGTCAGGCACCCTCAGATACCCAGGGTACTTGGTTATCAGGCAGCCTCAGATACCCAGGGTACTTGGTTGTCAGGCAGCCTCAGATACCCAGGGTACTTGGTTGTAAGACACCCTCAGATACCCAGAGTACTTGGTTGTCAGACACCCTCAGATACCCAGTGTACTCGGTTGTCAGGTACCCTCAAATACCCAGGGTACTTGGTTGTCAGACACCCTCAGATACCCAGGGGACTTAGTTGTAAGACTCCCTCAGATACCCAGGGTACTTGGTTGTCAGGCAGCCTCAGATACCCAGGGTACTTCGTTGTCAGGCACCCTCAGATACCCAGGGTACTTGGTTGTCAGGCAGCCTCAGATACCCAGGGTACTTCGTTGTCAGGCACCCTCAGATACCCAGTGTACTTGGTTGTCAGGCAGCCTCAGATACCCAGGGTACTTGGTTGTCAGGCAGCCTCAGATACCCAGGGTACTTGGTTGTCAGTCTTCCTTGTTGCTGAAGGGAGAATGGATGGCAATTGACACCTTTGATCTTCATTCAAGATGACATGTGTCAACATCCTGCCTCAATTAGTGGGGAAGAAGACAGTAATTTGCTGTGCAGAGTTGTGTCCCTTTAGCATGCCAACAATCTGTTGGCAATCTGTTGGCCATAAAATTTCCGAGTCCCGTGATAGGATTCAAACCACGGACCTTCTGATCAGAGGTCAGACGCCTTGTCCACATGACGAAAGAGGTTAACCCTGTCAGCAAGCTGACAAGGTAAGGATGTCATCTGTCGGATGACTCCACTCCTCCACATACTTCCCTGTCAACAGAAGGCATGTCCTGGGCCACATAGTAGGGTACTGAGGCTTATTTTGCTCAAATTTAATATGAACGTGCTCAGCCCCACATTGGGCGCCAATGTAGCGGCCATAAAATTTCCGAGTCCTGTGATGAGATTCGAACCACGGACCTTCTGATCAGAGGTGGGACGCCTTGTCCACATGACCAAAGAGGTTAACGCCGTCAGCAAGCTGACAAGGTAAGGATGTCATCTGTGGGATGACTCCACGCCCTGCTACAAATCAATGATCATGGGTTTGAATACCAAATTCACTCTGATTGTGTTCCTAGGTTTGTCAGCACAATACCAGTGGTTATGGGGTTCAATACTATGGTAAATGTCTGAGACCTGCATTACTTCAGGCTTTCCTCCCACAACAAGCTGACAAGCCATGATATAACTGGAATACTGTGCAAAGCATGAAAACAAAGATACTCACTCACTCCTGTATTAATGTAGCTTTCCTCCCCCAATATAAGATTAATGTAGCAAGTTGATAGGTGTGAGGACCTCTAACATCCCTCTGTTTATGCATATCAAAGTGATATAAGCCCAACACACTTCCTTTTATCTTTATTCATGATGTTTACAGTGAGGTAGGGAATAATACGTGTATATACCCTGGTGTGTCCGAGGTTTGCATCACATGAAGCATCCTCATCCCTTCCCCTGATGTTATTGGATCATGCTTCGTCATCAACAGCACACAAAAGCCACGAGGTCAAATGTCCAGTGAGTTCGGGACTAATTCGTGTATGTACCCTGGTGTGTCCGAGGGTTTCATCACACCTACCATCCTCATCCCTTCCCCTGCTGTTGTTATTGGATCATGCTTCCTCATCAACAGCAGACAAGAGGTAGGGAATAACACATGTATATAGCCTGGTGTGTCCGAGGGTTGCATCACACCTACCATCCTCATCCCTGGTCACGTTATTTCATCCCACGCATGTTCTGTCATCAACAGCAGAAAAAAGCCTAAGTTCAGTCCTCCTGTATTGCAGCTATGTCCCTTATGATGAGTCAACTGAAATAATTTATTATTACAGTTAACTTGTCATATTCTACTCTGTCAGTTCAGGATCTTTGTTGGAGACCAACCGTTTAATATCCTGTGGGAGGGCTGGGATTTTTGTTTGAGACAATACTTTTGCCTGTCTCTGCTTCAGGACAGACAAATTAAATTCTTGTAATGGAGGAGCAGCAGTTTTGGGGGTAGGTTTTTTTTTTGGGGGGGGGGGGGCTTCAGGACGTCCATTATGTCCAGTGAACATTTATTTTTTCCAGTATTTTCTGGTACAAAGGATTGTTTTGAAAATGCTCCCAAGGCCCTTGCAGAATATCATATGGTTGGCGCCATCGGTCATTATTTCACGTTAGCCTTTGCAAATAATTTGCATATTTCTGATAATGTAAATCAAGCGAGACCTTGAGACTGTTTTTTCTAAATAGATAATTACCATGCAATTAGTTACCTGGCAAGTCTTACGAGTATGCTTCATGTCTTGTTAATCAGATAACGTTGTTGGGTTTATCCATTTAATGAGGCCAATTTGATTTTGGTTGATGCAGTAACTTTCTTTTGATATTCTTTTACATTTCTCTTGATCCACAGTTTTATATTTTTCACAAAACAGGAAACCGCAGCATAACCATTATAACTTTCCTGAAATGTTTTGTGTGTTTGTATCGTCACTATGGTTACAGATTTATTTTGAGCATTTTCTACTTTCATAGTTTGTCAGTGTCAGCTTTCCTTCCACTGTTTATGTGAATTGTCCTTCCTCAGAGTCCCAGCAGCCTGTGTGGTCAGCACCTTCCTCATCAACAGTACACACATCCTTGTTGTCCAAATTGGGTCTGAGTGTATGTAATTAAACTTAGAGATGCAAAAAAGAAAACATTCAGATGAGAAGATTGAAACTCTCACTCCCTGGGCAATGACTTTAATCAAATATGCAGCAGCCATTTGTATAAATTTTGAGACTTTTGTTTATTTATTTTTAAAACAGAAATAAGCTGCCGTTGCATAGAAATTTTACACTCATGCCGGCATCGCATTAGATGATATTGTTTTGGCTAAAATGTGATGATTTGTAAATTTTACACAAACAAAGGCAACTGATAGAAATGCTGAAGAAATGCTGAACTAGATCATGAGATTAACCTAACTGTATGTGCTGATGCTCAGTGTGACATTATGATCACACTTGATCACATTATGATCGCATGATCAAGATCAGATGTAAGAAACGAGATGCAGACATTCATTATAGTCATCGTGTAAAGATAGCCTCATTGTGGGGTCCAGAGTCTCGTTCCACATGGCAAGTCCGAATGTTGCAGTCACCCTTCTGCTAAGACCGCTGTGTGGTCAGGCTCCAGGACATGTTATAGCTTTTATCTCAGTCTGTGACCGTAGAGAATTTGATGACCCTGAGGATATATTTACTATTTCCTCCCAGTGACCATTTACCTGTTAACACAGCATTGTTGCATTAAGTTGTTCACGTTCCATCGATGACATTTTATATATACTACTCAAAAGAAGTTAAGAACCACTCAATTCATTCATATTACCATACTTAATCTATCATGGCATGGGGGTGGTCGGGTAGCCTAGTGGTTAAAGTGTTTGCTCGTCACGCCGAAGACCCGGGTTCGATTCCCGACATGGGTACATTGTGTGAAGCCCATTTCTGGTGTCCCCTGCCGTGATATTGCTGGAATATTGGTAAAAGCTGCGTAAAACCAAACACACTCACTTACTCACTCACTATCATGGCATGACAATTAACTGTAGAAATGTGAAATAATCGAGTTGTCCTTGACCTCTTTTGAGTAGTATAATCACAGAGTGGACAAATTTAGACTCCAACCTGGGTTACATACGTCATTGTTAGCAATACATGTGTTAAATGTTTGTCATTCTAGTTGAAGGATGTTAAGAATGTCAGGTTCTATTCACAGCCAACTGGTCTCTGAAGATACGTGTCATCAAGAGTGCAGGAGTTGTCTCCCTTTCTCAATTTCATCCTCAAGAATCAATAAACACAATGCCAAAGTGAAGTGCTGTACCCGAGACCGTGGTCTCTGTCTACTTTGTAGATGCGTTATCTTATGTTTGACTATATACCAAACAAGTTGACCTGTATATTGGGTGTTGTATATATTTACAGTTTATTTGAGTATCATTATTATTAATATTATCCATGTTTATTACATGCATATTATCTGATATTTGCCACACAAAAGGTGTCAGTTTGGGTGGCATGTAAAAAAAAGATGAAGATGTAGAATACTATATGCACAAATTATTTTCCCTAAACCCTGTGTAATTGTGTTTAATAAGGCTGTTGTCGCACTGTGTTGTCAAGACTATTCTGTAATGGCTTTTGGTGTGAAATATTGAGTGCAGTGTGCGGCTTGACACTGGAGAAAAGGCAACAGACTGTAAGAGATCTGAGGAGGGTAGAATCTTCAAACAAAGAATCAAACAACAGAGTATGCTTATCATGGTTGGTTGGTTTGTTGTTTAACGCCGCACTCAGCAATATTCCAGCTATATGACGGCGGTCTGTAAATAATCGAGTCTGGACCAGACAATCCAGTGATTGATATCATGAGCATCGATCCACGCAATTGGGATCGATGACATGAATCAACCAAGTCAGCGAGCCTGACCACCCGATCCCGTTAGTCGCCTTTTACGACAAGCATAGTCACCTTTTACAGCAAGCATGGGTTGCTGAAGACCTATTCTACCCCGGAATCTTCACGGGTCTGTGCTTATCATGATTCATGACAGCCATGTATAGATGATGTCGCAAGCTAGTGATGAAATTCGAGTTTGTTAGACTTATGTTACGGACAGGCACTGCTTATGGAGACGTGAACAGAGGCTGATGATGAATGTGAAGATGAATGTTGAACATGGTATGTTCAGCCTCTAGCTTGAAGGCATTCTACTTGATCTGTTTAGTTTAAAATGATTTGATTTTATGGTGACTTTAACTTGACATGGTTTCATTTAGATGCAAAATCATAGCTATGTAATCGAAATACCGAAATCGACATCCGGTTGATACAAAATAGATTTCAGCGTGCACATTTAGGTCGACCGCAGGCTTTGCAAAAGATAAGTACCGTCAACTGGGCATCGACAGATATTTTCCAAATCTTTTCATGTTTTTAATCAAGGTGCTCACGTGATTTTGTAAGACACGTTTTGTTACACTACCGGGTATATATCGTCGATCAGATCGTCCTGACTGGGCACCGCCATTTTGTTTGAAGCAAATGCAAGTGATATGAGAGGTGAATCTGATTGGTGAATAGGAGGGGAATAGAATTGATATCCAAATTGAAGTATTTTATAAACTGTCTGCAGGAATGATCACATCATTTGTACATTGTTCAGTATCGACCTAATGCATTTCTTGTTGTTTTTTCCATCTTGACGCATTCATTTATGCATGTAGTGCTTGCAGCGTATGACATAAGCTTCAGGCATTTTGTTAGCTCTTGTTGATTGTCAGCTCATGATGGTTGTCAGCTTATGTTGGTTGTCAGCACATGTTGGTTGTCAGCTCTTCATGGTTGTAAGCTCTTGTTGGTTGTCAGCACATGTTGGTTGTCAGCTCCTGTTGGTTGTCAGCTCTTGATGGTTGTCAGCAGATGTTGGTTGTCAGCAGATGATGGTTGTCAGCTCATGATGGTTGTCAGCACATGTTGGTTGTCAGCTCTTGATGGTTGTCAGCTCATGATGGTTGTCAGCTCTTGATAGTCGTCAACTCTTGTTGGTTGTCAGCTCTTGATGGTCGTCAGCACATGTTGGTTGTCAGCTCATGTTGGTTGTCAGCAGATGATTGTTGTCAGCTCCTGATGGTTGTCAGCACATGTTGGTTGTCAGCTCATGTTGGTTGTCAGCAGATGATGGTTGTCAGCTCTTGTTGGTTGTCAGCACATGTTGGTTGTCAGCTCCTGTTGGTTGTCAGCTCTTGATGGTTGTCAGCAGATGTTGGTTGTCAGCAGATGATGGTTGTCAGCTCTTGATGGTTGTCAGCAGATGATGGTTGTCAGAAGATGATGGTTGTCAGCACATGTTGGTTGTCAGCTCTTGATGGTTGTAAGCTCATGGTGGTTGTCAGCTCTTGATGGTCGTCAACTCTTGTTGGTTGTCAGCTCTTGATGGTCGTCAGCACATGTTGGTTGTCAGCTCATGTTGGTTGTCAGCAGATGATTGTTGTCAGCTCCTGATGGTTGTCAGCACATGTTGGTTGTCAGCTCATGTTGGTTGTCAGCAGATGATGGTTGTCAGCTCTTGATGGTTGTCAGCAGATGATGGTTGTCAGCTCCTGATGGTTGTCAGCACATGTTGGTTGTCAGCTCTTGTTGGTTGTCAGCTCATGTTGGTTGTCAGCTCTTGTTGGTTGTCAGCTCATGTTGGTTGTCAGCTCTTGATGGTTGTCAGCTCTTGATGGTTGTCAGCTCATGATGGTTGTCAGCTCATGTTGGTTGTCAGCTCTTGATGGTTGTCAACTGGTGTTGGTTGTCAAGTCTTGCTGGTTGTCAGCTCATGATGGTTGTCAGCACATGTTGGTTGTCAGCTTATGTTGGTTGTCAACTCTCGATGGTTGTCAACTTTTGTTGGTTGCCAAGTCTTGATGTTTGTCAGCTCATGATGGTTGTCAGCACATGTTGGTTGTCAGCTTATGTTGGTTGTCAACTCATGTTGGTTGTCAACTTATGTTGGTTGTCAACTCTCGATGGTTGTCAGCACATGATGGTTGTCAGCTCATGATGGTTGTCAACTCTTGATGGTTGTCAACTATTGATGGTTGTCAGCACATGTTGGTTGTCAGCTCATTTTGGTCGTCAACTCATGTTGGTTGTCAGCTCTTGTTGGTTGTCAGCTCTTGATGGTTGTCAGCACATGATGGTTGTCAGTTCATGATGGTTGTCAACTCTTGATGGTTGTCAGCTCTTGATGGTTGTCAGCTTATGTTGGTTGTCAGCTCATGTTGGTCGTCAACTCATGTTGGTTGTCAGCTCATGATGGTTGTCAGCTTATGTTGGTTGTCAGCTCATGTTGGTCGTCAGCTCATGTTGGTTGTCAGCTCATGTTGGTCGTCAGCTCATGTTGGTTGTCAGCTCTTATTGATGTTGTGTTAGCCCAGCTAGAGAGAAGAAATGTGGCCCGTCCAACTTGAGTCCATCGGCCATCGTCTTACAATTTTTGGGGTTTTCAAGTGATTGCTTGGAGCGAATGTTCCTGGTTTGAACGAATTTTGATTCATGTACAGTTCCTTATACTCTGGCTGAAGTGTCAGTGATGGGGTTAATCTCAGATCTTGAGTTGATCTGAAACACATTGTTATCCGAGGTAGATCCATAGTTCTTATCCTATCGAGACAAATTATTACTACAATTACCCGGTGGTATGTTTCTGTTTCTATGTTCTTGTAGAGTCTGGGGGGATAACGAGCCAATCACTGTATGTCTTAAGTACATCAGGTCACCTGCCCCTTTAGACATTAACTTTGGTAGTCGGTCTGTTTTGTTAAAGACCACATATATGAAACCAAGAAACTTGACATTTTATGAATAATAATTTATGAACTCAAAACCGACTAAATAAATCGATGTTAAGATGTATGAACCAGTGGAATACAGCGGTGCATATCAGGCTACTTGTGTTTGTATTTTGAAAAGGGGGTCCGATTATTAATCCTCTGTCATCATTATGACATTGTCATACACTTGCAATCATTCAAACCTAATGTTTAACATGTTTGAGTAATATTCAACAACTATTTAGTCAATGTATGCTATTATGCTGTTGATTTTGTTTAATTAATTAATTTATTATTTTTTGGTTGTTTTGTTTTGTTTGTTTTGGTGATGTTGCTTTAACTATTGTTGAAATCGATCGATTCATTGGTTGCGGAGATGGGGGAAAGGCTTGGTGATACGATTTGATTGCTTGCATTGGATCATTTCAATATTTGAATATTTTTTTTATTTGATTTTTTTCAAATTATTTGAAATGCCAATCATACAGTCAGTATTCTGTTGTTAGTGGTTGATACGTGCCGGTTCATGATAGATGGAGGATGGAGTAGAATGTGCTTTGTGATCCTGTAAGTGGGTGCACAATTTGAATATTTACAGTAACAGACCAAAGCAATAAGATAAATGTTGACAATGTTGCTATATTTCCTACCAGAGAGATTTTCTTCAAATAGGCAACATCAAGGGAACATTTAAAGGTTATCACAGTCTGCAAGCTTGAAAAAATCATGGTGGTTTGTTTAATATCAGCAAATGGGATAACTTTGATAACTCTCATGTTCTTAGCATGCCACTTTATACGCTGGTCTGTTGTCTGTAATCTGATCTGCACCAACGTATAATCCTGTTTCTCTTTGAGCTTTCTTTGTCTGGCTGTTGACCAGTGCCCTCCCCACAAAGTGATCTTAGCGCTAAGACGATCACAGCTGTGAAAGTTTAACATTGACTTATGACAGTCAAATTGCTAAGATCACTTTGTGGAAGGGCCTTGTTTCATTTAACCCATCCCTGATTTATCAACATTGTAATAAACTTGTGTGTCCCAGAGAATGGGATGACCTTGGTATCAATGTGACAGTGATGTAGATGTGTTTATTTGTTTGGTTACATAAGATAATGTCTTCTACTTCTGTATCCTAAGGGGACAGCCGTGTATTGTTCTGGTGGGGTGCCTTGGGATTATTTTTTTTTAATTTATATTTTTTCAATTATTTTTTTTGAATAATCTGTTTCTGAAAATGTCCTCAGGTTTTACAACAAAGGGGCGACGGGGTAGCCTCGTGGTAAATGTGTTTGCCTGTCACGCTGAAGAAGGCCTGGGTTCTTTCCCCTCATGGGTACAACTTTTGAAGCCCATTCCTAGTGTCCCCTGCCATGAATTTGCTGGAATAGTGCTAAACGAAGGTTAAAATCATACTCACTCACTCACAACAACAAATTGTTCACAATGTTCAAAAAAATTATGTTTTTTGAGTCTCGCCAAAATAGGTTGCCCCTTTCAAAGAAAATAATTTTAGGTTCTTAAGTACCGCCTGATGAAATATTCTGCCCCAAACAAAAATCTCAGACCCCTAAGAATATTACGCGGCAAGTCCTAAACACTATTTCACAGGGATGCATGATGAGATCATGTGGTGTCACTTTGTGTGGGATTGTCTCTCCCAACACACCATCTGTCTTCTGTGTACCTGTGCTGTCTGTGGACACCATGTATTTGTACTGATGCTATGCATGGAAAATACCCTCTTATGCCATTCTTTGTCAGTTGTGTGGATAGTTATTATTTTCTGTATGGTTGGACAGGTCACTACCATCTACCCCAACCTGATTCCCTTGGGGATTTTATACATGAATTACATTGAAGTGCTCTGATGGTCTGCAACATAAGCTACTTGTCCGAAGCCCAAATCTAGTCACATTCCCTTTGGTCTTGTACACTCAGCGGATAATACTACACATTCTGACACTAAATACTACTGAAAATGATGCTAAGAGCGAAGTTCTGACAAGTATTCTCAAAAGGTTTGGGCACAGACTGCTTTAAGTCAAATTAAACAAATTTAAATTTAAATTTAATGTCTGCCCAATGCCTTGAATCGTAAGTGAATTAGGGTTACATATGGGCTCTCATAATAATTGAGTTATGTTGATTTTCCAGAAAATATTTATTAAAAGAATGTGCACATAATTGAGTATTTTCAAAGAAAAGTCCGAAATTCCTACTGGTCTGGTTGTAAGTCAACAATATTCGCTTCTTTATTTTGTCTACAAATGAGTTGTTGTTTGGAATATATGACAACTGACAAAAGACGTGTGACATGGTCTGGTCAATTAGTTTTCTGTCTTTGTAGTGGATTGTGTGCCTAACACATATACCCGGGTCACTGAATTCAGTCTAATTCCTGATTTACTAGGGGGCATGGGTAGCCCAGTCGTCTAAGGCGCCGCGATTTGCTTTGCAGAGTTGCGTCCCTTGGGCACGCAAGAAACCAGTGGTTGTGGGTTCGAATCCCGGTTCGCCCCGATTATGTTTCTATGTTTGTCAGCACCATACCCGTGCTCGTGGGTTTCACCGAAGTGGTAAACGCCTGAGACCTGCATCACTTCAGGCTTTCCTCCCACATTAAGCTGACGCGCTGTGATATAACTGGAATATTGTTTAAAGTGGCGTTAAACCCAACTCACTCACTCACTCACTCCTGATTTCCTGCATTGTAAATACAGTGTTATATGATTCCCATTTCATACAGGGTTCAGCTTGATGTCTGTCTTTTCCGGTACGCTTCAATAATATTGACATTTTCTAGAATGTGAAAAATGTAACTCTTATTTCTTATTTGGTTAAACATCATTGCCTTTTCATATTATGTGAATAATATGGTTCCCCTTTTCTACATGGTTTTACAGTATTCCCGTTTCCAACTTGGATTAACTTGTTCCAATTTCCATTACCTTGAATACCGTGATCCCCATTTCCTCCATGATTATGCTTGATTCCCATTTCCTACAAGGTGAACAATGTGTTTCCCATGTCTGTGTGGTAAATAATGTGATTCCCATTTCAATCAATGTGAATTGTGGGATTTTCCAAATAGGACACTGTGATTCCCATTTCCATCAATGTGAATTTTGGGATTTTCCACATGGGATACTGTGATTCCCATTTCCATCAATGTGAATTTTCGGATTTCCCACATAGGACACTGTGATTCCCATTTCCATCAATATGAATTTTGGGATTTTCCACATAGGATACTGTGATTCCCATTTCCATCATGTTAAATTAAGGGATTTCCCACATAGGACACTGTGATTCCCATTTCCATCATGTTGAATTAAGGGATTTCCCACATAGGACACTGTGATTCACCTTTTCCACATAGTCGTTGACCAATAATCATGCAATGATTTGGCATCAATATTGTGGAATTTATACAGAATCATAAAACTTAGATTAAGTCCACAGAAAAGAAACATTGACCATGCAGACTTTGATTCGTCTTTTTTTCTTCTTTTTTTGCAATATTTTAAACTACTCTGATAAACAGACATATTTATTTGGTTTGTGGCTGCGTACTGATATACCATCATTTTGTACTGATGGTCATAGTGTCTACATTTTAATGCATGAAAAACCACTGGTTGTGTGAAAAATGATTTTACTTTTCTTGACTCCCTTTATTTACATGAAGGAGTAACATTTCATTTCAGAGGTGGCATTCTACATGAAAAACATAATATTTACACTGTTTGTGTCTGTGCACTTGATATATCATATATCCCTAACAACTGGTACAAATATTTGAACAAATATACTACTCAAAAGAAGTTAAGGATCACCTGATTCTTTCATATTACAATAGTTAATCTCTCATGCCTAACAGATTAACTTTACCAATATGAAATAATCAGATGATCCTTAACTTCTTTTGAGTAGTATAAATACCAGTATCCCTAAAATACTGGTACAAATGTTTGAACAAGTATCAAAGGGGGATAATTCTGTAAACTGTAACCTGCAATATTTGGTTTCATTTGTTTTCCCCAAGAAAAATATTCAGATATGTGCAAATTGCTGTTAGTTCCAGTGTTATTGAGTTATAATTTTGGCTCAAGAGATTTTGTTTTCACATCACTGTTCAATAATTTGATGTGTATGATACAAATGTTACAGTAGCTAACTGGTTAATAACTTCTTTATCATAATGCAAAAGTGATGTTTTGATGTAGATCCTTATAACGGTATAAGGATCTATATGGAAACGTCGCTGTTACAGTATTACAAAGAAGTTGTTACTGATACGGTTTTTGTCTACTTTGTCATCCGTCAGCTTCGAAATGCCTATCAGACAATTGATACAAATGTTGTTTAGATTGAGACAGCTTGTGCACCAGTTTATCATGGTGAAAGTTTATATATTGTGGTCAACTTTTGTGATCATCACACCTCTTATATACCAGGTGGAATTTGTCTTGTGGAAAGTATTACTACTGCAATAGGGCATATACTGGTGCTGTGCCCCAGTAGATATAGCATTGATTCCACTAACACTCACTTGGTTTGTATACAATACAGTTTTTGACAATTTTCCTGCACGTACAGGAGCTAAAAGATCATCTCAATATTTCAGAGCTCTAGATAAGCTGCGTATCTGCGTAAAATACGCATCAGAAATGCGGAAATACGCAGTGAAATAAAATTCAAGCGTATCAAATACGCAACGAACATTACAGATATGCTACAAAAATAAAACTTGTGCGTATCATCAAAATATTGTGAAGTAACCCTGCGTATTCGATCAGCAAATCAGCAACTTATTTTGAAATTATAAGTTGGCATTCCGTCAACCTTGCCAAACTCCATGATGACAGTTAGATCATGATCATTTGCCATCACACTTTCTTGTGGAAGTATCGTGGTATTTTTTAGTCCTATAAAGCTCTCGAACCCGCACGACACCAGTTTGCAGGGACTAGATGAATAGTGTTTTTTAAATATTTAACTTAAATACCCACATGTGTCAAAACTAGTGGGTAACAGAAATTTGAATACGCAGATAGATTTACTGATACCCAATGATTTTAAAATGCATGGGTAAAATACCCACAACACCAAAAGCTTATCTGGAGCTCTGCATCACACTTTCTTGTGGAAGTATCGTGGTATTTTTGAGTCCTATAAAGCTCTCGAACCCGCACGACACCAGTTTGCAGGGACTAGATGAATAGTGTTTTTTAAATATTTAACTTAAATACCCACATGTGTCAAAACTAGTGGGTAACAGAAATTTGAATACGCAGATAGATTTACTGATACCCAATGATTTTAAAATGCATGGGTAAAATACCCACAACACCAAAAGCTTATCTGGAGCTCTGCATCACACTTTCTTGTGGAAGTATCGTGGTATTTTTGAGTCCTATAAAGCTCTCGAACCCACACGACACCAGTTTGCAGGGACTAGATGAATAGTGTTTTTAAATGTTTAACTTAAATACCCACATGTTTAAAAACTAGTGGGTAACAGAAATTTGAATACCCAGATAGAATTACTGATACCCAATGATTTTAAAATGCATGGATAAAATACCCACAACACCAAAAGCTTATCTGGAGCTCTGATATTTAATCAAGTACATGTACTTATGTTCCTGTTTCAGTAATGCACTTTGTATTAGGAAGTGACTATTTTTTATTCTGGTGGGGCCTGGTTTTTTTTAGGTATGGACAGGATATTATTTTACCCACTGCTTCAAAACACTCAATTTGTTTTTGTGTAAGAAGTCAAAGATACAAGGTTTTTCTCACAACTCATTTTTTGGAGACCTCAAGCATTGTCTGTGAACAGTTATGTTTTTGTATTTTTTGTAATTACAGACAACAAATTATGTTTTTATACTTTTGTTTTCCAATGCCCTCCCCTCCAGAATATTACACTGTCATTCCATCAATGGCTTCAACTCAGACATTGTGGAAGCAGAATGTCAGTTGATGTTTACGTTTTTTCTTTGGTCCCTAAGAAAAATACTTCCTTCACTTCAGAGGGCAGATATATGTTGGTTTCCAGCAAAAATATTTGTTCACAAAATTGATACCATGTTTTGGATGGAATCTGTTGAGAGTGTCTTGATATTGAGACAGTAGATGTATATATATATATAAAACAAAAATTGATGAAAAGGAAGTATGAATATTTTGTGATTGTTCTACTGTGTATCCAGACACATTTCATATAGACTTCACACAAACTTCAATTTTGAATTCCAGTTCCGTGTTAGAAGTAGAAGCAATGGTATTGAGTAGTGTTCGTGTTCCACTCCACATGGCTTCAGCTTTCACTGTGTGTCACCATTGTCTACAGTGTCTCTGAAGCTCATTCATATATTGTTGCTTCCTTGATGTGCCATGCTCAAATACCGAGGATGTATCTGCTTGAGGTCATAGCTAAATGCTTGAGTGAAACGATACAGTCAAAATCATCAGCTTGTCAAATGTGACTAAAAGAACTAACGTTAGACTAACATCTAGTCTCTGAAATGAACATATCGTACATAAAAAAACAGTTGTTCAGTTATCTTAATAAAAATATAATAAAAAGGAGCCCAGTGACTCTCTTCATTTTCAGATACTGCAGTGATCTAGACTTGCCAAACATTATAGACTTGCATGGGCTGTATTTGATATATATTTGTATCAGGGTCTGTAAGACAGACTAGAACTAACGTGTGAAGAACTGGTTATTTTTTTGTAGTTGCCAGCTATTTTCTGCATCCTATATCATATCATTTTAACTCCTGACAGGTTGGCGTCTTAATTTTCATACTTCCTTGGTCAACATGAACATGACCAATGAATTTATCTTACCGACATGTTTTAATAAGACATTGTAAAATAACTAAAACAATATACAAAATTAATAGAAAACAGCTGTTCGATTGAGCTGAGGTTAACTTGTACGATGTCACGTGACTTTCATTGACTCTGAAAATACATATGATATAAACAGTCGAGACATGGGAGTTCAGATGTATAATTACAATACAAGATATAATTATTGGAATTGTTTGTTTCTTATACGGTAATGTGTTTTCGAACAGACTTAAGAGTCGAAATGTTGGGATCACATTGTGACCAAGACTTCTCAGCCAGTCCGTTCCCACGAACGAAACTTAAGTTTACTTTAACTGCATTCAATGTATGAGTATTCAAGTTAGGTTTTGCCAGTCACTTGTCAATTACTGTCAAGTATTTGGAATGATAGTGTAAATGTTTCCTCAAGCAGAACAGACCTCATTAATCTCGGTGTTTGATGATGAAAGTTTCAGCTTTGTTATTTTTTTGCCTTTGTGATAATGTTTGATGTTAAGCTCACCTCGATGACAAGATTGGATGATTAAATTGACTTGTGTTGATGTTATTTTCTAATCTTGACTAGTCCGAGGTTTGTGTATGCTTGGACTAATTTGTGATATTTTCAAATATAATGTTTCATTACCCGGTGGAAATGGAGGTGGTCAGTTTCTTTATGGAATAAATTTATTTTAAAAAATTAAATTAATTTCCTTTACGATTTCAAGTTAATCTTTTTTAAAGAAAATTATTCATGCAGAAAGTTATTTTCTGTTGGCCTTGGGATATTTGCTTTGGTCATTATTGTGAAGGTAGGACAACCTTGAAGAATACATGTTCATGGCTCACCAACATCCAATCAAAAGCATTTACAACTCAGTATTTTGTTTTGAGCATTTAATCTTCCATGTCAAAGTTTCACTGGCAGGTGCTTCTGATGGTCACATATCCATTTTCATAAAGGTTTGTGGGGATATGGATAAGTCTGAGGTTGTTTAAAAGATTACTTTAATGATACTGTTAATGTCTTTGAGACATTGGTACAAGAGCATGAAGCCAACAGTTGTATACATATTTCAAACCCTGTTCAAATTCATTTTCTGAGATTGTCTATGGTGTTTTATGTTGATGGTTTGAACCAAACACAGGCCTCTGGCCTTTGACAGTTGCCACCTAATGTTAAAGGTATTCTGAAGACTTGACTGTTCGGCTTGGTTTGTGAAGTTTGCATATAGTTATCACAATTGCAGCTGTTTCATGCTACATGAAAATTCTAGTGTGTTCTAACCCTGGATATACAGAGGGGAGATATTTCTCTGTCCAAAAGGACAATTGGTGCCCCCTGACAGACAATCAAGCACCTGCTGGTTTCTCTGTCCCGAAGAGAAGAATGGTGCCCCCAGACTGACCATCAAGCACCTGCTGGTTTCTCTTTTCTGAAGAGAAGAGTGGTGCCCCCAGACTGACCATCAAGCACCTGCTTGTTTCTCTGTCCTGAAGAGAAGAGTGGTGCCCCCAGACTGACCATCAAGCACCTGCTTGTTTCTCTGTCCTGAAGAGAAGAGTGGTGCCCCCAGACTGACCATCAAGCACCTGCTTGTTTCTCTGTCCTGAAGAGAAGACTGGTGCCCCCAGACTGACCATCAAGCACCTGCTGGTTCATACAATCATCACTGCATGGCTGTCAGTGCTTGTGAATGTGCTTGAGAGCTTCTTGTTCAGTATTCATTGTTGTGTTTCTTCAGACTTACTGAAAAACAAATTTAAATGTATTCTTAGATATAATGTATTACAAACACTGGGAATAAAGATGTTGCTTGGTGCTAATCATGTGTCTTTTGTGATTACCATTCTACACATGAACAGTGTACCCATGAAGATTCGGGGTAGGATAGGTCTTCAGCAACCCATGCTTCCTGTAAATGGCAACTACGCTTGTGGTAAGAGGCGACTAATGGGATCGGGTGGTCGAGCTCACTGACTTGGTTGATGCATGTCATCATATCCCAATTGTGTGGATCAATGCTCATGATATCAATCACTGGATTGTTTGGTCCAGACTCGATTATTTACAGACCGCCGTCATAGAGCTGGGATATTGCTGAGTGTGGCGTAAAACAACGAACAAGCAGATAAACAGTGCACTCGTGTAGGTCTGGGGTAGAATAGGTCCTCAGCAACCTATGCTTGCCATGGACTATGGTGTTGTTAGAGATGACTAACAGAATCGGGTGGTCAGGCTTGCTGAACACATGTCATCATATCCCAATTGCATGGATTGATGCTCATGATGTCAATCACTGGATTGTCTGGCCCAGATTCGATTATTTACAAACTGCTGTCATTGCTGGAAGATTGCTGAGTGCTGCCTTAAACAACAAACAAACAAACAAACAGATGAACAGTGGGTGCAAGGCATCATCACTGGAACTCCCATACTCACTCTGGAGCGGTCGGGTAGCCTAGTGGTTAAAGCGTTCGCTTGTCACGCCGAAGACCCGGTTCGATTCCCGACATGGGTACAATGAGAGAAGCCCATTTCTGGTGTCCCCCGCCTGATATTGCTGGAATATTGCTAAAAGCGGCGTAAAACCATACTCACCTATACTCACTCTGATGAGTCGTGATGTGTTGTGGAGTTGACCTGATTCTTCAAGATGAATACTTATTCTTTAGTTACTGGGGGTCAATGATCTAATGCACTACAATTTGTTGCAAAGAGTTTCATACCTTAGCCATTCCAGGATCTGCTGACCATTGGTTTAGATTCACCCAGGTCATGATCCTGGGTTCGAACCATTCCACTGCTTGTACAGTTCACCAAAGTGGGACTGGTAAATATTTATGGCCTCTTTAAATCCGAGGATCCTCAATCTTCATCGCCCCGATTATGTTTCTAGGTTTGTCAGCACCATACCTGTGTTTGTGGGTTTCATCGAAGTGGTAAACGTATGAGACCTGCATCACTTCGGGCTTTCCTCCCACATTAAGCTGACACACCGTGATATAACTGGAATACTGTTAAAAGCGGCGTTAAACCAAACTCACTCACTTGGTTATATATAGTCTTGAGACATGTTGCACCATTTCATCATAGTTTTGTCACCGCCTCCGTGGTCTTGTGGTAGAGTGTCCGACCGGAGGTCTGAAGGTCCTGGGTTTGATCCCCGGCTGCATCATACCAAAAGACGTTCAAAGATGGTACTTGTTGTTACCCTGTCTCTGGATCAGCATTAAGGGGCTAAAACAAGGACTGGTCTGCTTGGAGTCCGTATACTGTGTCCAAGTGGGGTATTCATGTTAAACTGCAGCCTGGTATCTCAGTGTGCTAGCACTATAAAATCGGCCTACACTAGTACAAGCACACACACACACACACGCACACATGCATGCACGTGGCTATATAAGTGCAATAATCTTGGACACCCCATTAAACCCCATTTCACCTCACCTCATTGCCGTGTACTTTCAGTCGCCGACAGGCAGTGATGGGTTGATGTGTCCCCACCATGGCCAGATTACCATGAACTGTGAGGGGGCTGACAGCTCAGTCCACAAAGACTTTAACAGTACTAACTGATGGAGTATGGATTGGGTGGTCAGACTAAGCTTGACCACTAGACTATCTCTAGACGGATATTCCACGGATGAAGCAACCTGCGTCACCCGCAGGGGAAGACCGAGCTGTCCAGCACATTAACGTCCCATGTGAGACTCATCTTTCTCTCCCATAAAGATCGGGGTTAGAGCAATCAATGCTTGTAAGAGGCGACTAACGGGATCGAGTGGTCAGGCTCGCTGACTTGGTTGATGTATCTAAATTACCAAGATTGATGCTCATGATGTCAATCACTGGATTGTCTGGTCCAGACTAGAGTATTTGCAGACCACTGTCATGTAGCTGGAATATTGCTGAGTGCGGTGTTAAACAAGAAACAAGCAAAACAGATATTGCTTTCAAGAAAGGTTATCAACAGAAATTCGATGGTGCTTGGATGTTGTATCATCAACGTTTCGAAAATGAGGAGCAGCTTTCAATTTAATTTTAGTTTTGTACTTAAGACTTTAATGTCTGAGACCATGTACTTTCCTACACTGCAATATGATATATAAACTTTAATAGCTTATGCATACTTGATATATGCAGTATGTTTGTATTACTAGGGTGAATTTGTGAGTGAGAAGTAGGTTATTTTCTGTAAACAAAACAAACTAAGATGTACTGATAAGTTGTACTTTATGTTACGGGCGTTCTGCTATCCTGGGCGGAAGCACATTTTATGTAATAGGCAATTCAATAGGTAATTCTTTTTAAAAACAATAAAAGAAGAAAAAAACAAAACAAAAACAAATATGCGCGTTATTGAACACCATACTGCATTATACAAAACAAAAGGGAAACAACTCACCATGGTGTCTTTCTGCTAAAGACCCCCGAACATTTTTTCAAATAAAACTTTCAGCCCTATTCCACTTTCATCCTCGGCCCTACCCCCAAGGCGCCTATGATTGTGGGTTCGAATCCCGGTCAGCCCCAATTATGTTTCTAGGTTTGTCAGCACCAAACTGCTCGTGGGTTTCACCGAAGTGGTAAACGTCTGAGACCTGCATCACTTCTGGATTTCCTCCCACATTAAGCTGACAGTCATGATATAACTGGTATGTTGTACAAAGCAGCGTTGTATTCAATTTACTCTCACTCACTCACTCACTCACTCACTCACTCACTCACTTACTCACTCACCCACCCACCCACCCACTACCCCTGGTATTAAGTAAGTGAGTGAGTGAGTTGGGTTTAACGCAGCATTTTAACAGTATTCCAGTCATATCACGGTGTGTCAGCTTAATGTTGGAGGAAAGCCCGAAGTGTTGCAGGTCTCAAACGTTTATGAATTCGGTGAAACCCACGAGCACGGGTATGGTGCTGACAAACCTAGAAACATAATCGGGGCGAACCGGTGATTCGAACCCAGAATCATAGGTTTCTGGCGTGCCCAAGGGACGCAACTCTGCACAATAACTTTATTTTAGGGACTACCTGTTAGTCTAGGGCATAACTATATGAATACAAACAACGGTATCTACCTATTGATCGTAAATGACATCGTACACTCGCCAATAGAGAGGTAAATTCGCGTCACATCTTGCACAGCACTCGGGGGCCTATATCTCATTGGTTAGGTAATGCATGCGGATCCTGGTAAACTGGGATTTGTCAGTATCCATCACCTGGCATATCCTGCTGAAATGAACAGTTTATTGACATGTGGGCCAATAAAATCAACATCAGCTGGTAGTAAAAAGTGTTTCCGTGATGGAGCACTGCACAGCTGCATGTCAAAATGAAGCGTCCCGATATTTTCTTCAATTCTACTATAACCTGTTTTCCTCCGACTTGCCTAATAGTTCAGTTGCTGAAGTTTTCTCTGTGTGTGTGTGTGTGTGTGTGTGTGTGTGTGTGTGTCTCTTTCTCTCTCGCTCTCGCTCGCTCCCTCCCTCCCTCCCTCTCTCTCTTTCTCCCTCCCTCTCTCTCTCTCTCTCTCTCTCTCTCTCTCCCTCTCTCTCTCTCTCTCTCTCTCTCCCTCCCTCTCTCTCTCTCTCTCTCGCTCTCCCTCCCTCTCTCTCTCTCTCTCTCCCTCCCTCTCTCTCTCTCTCCCTCCCCCCTCTCTCTCTCTCTCTCTCTCTCTCTCTCTCTCTCTCTCTCTCTCTCTCTCTCACACATCCCTTTACTCATCTCCCGCTCTCCCTGATGTTAACGCTTAAACTCGTCTGAAGCTCGAAAACAAATTGGTAGTAAAAAAACAACATGTGCTAAGTTTATCAAGTTTGTTTTTTTATTGCGACACAATGCCAGCAATAAATGCATTCCCTGTCTGTGGGGCGCATATTTAATGTTGTTTATTTTACTTCGTCACTTGGTTCAGATAACCAGTCACAACGTACAGGTGAGTGCCAAGACAAACGGATAGTAACATTTCCATCATGGGGTTCCGTCTATATAAATATGATACTAATGAGCGCAGTATTCCTTGGAATATGCGAAAGCACTGTAAAGCGTAAAACAGAAAAAGTCGCACCAGATTCTTGGCAAGTATAGAACCTGGGTGCATTTAGAAGCCGGGCCGAACTTCTAAGTTTCCGCATTGCACTTTAGTACACTATAAGAGGGATAAGTTTTGAATGAGCAATTATAAATTTGTGAAGGAATTGAGATTTATTACTTTAAGTGATCTGTTTTATAGCTGCCATTACATTATTTGCCATAAATACAGTTAGTGGCCCGTTAGGGATATATGTTTTCATATCACTGATTGGGACAAATTATGCACATGCTTGTCATAAACCGACCCCTATATCAGCACGGGTTCTAGCACTCCCAGAAGCTAAATATGCATGTTTGCTCTTCTAGTGCTCCTTCGTTACTGTGAACAGGTATCTGCGTTGGTCTTTTTAAGCAATGACTTATTCACTCTGGTCGATTTCAGCGAAACAGTTTGCATGAATATAACATGGAGAATTTTATACACGATTATGCCAAGGCCATGTCACGTGTGGAAAGGCTCTCAAAGCACGATGATATACTCTGTTCGCTATCAGATATATTTATTTCATATGAGTGAAAGCCGACTTTAAGTAAGGCTTCATTGAACCTTCGATGACATGGAAATGTACAAACGGTGAAATGTTGTTCGTGTCGTAATTAGTCTTGTTTGTTTGTTTGTTGTTTAACGCCGCACTCAGTAATATGACGGCGGTCTGTAAATAATCGAGTCTGGACCAGACAATCCAGTGTTTGACATCATGGGTATCGATACACGCCATTGGGATACGTTGACATGCATCAACCAAGTCAGCGAACCTGACCACCCGATCCCGTTAGTCGCCTCTTACGCTAGGCATAGTCCTGTTACGGCAAGCATGGTTTGCCAAAGACCTATTCTATTCCGGATCTTCACTGGTCTCTTATTTAGTAAATAATATGAAAGAACTCATCGATGTAATTGACAATCGGAGATGTGATTCTCATTTATACATAATGTGTAGACTGAGAATCCCTCCCCCCCCCCCCCCCCCCCCCCCCCCCTTGTGTCCTTTGATGTATCAAATATATGTCGACAAACGTCAATAAAAGTTTTAAGCGACGAGGCTTGGTTATCGACGAATGTTGATATATTTGAAGTAAAAAGACACAAGGATTAAATTCTATTTATCATCCGAAATCATTCTTTTTCACTTTGTAAACAGTAATAATGTGTGTCTTGGGTGTACTACTACTACACTTAACCAGCTTCAGTGGCAGAGATTAGTGATGTCATTTGATTGTGACATCATGGTAATGGCATCACTAGTAGATATCACTTGTTATCATAGAATGGGTAGGTTTCTCGGCAGGATAAAGCCAAAGGATAAAAACGATATCCGTTGGGGTCATATGCGGATAGAGATGCAAATATTAAAGGTCAAGTAGGGACTGTTTTCAGTGTTTACAAAACAAACATGGAGTCGCCCTTGTCATTCGGAAATGACCATCGGGGATCTGGTGAAACTACTGGAATAATTGCTATTATTATCAAAATAAGTCTAAGATACTAAACAATGTCAAACTGTGACGTCGCTAAGGCATTTTACAAGTTTGGGCAAGTTTGTAGATATAAATTGCAAAACAATTTAGCGAGGACAATAGCCTCGCGGGGTCAGTTTCCATATCTGAGTTTGTCGACCTTTGCGGCTTGAAACCTTCGGGTGGGTAGAATGTGTGACCGTCTGAAATTATCTCCGTGACCCGAGGATCTGTAACGTTGCTCATGCTGTCAACCACTAGTTAGACGGAAACAGCCTCCTTTATATTATATTAGCTGGTGATTCGACCATAGCCTGTGAAGATGCAACATGGCATAAAGTGTTCAGCTTTCTCCGAGATTGATTGTAAAGATGCCGAGTCTAATATCATGTTCATAATAGCATATACAGTACACGATCACCACCATGTTAGCCAACGCATCTGCTTTCAACGGAAAGTCTAGCTTCAAACTCGGTTCAACCTTGGGATCTCGCGAGATCATCGACTCACCGAGACGTGTACATATTGTCTAAAACAAAGAAATAAAATCCAACAGCAAAAAAATGAAACATTGTTAAAACAAGTTTTCAAAAACTATTTCCAGCGGTTTTAACGCATTCGAGAAGGACAAACATATACCACGGACCCCCAGATAACCGGAAATCTCGCCTTCCGGACAATATTTACTTGAAATTAAATAAATACCACATGAAATGCTTCTTTTATTCGGAAATTCAGTTTCTGGATCCTAACCGTGAATTTCAAATACCAACAGTGCAAAATACACCGTTGTGGCCACACACCGGACCAAACCGGACAGCACCGACGCTTGACGATGTTTGTTTTGTAATCCATCACCCGACAGCCGTCATCCAAGGGGTGGGTATCATGTGATCGGCGTGTTAATTAGTTACATGAAGAATGAGAATAATGATAACATTTTATTGAAGTATCACGTGTTATACACGTGATGTATCGGAATGTAGGCATGTGGTTTTGTCATATCATTGTCACTACGACGTCTTCGCCAGAGTAACGCTTCACCCACAGAGGAACTGACTCGTACCGTATTTCCTCTATCAGACGCCGGGTCAATTGTTCAGTGCAAAAAATAGAAGCCGGGCCTCTAATAGACGCCGGGTCGATTGTTCAGTGCAAAAAATAGAAGCCGGGCCTCTTATAGACGCCGGGTCAATTGTTCAGTGCAAAAAATAGAAGCCGGGCCTCTAATAGACGCCGGGTCAATTGTTCAGTGCAAAATATAGAAGCCGGGCCTCTAATAGACGCCGGGTCAATTGTTCAGTGCAAAAAATAGAAGCCGGGCCTCTAATAGACGCCGGGTCAATTGTTCAGTGCAAAAAATAGAAGCCGGGCCTCTAATAGAAGCCGGGTCGATTGTTCAGTGCAAAAAATAGAAGCCGGGCCTCTAATAGACGCCGGGTCAATTGTTCAGTGCAAAAAACAGAAGCCGGCCCTCTAATAGAAGCCGGGTCGATTGTTCAGTGCAAAAAATAGAAGCCGGGCCTCTAATAGAAGCCAGGTCGATTGTTCAGTGCAAAAAATAGAAGCCGGGCCTCTAATAGAAGCCAGGTCGATTGTTCAGTGCAAAAAATAGAAGCCGGGCCTCTAATAGAAGCCGGGTCGATTGTTCAGTGCAAAAAATAGAAGCCGGGCCTCTAATAGAAGCCGGGTCGATTGTTCAGTGCAAAAAATAGAAGCCGGGCCTCTAATAGAAGCCGGGTCGATTGTTCAGTGCAAAAAATAGAAGCCGGGTCGATCAATTGATACAATGGGGGTATTAATGGGGGTATTAATAGAAGCCGGGCCTCTAATTGACGCCGGGTCAAAGGCTTGTCCGAAATAAATAGAAGCCCGAGCGTCTAATAGAGGAAATACGGTAATTGTCAAAAAGTGTTAAAAGCGAAAGCACTCGTGATGTTGATAAAAACATTTACCCCCTCTGATAGGGACAATTTATGTACATGCTTTTCATAAACCGACCCCAATAAGAGCACGGGCTCCAGCACTTCAAGAAGCTAAATATGCATGTTTGCTCTTCTAGTGCTCCTTCGTCACTGTGAACAGGTATCTGCGTTGGTCTTTTTAAGCAATGACTTATTCACTCTGGTCGATTTCAGCGAAACAGTTTGCATGAATATAACATGGAGAATGTTATACACGATTATGCCAAGGCCATGTCAGGTGTGGAAAGGCTCTCAAAGCACGATGATATACTCTGTTAGTTATCAGATATATTTATTTCATATGAGTGAAAGCCGACTTTAAGTAAGGCTTCATTGAACCTTCGATGACATGAAAATGTACAAACGGTGAGCATGCTGTTCGTGTCGTAATAAGTTGGTTTTGTTTGTTTGTTTGTTTGTTTGTTTTTTGTTGAACGCCGCACTCACCAATATTCCAGCAATATGACGGCGGTCTGTAAATAATCGAGTCTGGACCAGACAATCCAGTGTTTTGACATCATGGGTATCTATCCACGCATTGGGATACGATGACATGCATCAACCAAGTCAGCGAGCCTGACCACCCGATCCCGTTAGTCGCCTCTTATGACAAGCATAGTCCTGTTACGGCAAGCATGGGTTGCCAAAGACCTATTCTATTCCGGGTCTTCACTGGTCTCTTATTTAGAAAATAATATGAAAGAACTCATCGATGTAATTGACAATCGGAGATGTGATTCTCATTAATACATTTAAAACATTTACCCCCTCCTAGCGTCTTTCATTCTCCATCACGTTTACACGCTCCCACTGTATAACGCCCATTTCATCCCAGCCTACACCCTGAACCGCTCATATTTTCACAATCACAAACGCTGCTTAAAGAGGATTTTAATCATAAAATTCCATTCGATCATAATGTATTTCTAGATTACATTTTTCGCACATCGATGACTTCAAACTAAGCTTTGATCTCGTGAAGGTAAACATGCCATGGCTATTATTAATGTTTATGTGTGGCAGGGTGCCCTAACCTCCCCGTTACAACCGTGTACAAAACAAGTGTATTATCTAAACAAGGCTAAACATGCATTTCTTCAACCGTTTTACGGGGCGGTTGGGTAGCCTAGTGGTTAAAGTGTTCGCTCGTCACGCCGAAGATCCGGATTCGATTCCCGACATGGGTACAATGTGTGAAGCCCATTTCTGGTGTCCCCCGCCTGATATTGCTGGAATATTGCTAAAAGCGGCGTAAAACCATACTCACCTATACTCACTCTGATGAGTCGTGATGTGTTGTGGAGTTGACCTGATTCTTCAAGATGAATACTTATTCTTTAGTTACTGGGGGTCAATGATCTAATGCACTACAATTTGTTGCAAAGAGTTTCATACCTTAGCCATTCCAGGATCTGCTGACCATTGGTTTAGATTCACCCAGGTCATGATCCTGGGTTCGAACCATTCCACTGCTTGTACAGTTCACCAAAGTGGGACTGGTAAATATTTATGGCCTCTTTAAATCCGAGGATCGTCAATCTTCATCGCCCCGATTATGTTTCTAGGTTTGTCAGCACCATACCTGTGTTTGTGGGTTTCATCGAAGTGGTAAACGTATGAGACCTGCATCACTTCGGGCTTTCCTCCCACATTAAGCTGACACACCGTGATATAACTGGAATACTGTTAAAAGCGGCGTTAAACCAAACTCACTCACTTGGTTATATATAGTCTTGAGACATGTTGCACCATTTCATCATAGTTTTGTCACCGCCTCCGTGGTCTTGTGGTAGAGTGTCCGACCGGAGGTCTGAAGGTCCTGGGTTTGATCCCCGGCTGCATCATACCAAAAGACGTTCAAAGATGGTACTTGTTGTTACCCTGTCTCTGGATCAGCATTAAGGGGCTAAAACAAGGACTGGTCTGCTTGGAGTCCGTATACTGTGTCCAAGTGGGGTATTCATGTTAAACTGCAGCCTGGTATCTCAGTGTGCTAGCACTATAAAATCGGCCTACACTAGTACAAGCACACACACACACACACGCACACATGCATGCACGTGGCTATATAAGTGCAATAATCTTGGACACCCCATTAAACCCCATTTCACCTCACCTCATTGCCGTGTACTTTCAGTCGCCGACAGGCAGTGATGGGTTGATGTGTCCCCACCATGGCCAGATTACCATGAACTGTGAGGGGGCTGACAGCTCAGTCCACAAAGACTTTAACAGTACTAACTGATGGAGTATGGATTGGGTGGTCAGACTAAGCTTGACCACTAGACTATCTCTAGACGGATATTCCACGGATGAAGCAACCTGCGTCACCCGCAGGGGAAGACCGAGCTGTCCAGCACATTAACGTCCCATGTGAGACTCATCTTTCTCTCCCATAAAGATCGGGGTTAGAGCAATCAATGCTTGTAAGAGGCGACTAACGGGATCGAGTGGTCAGGCTCGCTGACTTGGTTGATGTATCTAAATTACCAAGATTGATGCTCATGATGTCAATCACTGGATTGTCTGGTCCAGACTAGAGTATTTGCAGACCACTGTCATGTAGCTGGAATATTGCTGAGTGCGGTGTTAAACAAGAAACAAGCAAAACAGATATTGCTTTCAAGAAAGGTTATCAACAGAAATTCGATGGTGCTTGGATGTTGTATCATCAACGTTTCGAAAATGAGGAGCAGCTTTCAATTTAATTTTAGTTTTGTACTTAAGACTTTAATGTCTGAGACCATGTACTTTCCTACACTGCAATATGATATATAAACTTTAATAGCTTATGCATACTTGATATATGCAGTATGTTTGTATTACTAGGGTGAATTTGTGAGTGAGAAGTAGGTTATTTTCTGTAAACAAAACAAACTAAGATGTACTGATAAGTTGTACTTTATGTTACGGGCGTTCTGCTATCCGGGGCGGAAGCACATTTTATGTAATAGGCAATTCAATAGGTAATTCTTTTTAAAAACAATAAAAGAAGAAAAAAACAAAACAAAAACAAATATGCGCGTTATTGAACACCATACTGCATTATACAAAACAAAAGGGAAACAACTCACCATGGTGTCTTTCTGCTAAAGACCCCCGAACATTTTTTCAAATAAAACTTTCAGCCCTATTCCACTTTCATCCTCGGCCCTACCCCCAAGGCGCCTATGATTGTGGGTTCGAATCCCGGTCAGCCCCAATTATGTTTCTCAGTTTGTCAGCACCAAACTGCTCGTGGGTTTCACCGAAGTGGTAAACGTCTGAGACCTGCATCACTTCTGGATTTCCTCCCACATTAAGCTGACAGTCATGATATAACTGGTATGTTGTACAAAGCAGCGTTGTATTCAATTTACTCTCACTCACTCACTCACTCACTCACTTACTCACTCACCCACCCACTACCCCTGGTATTAAGTAAGTGAGTGAGTGAGTTGGGTTTAACGCAGCATTTTAACAGTATTCCAGTCATATCACGGTGTGTCAGCTTAATGTTGGAGGAAAGCCCGAAGTGTTGCAGGTCTCAAACGTTTATGAATTCGGTGAAACCCACGAGCACGGGTATGGTGCTGACAAACCTAGAAACATAATCGGGGCGAACCGGTGATTCGAACCCAGAATCATAGGTTTCTGGCGTGCCCAAGGGACGCAACTCTGCACAATAACTTTATTTTAGGGACTACCTGTTAGTCTAGGGCATAACCATATGAATACAAACAACGGTATCTACCTATTGATCGTAAATGACATCGTACACTCGCCAATAGAGAGGTAAATTCGCGTCACATCTTGCACAGCACTCGGGGGCCTATATCTCATTGGTTAGGTAATGCATGCGGATCCTGGTAAACTGGGATTTGTCAATATCCATCACCTGGCATATCCTGCTGAAATGAACAGTTTATTGACATGTGGGCCAATAAAATCAACATCAGCTGGTAGTAAAAAGTGTTTCCGTGATGGAGCACTGCACAGCTGCATGTCAAAATGAAGCGTCCCGATATTTTCTTCAATTCTACTATAACCTGTTTTCCTCCGACTTGCCTAATAGTTCAGTTGCTGAAGTTTTCTCTGTGTGTGTGTGTGTGTGTGTGTCTCTCTCTCTCTCTTTCTCTCTCGCTCTCGCTCGCTCCCTCCCTCCCTCCCTCTCTCTCTTTCTCCCTCCCCTCTCTCTCTCTCTCTCTCTCTCCCTCTCTCTCTCTCTCTCTCGCTCTCCCTCCCTCCCCCTCTCTCCCTCCCTCCCTCCCTCTCTCTCTCCCTCCCTCTCTCTCTCTCTCTCTCTCTCACACATCCCTTTACTCATCTCCCGCTCTCCCTGATGTTAACGCTTAAACTCGTCTGAAGCTCGAAAACAAATTGGTAGTAAAAAAACAACATGTGCTAAGTTTATCAAGTTTGTTTTTTTATTGCGACACAATGCCAGCAATAAATGCATTCCCTGTCTGTGGGGCGCATATTTAATGTTGTTTATTTTACTTCGTCACTTGGTTCAGATAACCAGTCACAACGTACAGGTGAGTGCCAAGACAAACGGATAGTAACATTTCCATCATGGGGTTCCGTCTATATAAATATGATACTAATGAGCGCAGTATTCCTTGGAATATGCGAAAGCACTGTAAAGCGTAAAACAGAAAAAGTCGCACCAGATTCTTGGCAAGTATAGAACCTGGGTGCATTTAGAAGCCGGGCCGAACTTCTAAGTTTCTGCATTGCACTTTAGTACACTATAAGAGGGATAAGTTTTGAATGAGCAATTATAAATTTGTGAAGGAATTGAGATTTATTACTTTAAGTGATCTGTTTTATAGCTGCCATTACATTATTTGCCATAAATACAGTTAGTGGCCCGTTAGGGATATATGTTTTCATATCACTGATTGGGACAAATTATGCACATGCTTGTCATAAACCGACCCCTATATCAGCACGGGTTCTAGCACTCCCAGAAGCTAAATATGCATGTTTGCTCTTCTAGTGCTCCTTCGTTACTGTGAACAGGTATCTGCGTTGGTCTTTTTAAGCAATGACTTATTCACTCTGGTCGATTTCAGCGAAACAGTTTGCATGAATATAACATGGAGAATTTTATACACGATTATGCCAAGGCCATGTCACGTGTGGAAAGGCTCTCAAAGCACGATGATATACTTTGTTCGGTATCAGATATATTTATTTCATATGAGTGAAAGCCGACTTTAAGTAAGGCTTCATTGAACCTTCGATGACATGGAAATGTACAAACGGTGAAATGTTGTTCGTGTCGTAATTAGTCTTGTTTGTTTGTTTGTTGTTTAACGCCGCACTCAGCAATATGACGGCGGTCTGTAAATAATCGAGTCTGGACCAGACAAACCAGTGTTTGACATCATGGGTATCGATACACGCCATTGGGATACGATGACATGCATCAACCAAGTCAGCGAACCTGACCACCCGATCCCGTTAGTCGCCTCTTACGCTAGGCATAGTCCTGTTACGGCAAGCATGGATTGCCAAAGACCTATTCTATTCCGGATCTTCACTGGTCTCTTATTTAGTAAATAATATGAAAGAACTCATCGATATAATTGACAATCGGAGACGTGATTCTCATTTATACATAATGTGTAGACTGAGAATCCCTCCCCCCCCCCCCCCTCCCCCCAAACGTCAATAAAAGTTTTAAGCGACGAGGCTTGGTTATCGAGGAATGTTGATATATTTGAAGTAAAAAGACACAAGGGTTAAATTCTATTTATCATCCGAAATCATTCTTTTTCACTTTGTAAACAATAATAATATGTGTCTTTGGTGTAAAAACTACACTTAACCAGCTTCAGTGGCAGAGATTAGTGATGTCATTTGATTGTGACATCATGGTAATGGCATCACTAGTAGATATCACTTGTTATCATAGAATGGGTAGGTTTCTCGGCAGGATAAAGCCAAAGGATAAAAACGATATCCGTTGGGGTCATATGCGGATAGAGATGCAAATATTAAAGGTCAAGTAGGGACTGTTTTCAGTGTTTACAAAACAAACATGGAGTCGCCCTTGTCATTCGGAAATAACCATCGGGGATCTGGTGAAACTACTGGAATAATTGCTATTATTATCAAAATAAGTCTAAGATACTAAACAATGTCAAACTGTGACGTCGCTAAGGCATTTTACAAGTTTGGGCAAATTTGTAGATATAAATTGCAAAACAATTTAGCGAGGACAATAGCCTCGCGGGGTCAGTTTCCATGTCTGAGTTTGTCGACCTCTGCGACTTGAAACCTTCGGGTGGGTAGAATGTGTGACCGTCTGAAATTATCTCCGTGACCCGAGGATCTGTAACGTTGCTCATGCTGTCAACCACTAGTTAGACGGAAACAGCCTCCTTTTTATTATATTAGCTGGTGATTCGACCATAGCCTGTGAAGATTCAACATGGCATAAAGTTTTCAGCTTTCTCCGAGATTGATTGTAAAGATGCCGAGTCTAATATCATGTTCATAATAGCATATACAGTACACGATCACCACCATGTTAGCCAACGCATCTGCTTTCAACGGAAAGTCTAGCTTCAAACTCGGTTCAACCTTGGGATCTCGCGAGATCATCGACTCACCGAGACGTGTACATATTGTCTAAAACAAAGAAATAAAATCCAACAGCAAAAAATGAAACATTGTTAAAACAAGTTTTCAAAAACTATTTCCAGCGGTTTTAACGCATTCGAGAATGACAAACATATACCACGGAACCCCAGATAACCGGAAACCTCGCCTTCCGGACAATATTTACTTGAAATTAAATAAATACCACATGAAATGCTTCTTTTATTCGGAAATTCAGTTTCTGGATCCTAACCGTGAATTTCAAATACCAACAGTGCAAAATACACCCTTGTGTCCACACAACGGACCAAACCGGACAGCACCGACGCTTGACGATGTTTGTTTTGTAATCCATCACCCGACAGCTGTCATCCAAGGGGCGGGTATCATGTGATCGGCGTGTTAATTAGTTACATGAAGAATGAGAATAATGATAACATTTTATTGAAGTGTCACGTGTTATACACGTGATGTATCGGAATGTAGGCATGTGGTATTGTCATATCATTGTGACTACGACGTCTTCGCCAGAGTAACGCTTCACCCACAGAGGAACTGACTCGTACCGTATTTCCTCTATCAGACGCCGGGTCAATTGTTCAGTGCAAAAAATAGAAGCCGGGCCTCTAATAGACGCCGGGTCAATTGTTCAGTGCAAAAAATAGAAGCCGGGCCTCTAATAGACGCCGGGTCAATTGTTCAGTGCAAAAAATAGAAGCCGGGGCTCTAATAGACGCCGGGTCAATTGTTCAGTGCAAAAAATAGAAGCCGGGCCTCTAATAGACGCCGGGTCAATTGTTCAGTGCAAAAAATAGAAGCCGGGCCTCTAATAGAAGCCGGGTCGATTGTTCAGTGCAAAAAATAGAAGCCGGGCCTCTAATAGAAGCCGGGTCGATTGTTCAGTGCAAAAAATAGAAGCCGGGCCTCTCATAGACGCCGGGTCGATCAATTGATACAATGGGGGTATTAATGGGGGTATTAATAGAAGCCGGGCCTCTAATTGACGCCGGGTCAAAGGCTTGTCCGAAATAAATAGAAGCCCGAGCGTCTAATAGAGGAAATACGGTAATTGTCAAAAAGTGTTAACAGCGAAAGCACTCGTGATGTTGATAAAAACATTTACCCCCTCTGATAGGGACAATTTATGTACATGCTTTTCATAAACCGACCCCAATAAGAGCACGGGCTCCAGCACTTCAAGAAGCTAAATATGCATGTTTGCTCTTCTAGTGCTCCTTCGTTACTGTGCACAGGTATCTGCGTTGGTCTTTTTAAGCAATGACTTATTCACTCTGGTCGATTTCAGCGAAACAGTTTGCATGAATATAACATGGAGAATGTTATACACGATTATGCCAAGGCCATGTCACGTGTGGAAAGGCTCTCAAAGCACGATGATATACTCTGTTAGTTATCAGATATATTTATTTCATATGAGTGAAAGCCGACTTTAAGTAAGGCTTCATTGAACCTTCGATGACATGAAAATGTACAAACGGTGAGCATGCTGTTCGTGTCGTAATTAGTCTTGTTTGTTTGTTTGTTGTTTAACGCCGCACTCAGCAATATGACGGCGGTCTGTAAATAATCGAGTCTGGACCAGACAATCCAGTGTTTGACATCATGTGTATCTATCCATGCATTGGGATACGATGACATGCATCAACCAAGTCAGCGAGCCTGACCACCCGATCCCGTTAGTCGCCTCTTATGACAAGCATAGTCCTGTTACGGCAAGCATGGGTTGCCAAAGACCTATTCTATTCCGGATCTTCACTGGTCTCTTATTTAGAAAATAATATGAAAGAACTCATCGATGTAATTGACAATCGGAGATGTGATTCTCATTAATACATTTAAAACATTTACCCCCTCCTAGCGTCTTTCATTCTCCATCACGTTTACACGCTCCCACTGTATAACGCCCATTTCATCCCAGCCTACACCCTCAACCGCTCATAGTTTCACAATCACAAACGCTGCTTAAAGAGGATTTTAATCATAAAATTCCATTCGATCATAATGTATTTCTAGATTACATTTTTCGCACATCGATGACTTCAAACTTAGCTTTGATCTCGTGAAGGTAAACATGCCATGGCTATTATTAATGTTTATGTGTGGCAGGGTGCCCTAACCTCCCCGTCACAACCGTGTACAAAACAAGTGTATTATCTAACAAGGCTAAACATGCATTTCTTTAACTGTTTTACGAGGCGGTCGGGTAGCCTAATGGTTAAAGTGTTCGCTCGTCACGCCGAAGACCCGGATTCGATTCCCGACATGGGTACAATGTGTGAAGCCCATTTCTGGTGTCCCCCTGCCGTGATATTGCTGGAATATTGCTAGAAGCGGCGTAAAACCATACTCACTCACTCAACTGTTTAAATAACAAAGGGCGTTGTCACAGCATGCCATGCAGGTATGTACAACACAATGCTTTTTTTATTTATCAATCGGTCGAGCCATCAAAAACCAAACTTCTACCGTTCATTTCACATATACCTCTGTAGAATTTGGGTAGGGGAGGTTTTCTAGTCAGCATTAGATTGATTCAGATATCCGGTAAGTCGTTTATCCGGACAATATTTAAGAAAACGCAAGTGTCCGGATAAGTGAGGTTCGACTTAAAAGATTTTCAATACGTGGATTCACACATTATAAATCCATGTTGGGAATCGAACCCGGGTCTTCCACAAGGTTACCTCGACGCCTTTTCGTTGATAAACTAGTATATCGACATCTTGAACATACATGTATTTGGAATTCGATAAGAACGATCGCAGAACCTTGGCAGACTTGGCAACAATGCCTTCATGCCCTGGTTTCGCCATCTCGTCTGCGTTTTATCATTGATAATTACTCGTTTATTTTCCAGAAGGTGTTATTTCACTCCAGTTCGCCCGTGTGTTTTTCCTGTTTATTGGCAATGTCTACAAAGGACCTGTTAGATGTATACGTCACTCTGTAAACACATTTATGTAAAGTCCGCCTTGTGAATATGATCCCTTGTCTTTCTAGAACCTGCTACAGTCGTGTCGCGAGGCAAGCGCATTTGGGAGGTTAAAACTTCACGTGTTCTCCAGCTGCCCAAAACATGGAAAACCTTCCAATTTGGGTCGAAAATTATAACGAAATGTTCAAACATGACAATAATATTATAACAATGTATTAATAGTCAATAATGCCAAATAAATAATGATGTTTATACTCTTATTGGATTGATATCTTCAGACCTTTCTAACAGCATAAATGGTTAGTGTGTGAGTGAGAGTTTTTCAGCTGTGTTCTGATCGACTCTATAGGCCTGGTAAACCACTGGTTAATGGGGGGGGGGGGGGGGGGGGGGCACGGGGGGCACGGGTGGCCCAGTCGTCTAAGGCGCCGCGATTCGCTGTGCAGAGTTGCGTCCCTTGGGCACGCCAGAAACCTATGATTGTGGGTTCGAATCCCGGTTCGCCCCGATTTTGTTTCTAGGTTTGTCAGCACCATACCCGTGCTCGTGGGTTTCACCGAAGTGGTCAACGTCTGAGACCTGCATCACTTGGGGCTTTCCTCCCACATTAAGCTGACACGCCGTGATATAACTGGAATACTGTTAAAAGCGGCGTTAAACCCAACTCACTCACTCACTGGTTAATGCCACGCGCAACGATTCACACCGTCGGTGTACGATGACACATACAGGTCATTGTAACCATCCGGTCACTATTTTAGTTCTCTCTCACTCACTCACTCACTCACTCACTCACTCACTCACTCTCACTCACTCACTCACTCACTCACTCTCACTCACTCACTCACTCACTCACTCACTCGATAAACCTGCATGGGATATTGAGGACATATAGTCTGCCCGTAATCCCCGCGGCACTGATGATGTGGAGTCAAACCTGTGTATGGGATGAGCTATATTATTCGGAGTTATTATTTCAAATAAAAAGAAGTCTACTAAAATATTAATAACACTTTAAAAATAAATCTAAATGTTTTTATTTGTGAAAATATGAGAAATACGTCACTTCAAATCAGACAAAGTATGTCCAACACATGTTATAAAGGATGATATTTGTATATCAGAGAATCTGAATTCTGAATCTGTGTTGAGTCAGACTTTCACCTGATTTAAGAAACTAGACACGTGTACTTTACAGAATGTAATTAATGAATGTCAGGGTGACCTGACCTAGTTAACGTCAGTGAAGCCTGTAAAGTCATATAACAAATACGTAACGGCCAGTTCAATCCTCGTTGAGAATGTTATCAAGTACAACGTTAAATAAAACACTGCGACGAGCGGTTATATTACATCAATGCAATTAGCAAACTCGTTTTGTTGAACGAGCGTGAAAGTAATGTGATTTGATCTCATAAATCTCCGGGAAAACAGATGCTAACTATCATATTCCACCACATATAAAAAGTGTTTCTGATTTCAGGGGGCGGTCGGGTAGCCTAGTGGTTAAAGCGTTTGCTCGTCACGCAGAAGACCCGGGTTCGATTCCCAACATGTGTACAATGTGTGAAGCCCATTTCTGGTGTCCCCCGCCGTGATATTGCTGGAATATTGCTAAAAGCGGCGTAAAACCATACCCACTCACTCTGATTGCAGTGCAGTTGCAGATGAATTTATTTATCCATCCATCTAATCCACCTGCCAAGCATTTTAACGATTCTCAATGCTGATTGCTCAATTGAAGCCATATGACGTCAGGGTGCTTCAGTGTTGAGAAAATACGATATGCATCATCCATTGTTCATGTGGTCACGAATTGATTTTATTACCCATGAGGGCAAACATATCGGGGTTCATAAAAATCATATGTGCCCTAGGGTCAGATCACGTGACGAGACAACAGTGTATTGTTTCCATCATCCGGACGGCATTGTTGACGTCAATCGAATTTGATTATGACGTGAAGTCGGAATGACATCACACTAGAAACGACGTCATAGCTGAAGATTGTTGACGTCATTCAACAAATTGTGGTTCCGCTGCCGTTGCGACATGCTATCCTGATAGGTAAACACTAAAACTCGTCTCTGTATGTAGACATCTTCTTTGGTAATAAATAGAACATTATATTCGTGATCATGTCATAGTATATGTACGAGTGTCGTAAGCAAAGTATGACATGAACACTCATATAATATGCTCTATACATAACGTCGTCTGAACTATAAGGTGCTTTCAGTGAAGTTCAGTATATATTCCCAAGCGGGAACGAGCGTAATTCATTAATTCTGACACGGGTTTCGTAAATTCAGTAAGAAACAGGCAAATGTAACAGTCTCTGTATAACCATACTTGATATGATAGCTGTTATGAAGAATGTCCTCCAGTACACGCTGTGACGTCATGATTATTATGACGTCATAAAATGAACCAGCTATGATGTCTTTGCATCAGATCAACAATACTGAAGATCGCACGAAATCTGTATTACGTGTATTATATGTCATAATTGTGTAATGTTTTTGAAAAGGTTTACGCGATAAAGTGTCTCAGTTCTTAATTAACTCTTAATTTTGACCCATATGGATAATAAAAATATGTATTAGTACACGTGTAATAATCATCCCTAAGGCGTAGTACAGACACCATTGTTGACGTAATAATTGTATCGTTACATCAATATGACATATACACTTCCATGATATCATCTCTATAGTCTATACCTATATAACACATGCGAGCGAATCCCATTTGCTCATTATGTCAATCACTGGATTGTCTGGTCCAGACTCGATTATTTGCAGTCCGCCGTCATATAGCTGGAATATTGCTGAGTGCGGCGTTAAACAGCAAACCAACCAACATGCGAGCGATGTACGAAACAGATTCGGGAGAAAATTGAGCATCTGGTACATACCCAACAGTACGTGCTTGCTGACACCTGTCAGTATCTGTCAGTATTTACCTGCGCATAAGGCGTATAAAGGCTGTATGTAGACTTGTTCAAGTCTCTATAGACTGACACTTAGGCTCTGCAAACATTTTCTTTAAATAATTGTAATCTGTTGTTATGTGTGTTTTTTTAAATTACCACCTCTGCTGTTTACTGTTGATCCATTGTGTGGTTGACGTGATTGTGGAATCAATGTTACTGGACTTGTTTTTTTTAAATTTAGACTTGCCTAGGCTTTTAGTATGTGTATATATTTAAGTGTGTGTGTGTGTGTGTGTGTGTGTGTGTGTGTGTGTGTCGCAGGACTACAATCTTTAAGACAATAATTATGAGTTTATAACATACTTTCTAAATCATATTAATAATAAGAACAAGTTTTCCCTATAAAAGCCTGGTACAGCTTTGGAGCAAGGCTAGGCTATATGTCATGTCACTGAATCAGCCTGAAGCTATGGGAGATATGTCGATTAAATAAACAAAGTAATAAATATGTACTAAATGATGAAGTCGTATCCTGTTACAACACTATGTCCGTTAAAGTCACTGTCTTGTTAGGCTAAATATACTGAAACAAATGTTTCTCGTGCATGTAGCTCAAAACTTTTAAAAAATGATAGCAGAAAGTGAACATATTCAAGTCTGAGATAACAGTGTTACAAGGGTGTTTAGAGTTTTGGGTGAGTTTGGGGTCTCAAATCACAAATATAGCTGGTATGCAGAGGAGGGGCGATCAGGTAGCCTAGTGGTTAAAGCGTTCGCTCGTCACGTCAAAGACCAGGGTTCGATTCCCGACATGGGTACAATGTGTGAAGCCCATTTCTTGTGTCCCCCGTTCGCGATATTGCTGGAATATTGCTAAAAGCGGCGTAAAACCACACTCACTCCTATGTAGTGACTTTTAACTTTTGTTCTGAGGGACAGTCTCTGGTTAAGTTATATATGGAGACATTTTGACAACTTGAAACGATAGAAATTGACATTACACAGCTGTATTTTACACAGAAAAATACCGATTTGTCGCTGACAAAAGCCAGTTGAATGACAGGGAAATAAAAAAGGCTGACACTGATTTGAGGAATGACGAATCAAATACAGTATTTTTTCACAGCCGTAATAATATTCCAGGTATGCGGCTATAAAACCCCACATCGCCTGATTCGAAACCTGACTCCGCAGGTCAAAGTGGAAGTTATGTGATACACATAAATGCGTGTGAAAAACACATTGAGGACAGTTTGTAAACATTATCGCCCATTGTCATTCGTGCAGTATGGTGTGGCGTGATGATGACGTCACATCACGTGAGCACGTTTTATGGAAGAAACTTGTAGGTGTATGTGCATATATGTTACCCGTGAAGATCCGGGGTAGAATAGGTCTTCAGCAACCAATGCTTGCTGTAAAAGGCGACTATGGTTGTCGTAAGAGGCGACTAACGGGATCGGGTGGTCAGGCTCGCTGACTTGGTTGATGCATGTCATCGATCCCAATTGCGTGGATCGATGTTCATGATGTCAATCACTGGATTGTCTGGTCCAGACTCGATTATATACAGACCGCCGTCATATAGCTGGAATATTGCTGCGTGCGGCGTTAAACAACAAACAAACAAACAAAACATATGTTGGTAGCAACGGTGCATCTCATATGGTGCTGCTAGCCTTGCTCCAAGGCTATACTGAATGATAAGACCATGGATGTATAGTGATTCTATCCTTGCAAGAGGCAAGTCTAGATGAGCAGACAGTACAAGGAACAGTCTGTTATAGAGACCAATTGTTCTTACTGTTTATATAATCTATGAATTATGATTTCAACCAATAATTATTTCCCGAGAGACTGGTGTAAGTCAATGATGCTACCCACTGCCTGAAATGCAGCAAAAATTATGTTTTATTCTGTTGGTCAGTGCCAACGACCCGGGGTATACCTGAAAAATCTTTGTCAAAATTAGGAGGTCCTGTAATTTCCGGAAATACGGCTCCGGAAGTTGTAACATGTAACAACCTGTCAGCAATCATGCACGCGGAGTCCATACTATGCTTAATAACTCAACAGCGTGTTTACCCTTGGTTTGTTTGTTTGTTTGTTTGTTTAACGCCGCACTCAGCAATATTCCACCTGTATGATGGCGCTTTGTAAATAAACGAGTCTGGACCAGACAATCCAGTGATTGACGTCATGAGCATCGATACACGCAATTGGGATACGATGACATGCATCAACCTAGTCAGCGAGCCTGACCACCCGATCCCGTTAGTCGCCTTTTTCGACAAGCATAGACGCCTTTTACGGCAAGCATGGGTTGCTGAAGACCTATTTTACCCCGGACCTTCACGTGTCGTTTACCCGTGGTGATATTGGACTTTTGTGTTAAGTTAATGCAGTGTCGCTATTAAAATGGCATGCGTGTATTTAAATTGGCTTGCAAACAACCTCCTTTCATGGGTAATTTTTTTTTTTCAATTGACTTCAAGCTATGTTTGCTAACACCATGCATGGCAAATATATGTATATTTACACAGTTGGAGGGGGTCATCGAGAACTAACAGCACAATATATGTGGTGATTGAGTTACATGTCAACATACTTTAAGTCGCCGCATTGTCTGTGTGAGTTCATGGTGAAATACAGCCCAGCCCCGAGATCAACTGTCACCCCCGGGGGATTCCGGGTTTGAACAGGTCCCCAGCACCCTCTGTCGGACGACGCGCCGGAACGGATCAGGGGTCAGGATGGGTGACTTGGCGTGACATCGTACCCCGAGTTGAATGTTGATCCTGATATCAATCATAGTATGTCTGGTCCAGACTCGATTATTTCCAAGCCTCTTTTATTTTATAGCAGGGCCTTTGTTAAACAACAAATAAAACAAAATGTTTCGAAAATGTCCATTTCGGTCCGTTCCATATTTAGACCCGTGAAGATCCGGGGTAGAATAGGTCTTCAGCAACCAATGCTTGCCGTAAAAGGCGACTATGCTTGTGGTAAGGGGCGACTAACCGGATCGGGTGGTCAGGCTCGCTGACTTGGTTGATACATGTCATCGTATCCCACTCGCGTGGATCGATGCTCATGATGTCAATCACTGGATTGTCTAGTCCAGATTCGATTGTTTGCAGACCGCCGTCATATAGCTGGAATATTGCTGAGTGCGGCGTTAAACAACAAACAAACAAACCATATATGGAACGCACACACGCATGCGCATTTATGGTCGTGGAGGGTGCACTTGTCAATATTTTTGCGCATGATGTATGCAGGCTCTCGAACAACGAAATTTATTCCAGGTATGCGGATTTATGTCACCGTTTCTGTTTATCCATTCGTACATAAACAGTTGGCACATTCACTTGACAATAAACGCCATGTCATCTGAATGGATATATTATGCGGTTGATTGGGTATGGTATTGCATCGCTCTTGGTTGGCAAGTCGCCGAAAACCAGGCAACTGGTGCCAGAAGACTTGTATAGCGAAATATATGTACAAAGGATACAAGTTATACATATCAACACCAGAATAATTGTATTCATGTATTGGGTGAGGGCAGTTGTGTATTTGTCACTGTATTCAAAATATGGTATACATTCTAAGTTAAACAATTCAAAGAGACCTGTGAAGATTCGGGGTAGAGTGCGGCGTTAAACAACAAACAAACAAACAAGAAAAGAAAGAAAGCTGAGTTCTTATTTTATATTTGATTTTAAGTCGTTATATTGGCCCGTGCACTTTTTACCTCACGCGAATTATACCGTATGCCATATAATATAAGCGCCGGGACGCTGTGCGTGCGTGCGTGCGTTCGTGTGTGTGCGTGTGTTATGTTTTTCAAAAAGAAGACTCTAGTCCTTCCAGAATAATCACCATACCATATTGTGCATGGTCTTCAGGGGAAAATGGGCAGTCGGGTAGCCTTGTGGTTAAAGCGTTCGCTCGTCACGCTGAAGACCTGGGTTCGATTCCCGACATGGGTACAATGTGTGAAGCCCATTTCTGGTGTGCCCCGCCGTGATATTGCTGGACTATTGCTGAAAGCGGCTTAAAACCGCACTCACTCACTCAGTGGAAAACAAACGTTACTCACTCATCCACTTTATATTATATGAAGCGCCAGTATATCCTTCACGGCCTAGCTGTGTTGAACGATCTAGCCACTCAGTGTGGGCTTGATATAGCTTATCTTCGACACAGGTGTTTGGCAAGTGATTGACAAGTGATATAGATTACGCCAGCTGAACCACGCCACACGTGCACGACTTTATCGTGGAACACGCCCGTGTAATCTAAACCAGTATTGGAAATGACTGCTCTCATGCACAGGTGTTATAACATGAACTGCACTGTATACCGTTGGCAAAACGAAAGTGCATGTATACATGCATACAACATAATGTTTTGTTTGTTTGTTGTTTAACGCCGCACTCAGCAATATTCCAGCTATATGGCGGCGGTCTGTAAATAATCGAGTCTGGGCCAGACAATCCAGTGATTGACATCATGGGCATCGATCCACGCAATTGGGATACGATGACATGCATCAACCAAGTCACTCATAGGTCACTGAGGACCATATGAAATTGGCATTTACTAAAACAACAGATCATGTAAGGATAGGAATTTATGGATGAACAACGTCTTTTTTACAATTAAGAGCGACGTTTCGGTGTAGGTTCTAACACCGTTATCACTTCCTTAGTAATCTACACCGAAACGTCGCTCTTAATTGTAATAATAAATTATTATCCTTATACTCCAACTTCTAATAGACAAAGGTATGTTTTTTGGTTTACAAAGTTGCATACCCATATTGAAATACAGAAACCGAAATAGGTTATGTTTCTTTTGTAACCGTTCCATGGCAGGAGTTATTTGACTGCACTTTCATTGTAATCATTTGAGTGAGTGAGTGAGTTAGGTTTGAACGCCGCTTTGAACAGTATTCCAGTTATATCACGGCTTGTCATCATAATGTGGGAGGAAAGCCCGAAGTGATGCAGGTCTCAGACATTTACCACTTCGGTGAAACACACGAGCACGGGTATGGTGCTAATTAACAGGCCTAAAATCACAATCGGGACGAACCGGGATTCGAACGCCAAATCATGGATTTATGGCGTCACAAGGGACGCAACTCTGCATAGCGAATCGCGGCGCCTTGGAGGACAGGGCCACCCGTGCCTCTGTGTAATATGATATGACCCTGTACTTTCCTCCATCTGGAAACACATGCAGTGATCTTATTCCAACGTTTTCAACAAACATCGGTGGCAGCTTATGCATTTATATAAGATAGCCACGCGATAAATCGCAAAGAACAATGAAGAACAATCGTGATTTATTTCACGACAAAACATTGCTCTATCGTGACGTCATTTCTGGAGATTCGACCATGCGCAACTTGATGACGTTGTATCATCGGACAATGTTATTTTTGATAGAGTAATGTCTGGTGAGTTTTCCCCATAGATGTAGCATATGAACGCAATGGCCGAACGATCGCATCCAAAGTGGGTGAGATATGACAATCAGTATTGGGAGAAAAGGTGCAGATAATCGACGTGAAAATTGTGAGAATACCAAACTTAATACCCCTGTACATAAAATGGAGTTGTCCGACATTGCTGAGGTCGGATTGTATTCAGGGAGTCATCATTATGTAAATACATGTAAACGTCTGAAAGCTTATACAATTTTTGGACATCCTTGAAAAAGCTGTACAAAATGTTAATATCTCAAATTATATTTCTTAAATCAACATGGCGGTACATACATTACGTATCTATAATCACCCATAAATATACAACCCAGTCCGTCACTGTGTCGCAAATGATGTGCACACAGCTCTAGGTGAGGTGAAATTGGGTTTAACGTCGCGTCCAAGATTATTGCACTTATATAGCGACGTCACAGCTCTAGAAATGCAATGGGACGGAAAAGCCAAGATATTCCACTTGAATAACAGCCAGAACGTTAAATGTGTTAATTTAAAATGTTAATGCAAAAACTAACACTAACTTTCAGAAACAAATTAGGAAGTGCCAAACTAAATAAAAAAATTGACATCTGGTGCAACGGTTCGAAATTGCACGAACGAACACTAACTCGCGGTGGCTTGGCTCTCGTCGTAAATGGGTGTGCATAGACCTTTGTCTTATTTCATTGCCATCCCAAATAACATGCTCTAATGTCGTAGTATGTTGTTTTTTAAAAAGAAAACGTACATATCTAATTATATCTATACAGTACTGGACGTGTAAAATGACTTCAATGAACCGCAAACAACAATACTTTGTTGTCCAGCTGGTAAATCAATTTGAGTGTGTGAGTGAGTGAGTTGGGTTTAACGCCGCTTTTAACAGTATTCCAGTTATATCGCGGCGTGTCAGCTTAATGTGGGAGGAAAGCCCGAAGTGATGCAGGTCTCAGACGTTTACCACTTCGGTGAAACCCTAGAGCACGGGTATGGTGCTGACAAACCTAGAAACATAATCGGGGCGAACCGGGATTCGAACCCACAATCATAGGTTTCTGGCGTGCCCAAGGGACGCAACTCTGCACAGCGAATCGCGGCGCCTTAGACGACTGAGCCACCCGTGCCCCCAAATCAATTTGAACATATGGTCAATCACAAATGGTATATCCTGAAGAAAAACGATTGAAATATATACGATTTGAAATATAAGTCAAAGAGTAATTAACATGGTTTCTCACAGTCTGTATCAAATCAAACACGGGAATATATATTGGACAGACAAGTGGCTTAGCATTTGAAATGTGAATACCGTTTACATTAAAGATGTTTATTATTCCTACCTGGTAAAACCCATTCACAAAATTCCAAATCCTTTATATTTTTTTAGTCAACAGGAGTGGGCAGTTGGCACACAACATAGCGGTGTTTGATTGTATATGACTGCTCACCACGGGAAGTGCTTTATTTCTGTTCTACACTGACGTGTTAAAACGACCCGAATTTGAAAGCACGATGATTCACCCCATACCTTTGCTACCTGAGTGGTAGACTGACAGGTTCCCCTATTCTTACCTGTCTGTGATACTACTTTCCGCACAACTAATCAACATACATAATGTTTCCATGCTAATTGATCTGTTATAAAGGCTAGCATAATCTGTTATAAAGGCTAGCATATTTAGGTACAATATTTATATTTAGGTACAATATTGCACAGTCACTGAATTGCAAAATTAGTTATGGCCAAACCTGCACAGAAGTCATTATTATTTGATGATGATATGGAAGTAGTTTTAGGACAGTAGTGAGAAAGTTTGTATTGGACTTCCGGAGTGTTTATCCCAGCGTGTATGGGACTCTGGATAATCAGATAAATAATTACAATTTTGTAGCATTGATTTGTCTACTGTTACAGCTTGGTGCATGTTTGTCGCTCGCAGGATATTATCAGCCTGCGTTTTCATGTGCAGGCTGTCATAGCATCGGTTGATGCGCAAGTAGCGAGGAAGTGAGACAACGTGACCCCTGACCTAAGTTTGGCTGTCACATCTGCTGATCGGAAGATGGCTGACTTCAGGAACTACCTGTAATAAGTGTCAGTATGACTGAAAATTCGGAAGATACAACCTGGGTAGGACTCAGGTCAATGGAGGAATTACAGGAATTAATTGCCGAAAAGGATAATATTATCAGTCATCAGTGTGGAAAGATAGAAAGTTTGCAAGCCGAACTGGCACAAGTGAAAGAGGAACGAGACCAATTGCTGAGTAAATTGTCTACAGTAAACAGCACTGAAGATGAGACCACGAAGGAAGACGGGTAGGTTTTACTGTTACATAACATTTCTTTTCACATTGACTCAATTATGTGTCATAGGTTCAGGCCCCTGACCCGAACCTAAGCGTATTAGACTGTCAAGGTGTTGACAGACCACAGTTAATCGTGTACGTTCGTGCTGACGGCAGCTAGCTTTAGTATGAAACACGAATGTTGTGACAACACCCAGATTGATTTGATATGTGCGGACATGTCAGTCCCTATAAGACCTAATGTCACCTATGTTTAATATTATCCTTTGACGGATGCATGTGTGTAATAATGTCAAATTACCATACTATTTGGAAACTGAATTTCTAATTAATTGTTATTGTTTGGAAAACATGCAGAAAATGGCTGTCAGTGACAAACTAGTTTTCTTTTGATAACATACAATTATCTCTTAACAATTTAAAAAACATACAAGGGAACTACTCTACTAGTGCTTTTTCGGGAGATGTCAATTTGTCCACACATGTTAATTTTTTTATGCAAGTTAAACAATGGATGTATGTGTTAAGGTCAGAATAGATCACAGTGTTTAGTTACATTTGTTTTAGTATTATCTTGTGTTTCATAAGCTTCTTTTCAGCCTTTTTGATTGTCTAGTCATAGAAGGACCTGGTGATATTTCTAATAAATGTATCATTTACATGTACTTCTGTAAACCAACCCAAAGGGTCAATATTTTGATGCAATGATCCAATTTTTTCAGATAAAAATTCAGCTTGTTTAAATTATAACATATTCTTTGGAGCTAGTATCTCTTGTAAGATGTTTGTGTTCTTGTTTGAATCAAGTAAGCAAACATGACCAAGATCTCTGCAAATTTGATTTTTCCAAGTTAAGTGCATTGTTCCAGCAGACAGACAAAAACATTGTGTTGGTCACACAAATACAGACAATGTCGGCCAACAAACACCACAAGTCCACAGCTAGAATACACATGAAGTGATAGTGATTTTCCCATGTTGGTATTTAGCTCATTCGGGTGTGTATATTGGAGATAATGAACTGTCCATTAGCTGTCATAATATCTGTGATAATCTAATTACTGCTGATAGACATCACATGTTAATAACTACCTGAAACAAATACTCATGTCTGTTGACGTGGCTTTTTAAGAAAAAACTGTTACATAATAACAAAGGATTTTCTTAGTGACTTGTCAGCCGACAAGTCACTAAGAAAATCCTTTGTTATTATGTAACAGTTTTTTCTTAAAAAGCCAGATGAGTAATAATTTTAAATGGTTCTTTCTTTGTGTTAGGGGATTGAATGGGGTGGGAGGTCATGGAAAAGAGGAATTGTGAGAATCAGAGGATTCAAGTAATTTCTCCGACTTAAGTTGACTATGGTTGATATCTAATTTCTCTATTTATTTTTTCGTAACGACCTGGAGGTGTGTCAGTTTTAAATGCTGTTATAATGGCCACTGAATTCCTGGCTCAGAATCAAAAGCAATAAAAATAGCATGGCGTCATCATAATGATTTAATCTCGATTCACAACACATGGATAACCCATTTAATCTTTTAAAATGGGTCAAATTGAATAGTGTTGTTTTTGTTGGGTGAAGACACAGTGATTGGCTATGGGTAGAAATCTAAGGTTTAGTTCAACCTTTATTCTTATAAACCTTCTTAGTCAGAAGTGAACAATTATTATGATACGGATCAGACGTTGACCAGTGTGTGGACCCTTTTATCCCTATGTGTGAGTGGCCACTTTGTGACTGTGTTTGCATGTTGATTCAGGGCACACTGTCCAGTGTTTGGTCAGCCTGTCTAGTCTAAATTGACTTGTGCAAAAGTAAACATCGAAGGATGGTATCACTTTCTACTGTACCTGAAGGCATTTAGGCATGCTCCATTTTGTTTCAAAACAAATTACACTTGGCTATAAATAATATGCCCGTTTAAACGCTACAGTTCTGTTTATAATTATGTTAAAAAATAATCAGGCCTTGCTTTAGGGTGTTTACACAGCAGAGACAAGTCAGTACTGAACATGCTGAACAATGGATATATGGCTGGCAGCTTGGGTGTTACATATATATATATATATATATATATATGAAATTAAACTACTGTTTTCTTGGTATAATGTTTTTCAACAGTTACTGAAAAATATATTTATCTGTCATAGTTGTAGGGCCAATATTATGCTACTGCAGTTTTAGTTAGAAATAGTCACTTGGTGTATATATAGATATCATGAATAATTTCTTTTTTTTCTCTCCAGAATTGATATCCAAAATATGGTTCATATTACCTTACTGTTTACAGTAATAACCTTTTTACTAAATCATTTTAACCATGTTTAGCAAGTACTTGATCAATACAGCAATAAATTTGCTCATAATATGATGTTAGGGAAAGAATGTGTGGGTGTACTAGACTGGACAGTATTATGATGCTAGCAGACTGAGATACCATGCCACAATTGACCACCTCCGTTTTCCAGTGGGAGAGAGGAAGGTCATACCAAAAGACATTAGAAGATGGTAATTGTTCTTATCGTTTCTGGTGCTCTGCATTAAGGAGCTAAAACAAAGACTGGTCCGCTCGGTGTCAGTATACTGTGTCTGAGTGGGGTATTCATGTTAAACTGCAGCATGGTATCTAAGTGAGCTAGCACTATAAATCGGCATCAGTCCATCGGTACATGCAGACATGCACGCATGCATGCACGCACACACATGTGCATGCATGTGGCTATATAAGTGCAATAATCTTGGACGCAACGATAAACCCCATTTCACCTCACCTCACCCATGCCATATTTCAACAGGATACCCCACTCAAACACAGTATACTGACTCTGAGCCAACCAGTCCTTGTTTTATCCCCATAATGCTGAACGCCATGTTTTAACATCCTTTGGTATGACACAGACAGGTTTGAACCTTCCACTCTGCGGCGACCTCTGTCTACTACACCACAGAGGCGGCCATCAGAAGTAACGAAGTCCTTTGGAGCCATTGTAATTTGTAGATAGTCTACAGTTGGTTTCATTTCCCTGTTTTAGAGCCATTAAACTGTTTAAGTAAACATGAATGTAGGTTTGACATTTGAAAGTACCATTGTTTCCCATGAATGTTGTATGTCCGTGTCGAAAAATGATGTCAGATTGCTGTTTCCATGCCAACCCAACTACATTCTCAAACAGCAAAATGGTTTTTATTTTCATGATTACCCTTTAACGTGTTTACGAATGCCGAGGAAAAATAAACCCACACCTAGATGTACTCAGCAAGTTAAGCTAACAAGCTCCAGATGCTCAATAATTAAATGAGCCAATTTGCAATTTAAAAATATTGTCTTGTTGTTGTGTCAGAGCTGCTAAGGAACTGGGATTCCTAATCAATACAATGTCCTAATGAACCAGTTTCAGCCTTCGCCATAGTACTGAAACAAGGCGATGACAGTTTGAGTCTGATGCAGCGTTCCAACTGGCTTCTGAAACTGCCAGTCCTGATGGTGAGTGAGTGAGTGAGTATGGTTTTACGCCGCTTTTAGCAATATTCCAGCAATATCACGGCGGGGGACACCAGAAATGGGCTTCACACATTGCACCCATGTCGGGAATCGAACCCGGGTCTTCGGCGTGACGAGCGAACGCTTTAACCACTAGGCTACCCGACCGCCCCCAGTCCTGATGGACTGGCAACTCTAAAAATTACCAGTCCCCTCTAAATTTTGCCAGTCCCACCTTTCAACAAATAGAAAAATGTATGTAAATTTTTTGGTTTTGATTCTTTCAACATAATGTTCAGTGCAAAGATGTCATCTCTGAAGGAACTTAGTAATATCTTTATGTCATTCACAGAAACTTCAGTCACAATTTTCTCTCTTTTTAAAAAAAAAATATTTTGAGACGTGGTCGCTACAAATGGATATTTAACCTAGAAATAGACCAGGGGAAACCCTGATGGTAACAGAAAGCTGTCTTTGTTCGAAAAATGTACTCATATGAATATCACCGATGTTCTGTCCAACAAAGAGGATTTATAAGGTACTTTATTTGCCGGTCCTGACAGCGTTAGAAATTGGCACTAGTCCTGTAGTCCTTACCAAACTGCCCAATACTAAAGGTATCCTAAGGACTAGTAGAAATTGGCCCATTTTAAGGGTTTTGCTATATGCTTTCATTATAAGGACTAGTGGACAAAAACTGTTAGTTTCTAATCCTGGGTCCAAATGGACTGGCAGTCACATGAATTACCGGTCCAAGCCTAATTTTACTGGTAAAAAACTGGTAATTATCGGTAAACAGGAAAGCTGTGATAGTCTGACTCTGTGCATTATTTATGACATGGTATTTCTACTGCAACCAAGCCTAAAGTTAAAGTGTACAGTGGTGATCAATCTTGGCAGTTGTTGTAGGAGACAGACTTGATTGGTCTGCTGCACTGTCTGTTTCAATAACCTTCTGGACATATGCTCTCAGACCCAACAACAGGCTTAGCATCCTTGTCCACACTTGGGCAGGTCCTTAGATTCCAGTCTCAGTGAAAGGTCAGAGGAAGGACACTACTTGTTGTTGTCTGCATGGTTTGAAAATAGTTCATCTTGGTTTTGAAAGGTGGAATTTGAGAATGTGTGTTCAAAGCTTGATGCAGATGGAGTTAATCCTTTTTCGGTTAAGTTATAGTTGGCATGCTTAGTTGCTGATGAAGATGTCTGAGACTTGTAGGAACAGTTTCTCGCTACAAAACGTATGCTTTGTTGTATTCATCAATGGAAGTTGAAAAAGATCAATCTTGTTTTCTACTTCATTTCCAAGGCAGCATTGCATATGGAAAATGTCTTGATGGCCTTGGTGGCAATATGATGTTAACATTAAATGTTGCTCTGCTCAGACAGTTGGTGCCATACTGGGAGGACCTCCCCCTGTTAATAGGCAATATCCAATATCCTAATAAAAGAACCAAAACATTAATGAAACTTTCAAATAACTCACAACTATGTACCATATTTACAAATCACCAGGGGGTGGCCCAGTCATCTAAGGCGCCACTATTCGCTGTGCAGAGTTGCATCCATTGGGCACGCCAGAAACCTATGGTTGTGGGTTCGAATCCTGGTTCGACCCGATTATGTTTCTAGGTTTGTCAGCACCATACCCGTGCTCTTGGGTTTCACCGAAGTGGTAAACGTCTGAGACCTGCATCACTTCGGGCTTTCCTCCCACATTAGCTGTCACGCCTTGATATGACTGGAATACTGTTAAAAAAGCGGCGTTAAACACAACTCACTCACTCACTACAAATCACCATTCTATCAGTTAAATGACATATGCTGGCTACACAATGTAATGTGATCAATGGTAATACAAACAGTAAGTACAATAATTCAACTATATCAAACTAATATTTACCCTGTTTTGGAAACATTTGTTTCATAATTCTGTGTCTGTCTTTTATACCTGCATGCCAGCCTTTAAGTAATACACCTAACATAGCAACATATTCAGTAGACTAACATCTAGTCTCGGAAATGAACATATCTTACAGAAAAAAAGTGGTTAAATTATCTTATTAAAAATATAATTGAAAGGAGCCCAAAGACTCTCTTCATTTTCAGACACTGCAGAAATCTAGACATGCCAAACATTATAGACTTGCATGGGCTGTATTGGATATATTTGTATCAGGGTCTGTATGACAGACTGCATATCAAGGTAACTTTTTTTTAACAAAAATTAACATTATTTACTAAAATGATTAATTCACTTGCCAGATTTACAAGATATTGGTTCTGACTTACCATTTGCTAACATATAACCTATTTTGATGATAACTTATTACAAATTAATGACTTGCAGAGCATGACATTTTTTTAAACTTCTGATGATGATAATGATTTGAAAGATATACTTCTCCAATCCCATCGAAAATGGATCCATGAAAATCGGGCGTAGAATAGGTCTTCAACAACCCATGCTTGCTGTAAAAGGTGTCTATGCTTGTCGTAAAAGGTGACTATGCTTGTCATAAGATCGGGTGGTCAGACTCGCTGACTCGGTTGATGCATGTCATTGATCCCAATTGTGTGGATCAATGCTCATGATATTAATCACTGGATTGTCTGGTCCAGAATTGAATTTTTTACAGACCACCTTCATATAGCTGGAATATTGGTGAGTGCAGCGTTAAACAACAAACAAACCAACCAACCATCGAAAAATGCATTGACATCTTCATGTACTTAAAGTATGCGTCAAAGTGGGAGGGGGGGTATTTGTGCTCAAACATGTATAGTTTATGAAATACATGGTACACGAATTGGAACTAAAAGTATACCATTTGTTTCCCATCTTTGCCTCAGAGTTGCTCTATGGCAGTAACACACACTGATGCTATTCTTGTCACAATAGAAACATAATAGGTCTACAGTGACGAATGATTATTAAGTGTCTACATTTGCCACAAAATCGGCTTATAATGGAAAGAATCTGATGAGGGAATCTATTTGTAGGAGCTCCTAGACAGGTTGTTAGTGTTATGAAGACAAATGTACAATGGCTGAGCATCTAGTGACCTTATTCTGTCAAAACCTCTTTCATCTCCTCCATCATAGCTTGTTTCTGCATGGGCACATGCTCAAATTGACAATTTTGCTGTTAATTGTTGCTTGTTCATGCAGGTTGGTTAATATGGTCTTAGAACCAACTTCATCAATCAGATTATTCAACAGAAACACTAAATTGAATTTATGTTTCGCTGAAGAATTTAATATGGGTTAGTTTCATTTTCTTTCAGCAGAATTTATTTTTTTTGATGCAGGATTAATGGTCTGGTAGCCTGATGTCTCTGAATGAAAGGATTTTATTACCATATTTATTCTGTGACTAAATTGGACAATATCTAAAACCCATTTCATATGTTCCAAAGTTTTTCAATCAGGAACCAAATGACATATTAAGCAGGCAATTATCCCAAAGAATAGAAAGTTATTGAGGGGTATGATCTGATCACACAAACGTCCCCTCCAAACACCCATTCATCAAACCTTAGCATCCTCAATAGACCTTCATCCACTGTTTTGAAAGCTTGACACATTGTTGACAGAAGACAGGACATTATCTAAAGACATCACCTTTGGTTTAAAAAGCTTTCCATTGGAAACTCAGGGTCTTGTTACAAAGCCACCTCACTATAACACACAAAATGGGAGACACCGATTTGTGTGTACTTTTTTCATACTTACAGCTGCATGATGTTGTGATGAAAGTGTTGTTGTGATTATTAGTTTTTATTAGTTTGAAGATGAAGTCAGAGGTTAAAAAAGTGTGTTATAGCGAGGGGGTACTTGTTGATGTCTGTTCCCCAGATAAAGATCAATAGGTTCAGTCTGGGTGTTGAAGGGTCACCTGTGTCCCTGGTGTAGTTCCCCAGGCTGAGGCAAACAGGACAGCAGTGGCCATGTCCACACTGATGAGGCTGCACACCGACACCATGTTGTGTGTATTATTTCTGTCCAAACACTGAAATCATAACAGAGAGCGGATGCAAATGATCTCATGTGGTTATATTTCAAGTGGCCATTCATGTTGAGTCCAGAGTTAAACTTTTCGATTGTTGGCTTGTCTCACGATCAACCTTTAGGACCTTCCTTACATGACAAATATTTCACCCTTCTACAGTTCACATCAAAATCTCCCTTACACAGGCAGTGTTCAAACAGGAAAACCAAGGGGGCCTTGTCATAACCCTGAAGATTTGGAGAAGACCTTAAAGACCCTGGAATCCCCTTATCTTCAAACACTGACACTTGTATTAAAAAAACGATGTTTGTGGCTCACTTTTCTTTTCGTTTTGCATTTTTCTCTACCTCAGTGATGTGACAGATAACTAAAATCTTCCATTAAGATATAGAAAGGTGTTACATACAGTCTTATATTAGCCTTGCTCTAAGTCTGTACTGTATTTCTTTTTTTTAACTAGTAGTCTAGGCAAGTCTAGATGAACATGATCAAACTAAACCAAGTCTAGTTTTCTTGATGAAAACAGCAGAGGAGGAAAGTCTCTTTTGAAAAGTATATACATGTTTTACAATTATTTTAAAGAAATGTTTTCGTAGACTGAGTGTAAGTCTAGATAAGTGGACAGTACATCTAAGGACACCAGTCTCTTATTGGGACAACTTGCTCTTACTATTTATCCTGGAATTATGGTTTAAACTAAGAAATATTGCCATAGAGACTTGTTTGAAGCATGAGTCTATTAGAATTCTCTCAGTCAATTATGCTTAGATAATAAACAACGATGAAAGTCCATATGTGAACGGAATGCAAGATATAAAATCTGATAGGGGGAGGAAGAAGATTTTTTTGCCTCCGTGGTCTAGTTGATAGAGCATCTGCCTGGAGAGTGTAAGGTTGGTTGTTCGATCCTTGTCATACTTAAAGACGTTTAAAGATGGTACTTGTTGTTAACCTGCCTGGTGCTCACCATTAAGAAGATAAAACAAGGACTGGTCGGATTCGAATCAGTATAATGTTGTCAGAGTGGGGTATTAATGTTAAACTGCGGCATGGTATCTCAGTGGGTTGGCACTATGAAACTGGACTAGTACAAGCAGATGCGCACACACGCACACACACTTTTTACGAGGATTTCTTGCATAACCGGCGTAACATTCTTCATATGTTTTTGACCCAGAACATGTGGGTCCATAAGGAGGTGTCCTGCTTGGCGTGGAGTCATAGTTTCACACGGGTGCACCACGCTGATGCACAGATGATATTCCTTTGTATAGAGGAAACTGACACTATAACCATGATAACTCATCAGTCACTGGCTTAACCTGATAACATAGGACCATTAGATATATCCCCAGGATCTGACAAAGAAGTATGTGCTACTCTACATGGTCGAATATTAATAATCGTGTTTACCTTCAGATTAGCCTAACAATTAGTCTATGAAATCTTATATTACACAATATCCTATCCTATGCTGATCTAGCTAGAGCTGGCTAGACTTGCTTTTGTATGCATTTCTAGATTGTGTGTTTTGTCATGAAATAAATATATTCCACAGTCATGGTGCAGGACTACCTTCAGATTAACAGATAGCGTTAGAAATTGGCACTAGTCCTATAGTCCTTGCCAAACTGCCCAATAGTTAAGGTTTCATAAGGACTAGTAAAAATTTGCCATTGTTAGGGTTTTGCTATATGTTATCATTATAAGGACTAGTGGATAACTAGGTAGTTTCTATCACTGACAGAGATAATTACACAAGATCAATTATTGATAAACTGTTCTTGTCTTGATGGATCTGCTGATCACGCCAACTGAGCATCGGCATATATATAATGGCCGGATCATTGTGTCTTGTCTACAGTTATATTATTAAAGATGATAATGATGTAGGTTGTCATGTATAATTATCATGTTCGGCTGTTGACATGATGCGATTCCGGGATAGAATAGGTCTTCAGCAACCCATGCTGGCCGTAAAAGGCGACTATGCTTGTTGTAAGAGGCAACTAACAGGATCGGGTGGTCAGGCTCGCTGACTTGGTTGATGCATGTCATCGATCCCAATTGCGTGGATCAATGCTCATGATATCAATCACTGGATTGTCTGGTCCAGACTCGATTATTTACAGACCGCCGTCATATAGCTGGAATATTGGTGAGTGCGGCGTTAAACAAAAAAACAACCAACCAATGACATGATGCTATGTGTTATCGAGATATCATCCTCATAAACTGTTCTTGTATTGATGGATCTGCTAATCATGACAACTGAGCATCGGCGTATATTCATAATAGTAGGGTTATTGTGTCTTGTGTCTTGGCTACAGTTATATTAGTAACGATGATAAGGCCTGATAATGATGTAGGTTGTCATGTATAATTATCATGTTCGGCTGTTGACATGATGTTATGGAGATATCAACCGCAAGCATTTCTGCGGCTGAAACAATACATTTTCTTGTGACGCGACAACTCAAAGGGCTTGGGTACGACATGTGAAGCCCATTCCTGGTGTCCCCTGCCATGATATTGCTGGATTATTGCTAAAATCAATGTAAAGTCCGACTCACTGACGCACACTCCTTTCTGTGTAAGAGTTGAAGATTTTCATCTGACGACTATGACAAAGGAAAACACAAACTTTTTATGTCAACAAGACCAAGCTGTCTGTATCTTGAGACAGGCACTCAGTGACACTGAAGCTGCCTGACATACTTAGGACAGTTAACATTGCAGAGGAACAATCCGTCTCAGTATTTGTTGACAAAAATGTCACAGTTTGTGGGATAAATTATGTCAGCTGATCTACCAGTCTACATGTAGAATATGGATAGCACCCTTTTAGCATGACATTAGCCTTGCTCCAAGGCTGTACTGAATGAAAAGACCATAATGTATAGTGATTCTAACCTTATTATAGGCAAGTCTAGGTAAGCTGACAGTACAAGGATGCCAGTCTCTTATAGGGAAACCTGCTTCTTATTATCCCCCGCCGCGCGAAAGCGCGAAGCGGGGGATATAGTATTCACGACCGTCCGTACGTCCGTCCGTACGTCCCACCTGTTTGTTGCCACGATATCTCAAGAACTAAACACTGGATTGTCTTCATATTTGGAACCATGGTGTATATACAGACTCCGCAGACACCAGTCGGTTTTGGTGACCTTGATCCCATTTTCAAGGTCACAGCAGACAAATCTGCTTTTAGAGTTGGAAAACGGTGTTGCCGCGATATCTCAAGAACTAAACACTGGATTGTCTTCATATTTGGAACTATGGTGTATATACAGACTCCGCAGACACCAGTCGGTTTTGGTGACCTTGATCCCATTTTCAAGGTCACAGCAGACAAATCTGCTTTTAGAGTCGGAAAACGGTGTTGCCGCGATATCTCAAGAACTAAACACTGGATTGTCTTCATATTTGGAACTATGGTGTATATACAGACACCGCAGACACCAGTCGGTTTTGGTGACCTTGACCCCATTTTCAAGGTCACAGCAGGCAAATCTGCTTTTGGAGTTGGAAAACGGTGTTGCCGCGATATCTCAAGAACTAAACACTGGATTGTCTTCATATTTGGAACTATAGTGTATATACAGACTCCGCAGACACCAGTCGGTTTTGGTGACCTTGATCCCATTTTCAAGGTCACAGCAGGCAAATCTGCTTTTAGAGTTGGAAAACGGTGTTGCCGCGATATCTCAAGAACTAAACCTCTCGATTGTCTTCATATTTGGAACTATGGTGTATATACAGACACCGCAGACACCAGTCGGTTTTGGTGACCTTGACCCCATTTTCAAGGTCACAGCAGGCAAATCTGCTTTTGGAGTTAGAAAACGGTGTTGCCGCGATATCTCAAGAACTAAACACTGGATTGTCTTCATATTTGGAACTATGGTGTATATACAGACACCGCATACACCTGTCAGATTTGGTGACCTTGACCCCATTTTCAAGGTCACAGCAGGCAAATCTGTTTTTGGAGTTGGAAAACGGTGTTGCCACAATATCTCAAGAACTAATCGCTGGATTGTCTTCATTTTTGGTACTATGGTGTATATGGCGGGGGATATTTCGTCACTCTGTGACAAATACTTGTTATTTATATAATCTAGAAATTATGATTTAAACATATAAATATTGCCTTGGAGACTTGTGCAAGTCTAGCATGACATGATCATGATGATATTTTCATAAAACAAAATAAGCATTCGCTGGTCACCCCGAAGACCCGGGTTTGATTCCCGACATGGGTACAATGTGTGAAGCCCATTTCTTGTGTCCCCCGCCGTGATATTGCTGGAATATTGCTAAAAGCGGCGTAAGACCATACTCAATCACACACTCACTCACTCACTCTTAAAACAAAACACAGTGGTTTTAGTTATGAAGTTCCCATAATTGTCTTTGTACAAATAAAAGTTATGTGGGCAAGAAACCAAAGGCTGAAATTAAGGGTGGCCTTGGTTCTTGAGTTTGTTGCTAATGCATTTGAACCTAGGAACACCTAAATCTCCAGTTTAATGTCAGTGTTAGAACAACAGCCCCTTGACTTGCATAGTTGCAAGCTCAATTTCATAAATGGATTACGTGAAAACAAACATATATAACAATGGTTACATGTATGATGTTCTCTTTGGAAAATCTGTATGATCTGTAATATGTATGATTTGCATACAGTTAGCACCAAGATGGCGCCAAATATGGTCTTGGACAGTGGCAGTAGGTCATTCCTGAAGGTTTCTTTCGAAATTCACATGAGAGTCTTCTAAATTGAGGAAAGTCAACCATGATGATGATGGTAGTCATCAATGACCAGTAATATATATGCAGGGTACGATTTCATTCTGTTTTACTACCTGCACCAGGTGCAACCAAGTAAATTAATCAAGTTGCACAACCAAAATACTGGCTGCGCCAGTTTATCATAAATTAAAACACTATATTTTCAGTTATTTTGAATATTAAATAAATTCAAAGAGAACAGAAACTTGAGAATGTGCTCCAGTATTTTATTTTGGGTAAATCTGTAGATGGCTTTTCACATCATGATATCCAGTAAACAACCCCAAAAAGAAGTTTCCAAGTGTCTGTTTGATGTGATTGTAACCTCATGAGTGACTGTTCTGGTAATTGTGAAGAATTGGTTCTGAAAGTTCACTGCATTCAGACCACCTGTGTATTTCACTAATTTCATAAACTTTTGTTTCCTGGATTCAAAAAGATTTGCAGCCAATTCTAAAAGAGTTCAGTTGTCCACTTTTATCAAACATAACTGCTGTTGTGGGTGCAGCCTGGCAATAAAAGTTACCTGCACTAGCAATGTTTTACCAGCGTTGGTGCAGCTTGGATATAGCGAAATCAATCCCTGATACGCTCTCTGCATCCTTGCATTCTTCACTGATGAAGGAGTAAGCATATATGCTCCGAAACGCTGTGTTCCTTATAACAAAGAATTTGACATCCATGAATTCTCTCCATGCTTTGTGTTTACTACACATCAGTCTAACAGGACTAGGTACAGACTAAGAGGACAAGTTTTGCTCTAGTCCAGCATTAGAACTTTAGTTGTGTTTTAAGACTAGACCAAGGTACTAATTGAGACTTTCTTTTAACCCGTGAAGATTTGGGGTAGAATAGGTCTTCAGCAACCCATGCTTGCCGTAGAAGGCGACTATGCTTGTCGTAAAAGGCGACTAACGGGATCGGGTGGTCAGGCTCACTGACTTTGTTGATGCATGTTATCGTATCCCAATTGCGTGGATCGATGCTCATGATGTCAATCACTGGATGGTCTGGTCCAGACTTGATTATTTACAGACCACCGTCATATAGCTGTAATATTGCTGAGTGCGGCTTTAAACAACAAACAAACAAACAAACTTTCTTTCACCTTAGTCTTCAGAGTTTGTAGCTAGTCCTGCTTGATTGAGACAAAAATGTTTATGATGTTTCATTTTCAGTTCCAATTTGTAGCAAACTTGAAGCATTGAGAACTTGTACAGAATTATAGCCCTCAAATGCTACTAGTCTGTGAGGACTACCATAATTGGAATTTTACTTGTTTTCTGCACAATTTAGTAGCATTGGGCTAGTGGACTAGTGTCAACTTCAAAGACTGCTGGTCAGTGTTGCTAGTCCTAAAATTCAAATTTGTAAGAATGGTAACTGATCAGAACACATTACTGAACATTCGAACAACTCACAGGGATTACAAATTTACCGCTTTTACTGTGTAGCATATAAAAAGAAATTGATGTTTTCAGGACTTCTTTTCTCCTATCTGTTGGGATTTCTGGGCAGTCATTGACATGTCTACACATAGGTAACTTAAATTTGTTTTATGATTGAATTCAGCTCCACACTTAGCAGTCAAACTGTTGGTGATTACAGACCATAGTGATGATAAACTGTAGCCAATAAGCCATTTGCTAGCAGGGACATTGACGTGGGAGTTATCACCTGTCTGCTAATTATCTAGCTGTCAGCAGTGGTATTGTTCTCATCCTGATGCCTGTCAATTATGTTTAATTGATGTGGAGTTGATTGGCTGTTTACCTTGGAGACACTGAAACACTCAACTGATTATTGCTGGAATTTGCAACAGGCAATCAACTTTGGAATGCCTGATATTTTATATATGGGTATCCTTGTTTTTAATGCATATTGTATATATGCTGTGTTGTGTGTCTTAAAGGCCTAATTTGGCATGACATATACTTTTTATGAATGTTTGTATTGTCATACTTGCATTTTACACTATCTGATGATTAGTATAATAAGCTATTCTGTTTTGTTTGTGGAATAAGATATATAAAACTTTAGAATTTTTTTTATTACTTTGAGAATCTTACATGTGTACTGGTATGTTTTGGTGTATTTTCTTGCAAAATGTTTTTTTCTTGTTGAATTATCAAATTATTAAGGGGTTAAAATCTAATTTTTTAGTTTTAAGCTATTAATGGATTTTTAAGAATAATTGTTTGTGGTATTGTAAATCTACTTTCTTATTCTGTTATACCAAGACCTCAGTTTTGAGGCATTAACTGCATGCATGTTACAAGAGTAATGTTTTAATGTCACAATATTATTATTATTTTTGAAGTCATGACCAAAATAAACTTGTTTACAAATACGACAACCTTGTATGTGTACATTGATATATATTTTTCAGTGAGCATGCATGGCTAGTCAGAATGATTTTAGTTATGTTCCAACCATTTTGATGGGGACACAGTCCAAGAATGACCTACACACATTGTAGTCATGTAGAGAATCGAACTCTGGCTGACAAGCTGACACTTCAACCCCACTTCAAACCTCCCACTCCTGTAGATTCATGTTTGATTATGACAATGACTCAATAACAAAGATGACTTGACAAAAATTCAGTATGAGCTGACTAATCAAATTTCATTTGACTTTGTTTGTGACTGGTTGACCTTTCAGCCCTACTTGAGTGAGTGAGTGACTTTGGTTTAGTGCCGCCTTGAACAGTATTTCAGTCATATCATGATGTGCCAGCTTGATGTGAGAGGAAAACATGACGTGCCCACTTGAGTTATATCCAGGTGTATTTGTACTGGCCTTCTACAAACCCTCGGGGGCACAGGTGGCCTCGTTATCTAAGGCGTCGCAGTTCGCTGTGAAGAGTTACGTCCCTTAGGCACACCAGAAACCTATTGTCATGGGTTCTAATCCCATTTCGCCCAATTATGTTTCTTGGTTTGTCAGTACCATACCTGTGCTTGTGGTTTTCACCAAAGTATTAAGAGTCTCAGACCTGCATCACTTCGGGCTTTCGCACATTAAGCTGACACGCTGTGTTATAACTGGAATACTGTTCAAAGCAGGGTTGAGAAAAAATCTCACTCCTCAAACTCTCACTCTTGAAGAATTCATATGCAGTAAAATTGTTACAATTAGAAGCATATTTTATAAATATTTTGATGGCTTCATTAAAATTTAGGCAAGTAAATTAATCATTGGATGTGTCCAGTGTAAAGTTGGTTGGTTGGTTTGTTTAACGCCGCATTCAGCAATATTCCAGCTATATGACGGCGGTCTGTAAATAATCGAGTTTGGACCAGACAATCCAGTGATTAATATCATGAGCATCGATCCACGCAATTGGGATCGATGACATGCATCTACCAAGTCAGCGAGCCTGACCACCCTATCCTGTTAGTCGCCTTTTACGATCCAGTGTGCAGGGAGGCCCTTGCATACCTGGGGCCATGTTGGTTTCCTGCTATTGTGTTGGAATCTAGGGACCACCTGAATCTTCACCTTTATCATAAGGGTCGTGGCAGGGACTTTAATCCTTTATTTCAACACTGTGTGTTAGTTGATTTAACCTATTCTACTGTTGTTCAGTTGTAAGCTGTGACCTACTTTTCTATGTTCACTTCTATAGTTTTGTCATTTAAAATAAAGTGGTCATAGGTTGTGTGGTAATTATTTAATAAAATGGAAAATAATTTCATGTTCTTAGATTAGAGACGTCTATTTGAAAAGGGACGGAGAGGTCAAGATGACATTAATCAGAATATGTGACAGCACATCTTTTCTTTTGTGGATATTTCGTCGATCATGTTGATATAATGTCTATTGATTTTAGCTGAGAATGTATTAAGTCCCATCTTTTCATCTTTTATGAGATTGAGATTCTTAAAAGTCAGTTGGTGCAACTTAGAAGACAGAACTAAAAAGATGATGCAATGTTTCCAAATCAATGAATTGATTTTTGTAGGAATGTCATTCAGGGAAGAGTTATTGCATGACACTAAGGCAGGCTAGAGATATGACCAAATAAATGACGTAGTGACCCTAAAAATTGCCCCAACCCCTAATTCTTTTCAAAAAGAAATGTACATGCTAAATTTGATTCCGGTTCCACGGGTTTAGAGTTTTTTTTACATTCCAAGGTTGCAATACTATTCATGATTTTGTACAAAAAACCCATCTTTGTTTACATTTGGTAAAATTGCGGATTTAGATTGGAGTTGTTGGCAAACATAACATGATAGAGGAAACATAATTTGAAAAATTGACCTACTTATACATTTTAAGAATTTATGAGAAAGAAGTATATTTTTAATGTGTCCTAGCAACTTGTAGCTGTCTCCCCATCCTCGGTCCCCTCTATACTCCAGTGAAATTATTCCTAAAGAGGAGCTTTATGTCTATGTCCATAATCCAGCTGAGGTCTAGACACTGTAATTGGAGCTCTGTGTGAGGCTAAGACACTGGGTGCGTATTTAGGGTAGCTGTTAACTGTCACACTGAGAAACACCATCAAATCTGAATTAGCATTTGAATCAAACTTGCATGGCGTGCCATTTGGCTTTGCCTGAGCCTATTCAACCTGTGAAGTCCGGGGTAGAACAGGTCTTCAGGAACTAAGCCTGGGATGAGTCCAAATCTACTACCCGGGTATCCGGCCCCCTATTACCTGACCCTACCCGGGTACCCACTGCAGGTCTCAAGAGTTGGGTACAACATGTCTGATTGGGAAGTGTTTTTACCGCAGCCCTGGCCAAAACTATTCAGATACAGGTACCAAACGATCAGATCATGCGTACACGGAAGTTGACTGAAGCGTTATCTTTACTCAAACATATGCAGGAATGTGTGTGTCGTTAAAAAAGAAATGCAAACATTAGCGACTTGTAGTCTAACCACTGAGCTACAGTGAGTTTTTATCATTAAACAATATATCACGTGACTAACCACGGGTCCGGGTAGTCCTATGGGTACCCGTGTCCTACTCAGGACCCACCCGACCCGAGTACCCGAGTTACCCGTCCCAGCCCTATCAGGAACCCATGCTTGCTGTAAAAGGCGACTTTGCCTGTCGTAAGAGGTGACTAACAGGATTGGGTGGTCAGGCTCGCTGACTTAGTTGAAGCATGTCATTGATCCCAATTGGGTGGATCGATGCTCATGATATTAATCACGGGATTGTCTGCTTCAGACTCGATTATTTACAGACTGCCATCATATAGCTGGAATATTGCTGAGTACGGCGTTAAACAACAGACCAACCAACAAACCAACCGTCTCTCTGTAAAGAGTTCAATCCTGTCTCTGCCTCTACAGATCTGTAATTGTCATTAAAGATGGAGAATCATGGAAGGCTGGACTGTTCATTAAAGGGTGGGCTGGAGGCCTTGTGGTAAAAGGGATAGTTAATGACACCAAAGACCTGGGTTTAATGCCAAACAGGGGTACAATGTGTGAAGACTTCTCACTCCCAAGTCAGTTTAATTACAATCAGATCTTTTACTCTGACACTTTACTTCTCTGTCTGAATATTTGAGCGCATTCCCTTAGAAGTCTTTGATGGAAGGTCAAACATTCTAATCAGCCAGAGAACTAAATTCTTGGTACAAAAGATCAAATCAGCAGATCTGATATTTATTTTATGAAAAGAAGTTAAGCGACCTGTTACAAATAGAAATGTTATTGTCATTATAGTTATGGAGTGGCATGGCTTCTTACCCCAAAGGGAGGCACGGATGGCCCAGCAATTTGCTGTGCAGAGTTGCGTCCCTTGGGTACGCCAGAAACTTATGATTTTGGGTTCGAATCCCGGTTCGCCCTGATTATGGTTCAAGAATCATTACATATCCCCACTGATCATGAGAAGCTGTATTTTTTAAATGATCTGTTTTGATAACTCAATTACATTATTTGAAAAATAGTCCGAAAGAGCAACAATGGAAGTTGTAGTCTATTAGTAGGTATTTTATAGCATAGATGGTGTTCATTGTGCCATGTTCTTAGTGAGGAACGTCAGCACCATACTGTGCTCGTGGGTTTCACCGAAGTGGTAATCGTCTGAGACCCACATCACTTCAGGCTTTCCTCCCCCATTAAGCTGACACACTGTAATGTAACTGGAATACTGTTAAAAGCGGCGTTAAACCCAACTCACTCACTCACTCTTACCCCGAAGGGGAGTACCATCAAAAGAATATTAATGTTCACTATTTTTGTTGTTGTAAAAACAAAATTGAATCAAGGCGGTAAAGAAACAAATTGTTTTAGAAAGCTGACGTCTAATTGGCTGAAGAACCCATGGATCTTTCATTGAGTGCCCATCTATGGAGGTGTAAACAGAAGTAAAAGGCCTAATCCCTTTTTGTTTGTATTTTGCTTCAACCCCCCTCACCAAGTTACACCGACTCACTCACTCAGTCATCTTCCCAAGGCAAGGGAGTTAACTGACTTCTAAAAGTCCAGTTTCCACCCTTGCCGAACTAGGCTGGAATACCTGGGCTCGACAGTAGCGCCACCAGTGGTTATTACGGGTTATGTCCCTTCTAAACCTCTCATATGGACCAATCAGATTCCACCTCTCGTATCACTTGCATTTGTTTCAAACAAAATGGCGGCGCCCAGTCAAAATGATCTGATTGATAATCAAGATCTATATTGGGATACAACGGGTCTTACATAGCGAAGTGCATCAAATCACATGAGCACCTTGATTATAAACATGAAAAGACTTGGAAAATATCTGTTGACAATGAGTTGGCGGTGCACATGCTTTGCAAATCCTGCAATCGACATTTTACGCACCGGATTTCAATTTCGGTGTGCGATTTTAATTGGACTATGCTTAGACTTGTTAGTCCAGCCAAAATGTAACTCAATAATACCAGTCAAGTTAGGCAAGGGTGGAAACTGGACTTTTATAGTCAGTTAACTCACTTGCCTCAGGAAGATGTCACTCAGTCAGTACGAAGTTTGATAAATGGCTTGACAACAGACCAAAAATTAAAAAAAGGTTACTGACCCTATTTGTATGACATCAGATTTGTGAGAATATTTTCTCTTTCCATCAAATGATGTAATAGATTAGTATTATGACAGGTCTTTGTGAGTCTCGTGTTCCAGAGAATGAGATTGGAGTCAAGTGGGGGTGAAATTTGGTTAGAATCTTTGTTAATGTCAGGAAATATTTTGAATGCATGAGCTTTTTGTTATGGTAATTTGAAGAATTAAGATTAAGATGCCCTGAAAGTCTGTGTCATTTATTCATTGTCAGGGGAACAATAGCATTGCAGGAAGCTAAGGACCCGGGGCAATGCAATTATGACAATAAAATGAAATATTTGTATTTAATTAAGACTGTGATGGGCACTTTCGATAAAGTTTGACAGCAATTTATAAAAGTGACAGGTTAAAAAAAATATCAAAATGAAATCTGAAATGTATTATTCCAGCATTTTATTGCATCTTTATGTTTGTACAAAGACATTGTTCACGAAAATTTAAAAAAAGATCTTTTGGTGACAAACGATCATCAAGATATATCCAACAATATACGAGAGGTATTAATGCTGTAGGGATTCAAGGGCAGAATGTTTCTGTTTGCTTGTTTGTTTGTTGATTCAAACCACACTCAGCAAAGTTACAGCTTTATTACAGCTATATGATGTGGCGTACAATCCAGTGATAGATATCATGTGCAACAATCCACGCTGTTAGGATACGATGACCATGATGACACACAGTCAACCAGGTCACCGAACCTGACCACCCAATCTTTTATGACCAACATACGACCCCATGGAAGCATAGGTTGCTGGGACCCCATCGAAGCATAGGTTGCTGGGACCCCACAGAAGCATAGGTTGCTGGGACCCCATGGAAGAACAGGTTGCTGGGATTCCATTGAAGCATAGGTTGCTGGGACCCCATTGAAGCATAGGTTGCTGGGACCCCATTGAAGCATAGGTTGCTGGGACCCCATGGAAGCATAGGTTGCTGGGACCATCATGGATTCAAAGACAGAGAGGTCCCCAGTATTCCATGTTGTCACAAAGTGTATAGAATATCATCCATTGTCATCCTGCCCTGATAGAGTGAAGCTCATTCTGTCAACCACTATTTATTAACAGGCCACCATTTATTAGTTAAAATAGTGTAGACTGCACCATTAAACTGTTTCACTGGTTCAAGAGGTATAAAATCTCCAAGAGTTTGCCTCACCTGAGATATGGCTTATGCATGTTAAAGAGTTGTCTCCCCTAGACCTGGTCAACACCCATGTATGATTGTGTACAATGAGTTGTAACAATATGAGTAATATTAACCATTATTTGCAAATAGATAAATATGACATGACATTGCCTACAGCAGATCAATCAGTCACACATTGGTGAGCAGCCAGATGTTACCACTGACATTTTGTGACTCATTCTGAAATAAACCTTTTAAAAACAGGCAGACATAACCTTGTGCTTGTTTTCACTTTTCACCATCACAAATAACATCAATGTGTAATCATTTCAAGGACATTCAGTAGCAAAATGTACCCGGAAATATTGATGGATTTTGAAGAAATGTCTTTTTAGAAAATTTAATAAAACCTCAGTTTTTTAATATAATGATTATTTCTTTGAATTACCAATGCTAGCTAGACCATAGGGAACAGTTTTGTATTCAGGCTGTGAAATTGCGTACACTACACATTTTTATCAGTAACTGGCGTAACGTTAATTTTCTGTGCGTCATTTCGTACGCAGATGCATAATTACTGATGCAAACCCGTTTGTAGAGACATGGACCGAGTTTGCTGTACATTGGTTTCTGTACTGACGTGTACTCTTGTAAAGTGGGCTTGGGTTTCTGTTCTAGTGTTAAGTGAAGACCATTTCTGGTGTCCCCTGCCGTGATATTGCCAAACGCGCCATAAAACCATACTCACTTACTCAAGAGACAGGTAAACTCGCAGTCTGTCTGCGTTGGCACCTACGTAAGACGTATCACTGACCTTGGTGTTCTGGCATCGAAAATCATGTTGCCTGCATTTCAGAAGTAGAGGGGTACATGATCCACACTGAGCAAATCCTGGAGGCAACAGTGAAGTAAAGATTGTCTGGTATGATGTGTGTGTTATCAGGGTAAGAAACTAACAGTTTTCATCCACTAGTCCTTATTAGGTAACATATAGCAAAACCCTTAAAAAGGGCAAATGTTTACAAGTCCTTATAATATCTCAACCATTGGGCAGTTTGGCAAGGACTACAGGACTAGTGCCAATTTCTAATGCTGGTGTTATATATGATGACATATACAGCAGTGTTTAGACATAAGGGCATCCTGGAGGGTTTTAACCTCTAGATCTTAGGTTATGGCATAGGATCCCTTGACTGTCATGCTGAACATTTACCTCTGTACAGTAAAACCCTGTTAATCCAGACGTGATTCCCTTTACTTCCTAACACTGCACTCTTGTAGTGAACCTAATGTTAAAATGGTGATATCAGTGGTTCATGGGTTAAAGTAGACTTAACATTAAGTCCCAGAGATAAAGCTATTTATTTATACATATACCTACGAATTAAAAAGCAAAATCCAATTGGAGCCCAGGACAAGGCTTAATTTCAGGAGCTGAAGCAATCTAGGCTGGCCAATCAATCCAGACTTGAGTTGGATTCATTTTTTATCCCCAGCCGGGCCAGAAATGGCCGAAGGGGGATTATGTCGTGGCGCAGTCCATCCGTCCGTCCGTCCGTCCCAAAAAGGGTACTAAGCTTGTGAAATCAACTCCTCCTACAGTTTCCAGAGAATATCCCTGACACTCTACACACAAGATGTCGACATGTTGATGATACGCATATCGCAGTCCCGTTTTGTTTCGACTAATTTTGACAGAGTTACTGCCCCTGTTTTACAGAGCTTCATTTGCCTAATTGTGAGAGAGGGTACTAAGCTTGTGAAATCAACTCCTCCTACAGTTTCCAGAGAATATCCCTGACACTCCACACACATGATGTCGACATTGACTCATTAAAAAAATTCATGCGGGGGATGTTGTGCTCTCAGAGCACTCGTTTATTTATTCTCCGGGGCCTGGAGACAAACGAGGGTTAACTAGTTGATACTAGGGCAGAAACCCTAAAATTCCCCAGGAGCCCTATCACTTTTTAAGAAAGCTTTCTTGTGATAAACCTATTGTTAAAATAATGATTTGAGGGTGCATAGGTTAAAAACACTACAGAAACCTGCAAGTACCCCAGGGTCCTCTTTTAACCATGGTTTTACTCATACAACAATACTATCTCACTGTAGTAAAAGTCTGTCATAGTGATCGGAGGTGTTGGTTTTTCCCACCCAATAATCTCGTGTCACCCTCCGAAGCCAGTTATGTAGGTGAAGAGCACACTGTGTTTCTTTGTCAGGTGGTAATTGGGGCAACTTGCCTAAAGGAACAGTAAGGGAAGATTTGTATCATATAACTAATAATTGATACAAGTGTCAAGCCCCAAGCTGTGACATTTATTAGACAAATTACAGTTCACAGCTGACCCCAGGGCACAGGCAACACAGAGTTGTGTCCCCTTACTGTGCCATTATTGTCAAAATAACGAAAATTTGGTCTCTCAGCAGACTGACATTTAGTCCATGAAATCTTGTATTTTACAAATTCCCCTTTTTAGAAATAATCATTTCTTTCAGTAAAAGCCTTTTCCCAATACTTGTAGACTTGACTAGAATGACATTGGTTTGGTGTCAGAACTGATACCAATATTCTGTCATGGTGTAGGCTAGTGAGTCAGCGACATACATATGCATGTTGGATTCATCCAAGCGTTCACATCCACAACCTGCTTCACTTTTGGCGTTCACGATTGCAAGCCATGATGAAACTGATACAGTGAAACCTTGTTAATCTGGATGGTAGTGTTTCCATGAAATTGTCCTGATTGTCAAATAACCGGATCACAAATACTTAATGTCACTTTATACACATGTAAGCGTCGACCAGTAAACCCTACCTACTGGGTTAAAGGTTTCTTGATTGTTTTACTGTACGAATAATATTCCTGTGGCAACAGCACGTGTGCTAGTTATTCGATGCCATAAGGGTAACGCTACATTTGCAGAAGCCCGAGGTCTTCCATTAACTGCCTGACGAAGGAGGTCAGTTGAAAAGACCGAGGGCTTCTGCAAATGATAATGCCCTGAAAAATAGCGTTACCGTTATTATAGCTAAAATGGATGGAATTTTGTATCAAATAAAAAGAAACAACAATATCGGTTTTGAAACATTTACTGTAATCAACACAAATGTCACTGACCCACTTTTACAAATATGGAAACGTCATAGAACAAACCAGATGACGTCACTGTTTAACGTGACGTCACCTATGCCTACCCTATGACGTCACCTAACAACGGGCATGATAATGGCCCGTCGTCGCCCATCAAGGCATTATCAAGTTACAGTGGCCCGCTGATTCTTGATAACATGCGGCGGTTTACTGATAATTCTATCCATTTGAGCTATAATTAATAATAATGGACTCCTCGTTTGAACTCTCTGGAAGCTCCTGGATCTGTCGTATTAAAACAGGACCTGGTCTTAACCATTTGTTAACCTGACAGTCACAGTACTTCCAGGCAAGCATTGTCTACCTGTTGTTAGTTCCTTACTTTAAGGGGGCACGGGCGGCCCTGTCGTCTAAGGCGCCGTGATTCGCTGTGCAGAGTTGCATCCCTTGGGCACGCCAGAAACCTATGATTGTGGGTTCAAATCCCGGTTCGCCTCGATTATGTTTCTAGGTTTGTCGGCACCATACCCATGCTTGTTGGTTTCACCGAAGTGGTAAATGTCTGAGACCTGCATCACTTTCCTCCCACATTAAGCTGACACGCCGTGATATAACTGGAATAATGTTAAAAGGGGCGTTAAACCCAACTCACTCACACTCCATTTGACTTTGTATCATATATTTTTATGGTGCTTTAAATTGAATGAGGCCATTTTGTATTTGAATTATGGATTTATTTGTGTATTTTTTGTGTGTTACGTTTTTCTTAGATTTCTCGACACAAACACAGAGACCTAGATATTGAGTAATCAACATCCGGAAAGACAATCGTGTGTGGAGTACGTGCGAATAAAAATTATGATCAGTTTGTTTGACTACAGAGAAACATATTCATAATTATTGAAGTCAAATAAATATCTCACATCATGTAGCATGTTTAGAATAGAAATGGCAATATTTTTCTCTGTTTCTGGATTCTGGGTATCAAGGATGCTATTTAAACAAAAGGTGTGTAAATGTTTGCATATAGTATTTAACGCATTAGTTTTGACATGAATAGCAAACGGTGATGTGTTTAGGTGCTGACACTTTCAGATGTTTGTCTGTCAAACAAATCCTAAAATGACAAATTATTTTTGGTATTGGAGTAAGTTAATGGCCTATTTGCCTAATATAGTCTAAATATGTTTGAATAGTTTCTTTCAGTGTTTGCCAATCATCAAGTCTGTGTGTCTACTTTAATTAAGTCTTCGTGCAGCCTTTCAGGACATACAACAGTCAGGGGTGTGTTATTACGCTGGGATAAGGAGGCCCTCTTGGGGTGGTAACTGCCCAGCAGCTTAAAGCAGCAATGATACTTACCAGGGGGTAGTCACTATGAGAAAATAGAACTGTTGTGAATGGTTTTGTGTGAGATTGAAATAAACAGAGTACAAAGAAAGCTGATTTGGAATTTCTTCATATGTGTCCAAAAAGTCAGAATGTGTAGAAAAAGGTCCGTGTTTTATTCAGGGTCCAACTCAATACTTTTCTGGCTTAGTGTAGACAGATATGTTGTTAGTCATCATCTACTGAAACTCGAACGCACGGTAAAGTGAGTTAGGAATAAAAGTGATAAATAATACCGTATTCAACGTAATAAGCGCTCTCAAAATTAGAAAAAGGGGGCTCTTATTATGATATAATTTTGGTGAAAATAAAAACAGTTGAAAGATTTCGTGGTTTATGCTGACAGCCGGAAATGATACAAAAGAAAAGTCTGTGTGTATTATACACGACAGATATATTTTCCAGAATTTAATTGCCTACAATTAAGGGTGCATATAACACACGAGTGCGTATACTGTTGCTCACTTGCCAATATATGAGCAAATATCGCTGTGGGCGCTTATTAGAGAGGGGCGCTTATTACGTCGAATACGGTATTCTCTTTTTCTTGTCTTTTTATCCCTCCCTGTCAGAAGCAGTTTTTCTTCTTAGTGTTATCACATGCTAGATATATACTACTCAACAACTGACAGGGGTACTGGAATATTTTATCCTGTTACGAAACTATTGGACAAAATCTGATTGCGTAATGTTCTTTTTTTTACTTGTTATGAAGACAAACATGATTCAGTTCTGCTGTAATATCAGATACTATTTCTATGACAACACATTCAAACTATCGGTCTTGTTCAGCCCCCAACTGAACACTCAGATTATCCTTATCAAAAGTTGAACAGCATAGACCATAGAATCATTACATATCCCCTCTGATCATGAGAAGCTGTATTTTTTAAGTGATCTGTTTTGATAACTTAATTAAATTATTTGAAAAATAGTCCCAAAGAGCAAAAATTAAACGTTGTAGTCTATTAGTAGGTATTTTATAGCATAGATGGTGTTCATTGTCCCATGTTCTTAGTCAGGAACATCAGCACCATACCGTGCTCGTGGGTCCTCCCACATTAAGCTGACATGCCGTGATGTAACTGGAATAATGTTAAAAGCGGCGTTAAACCCAACTCACTCACTCACTCACTCTTAGTAAGGAGCACAAATTGGGATTGTGTGGTTATAGACTATGCTCATGCTATCAACCACTGGTTGCCAGCTCAGATTTGATTTATTTGATGCAATATGAAGAATGTTATATTTGCATTTTGCTGTGATATTGACACATGGACTAGTCATAATTGTATTTAAATTTAGTGCACTACCTTCACAAGTCCTGAATTCTGCCAAAATAATGGATGAAATGGAAATTGAATTTGGCAAATTTCGACGTACTGTTTGAGTGATGAGGAAGCACTGCTGACAAAATTATCCAGAAGATGTCACACCATAAGCGTAGAACTGATCGTAGTTAATTAAGTGGAAGTTCTCGTTTCTTGGTAGAGTTGATAGTCCAGTGATGGATCAGCGTCAGGGTGTCCGGTGAGGAAATCTGGTGGACCAAAGTCATTAGCCGGTGCTGTTGGTTCCTACATTGGTCAATACGAATGTCAGGCAGGGTTGAATCAGGTTAAAATTGCTCAGGTTAGTGGAGCCAGTTTAGCATCGTCAATACGACGAAGGTGCTATGATAAGGGAGGAGGTTCAATTAGGAATGAATATAAGATTAAATTTGCAATCTGTCTGTGCATTCTGTTTCATTTCTTTTAAAATGTGATGAGGTCGATACCTAATTTTGGATAAGGTAGAAGTTAGGGCGGGGACGAGTTCAAATTTACTACCCGGGTCCCCACCCCACAATTACCCGATCCTACCCGGGTACCCGCTGTTGGTCTCAAGAATAGGTACAAATGTCTGATTGGGAATAGTTTGACCGTAGCTGTGGCAAAAGGTATTTAGATACTCGTATAAAACGATCTGGTCATACATATACACTGAAGTTGACTGGAGTTTTATGTATTTTAAACATATGAAGTCAGAAGGATTGCGTGCATAGTCAGAAAGAAATGTGAACATTTGTCACTTATAGTGTAACAGTGGAAGTTCTAGATAATTTTTGTCATTAAACTATATATCACGTGACTAACCACGGGTCCAGGTACCCACAGGACTAGCCGGCCCCAAGGTTAGTCACGTGATATATTGTTTAATGACAAAAATTATCTAAAACTCTATATTTAAACTACGAGTCACTAATGTTCGCTGTTCTTCCTGACTACTACGCCCGTTCCTTCTGACTTTTGAATAAAAATAAAACTTCAGTCAACTTCAGTGTATACACCAGATCGTTCATACATGTATCTAAACACACTTTACCAGAGCTACAATCAAGTTTGTATCTACCTCTTGAGACCTACAGCGGGTACCTGGGTAGGGTCGGGTAGATACAAATTGTCCGATTGGGCACCCGGGTAGGGCCGGGTAATAGGGGGGTGGGTACCCGGGTAGGGTCGGGTAATAGGGGGGTGGGTACCCAGGTAGTAAATCTGGACTCGTCCCAGCCCTGCTATATACCCTAGCAGTGATGGGTTCACACAGAGCGTAAATTACACCATATACCCCTCGAGATCGGTTGACAACTTATAATATACCCCTTCTCACTGCTTTGTTTTGTGTAAAATGATCTGTAAAATGCCCCAAACAATATGGACGGTCATGTTAATTAAAAGTCAATAAAGTAAATGTGCTTATAAGGATTGCTTACAGTTTGGTGTGGGAGTTGGTCAGGGGGTGCTAGAAGGAGCAGGAAGTTTACTGAGGTGAATGCTGTATAGCAGATAAGTCTGAGTAGTGAATTAGAAGAAATTGAGTCTGCTTATATATATGGTCATTTGCATGCTTATTTTGTTGGCATTTTGAGTGATCTACACTATGAGTGAGTGAGTGAGTATGGCTTTACGCCGCTTTTAGCAATATTCCAGCAATAGCACGGCGGGGGACACCAGAAATGGGCTTCACACATTGTACCCATGTCGGGAATCGAACCCGGGTCTTCGGCGTGACGAGCGAACGCTTTAACCACTAGGCTACCCGACCGCCCCTCTACACTATGAATCATTTTGTTACTCTGTCCACGTGAAGTCATTTTAAGATGGAAATTCAGGAGAATATGGACATTTCTTTCAATATCATTTCTGAAAAACAGATCATATACTTAGGTTTGAATGTATGTGGCTAAGAAGGTATACCATATTCGACGTAATAAGCGCCCAGGGCGCTCTCAAAATTAGAAATAGGGGGCTCTTATTAGAATATTATTTTGGTGAAAAATAAATTTCGTTGTTTACGCTGACAGCCTGAAATGTTTATATACGACAGATCTATTTTTCCAGAATTTAATTGCCCATAATTAAGGGTGCACATAACACATGTGTGCGTATTATATGCAAATAAATGTCTTGTGTACATTGATCAATCAGAAGGGGTGCTAATTGTCACTGTTCACTAGCCAATGTAGTAGCAAATATCGCTGTTGGCGCTTATTAGAGCGGGGCGCTTATCACGTCGAATACAGTGATATGTTTGTTTGTTTGTTTAACGTCACACTGAAGACTGGGTTTCTGAAGTCCTATTCTACCCCAGATCTTCACGGGTCTGGTATAACATGCAATAAAAAGGATCTTTATTGCAAATAATACCTCTGAGCATCATGCACTCTGCATGTGGCCAGTTATGTCCTAGTTTGAGAGGATGATCTAGGCTCGGGCCCCTTCACAGAGGAAGTTTGATTCAAGCCATTCAAAGCCAGCTTTGTTTGTCTGCTAGCTTACATTTTATGATGTGTATCAATCTAAAAGGAAGTGTATTTACTAAGCGATAGTGGCTCAGGTTTACAGGAGGCACTGATTACAGTGTCTAGACTTAGGATGGAAAGGGTACCAGACTGGAGGCTCCTGATGACTCTGTAAGTAGTAAAAGTACTATTTCAGTCAACATATGGGCTACTGCTCTCTGGCAAGTAGACTTGTGATTGGTATTTTGAGTTGTGGATAGAAACACTGGAACAACTTGTTTATTACCGTATTCGACGTAATAAGCTCCCCGCTCTAATAAGCGCCCACGGCGATATTTGCTAATATATTGGCTAGTGAACAATCCCAATTAGCACCCCTTCTGATTGATCATTGTACACAAGAATTATTTATTTGTGTATAATACGCACTCATGTGTTATATGCACCCTTACTTAATTTTGAGAGCGCCCTGGGCGCTTATTACGTCAAATATGGTATTAGGGATGAAAGAATGATGAACTCTAGGTCACAGGCGTTCTCCAGTTCTCCAGTGTTTGGTCGCCTTTTTTGTGTTTTTGTTAATGTTATGGCAATGAATTTGAATCTATGTTGAATACAAGCCCACCACTCAAAATTGCAAGTATAGGTCACATTCCTGTTTTCTGTTCTACAAGACCCATGAAGATCCAGGGCGGAATAGGTCTTCACCATCCCATGCTTGCCATAAAAGGTGACTATACTTGTTGTAAAAGGCGATTAACGGGATCGGGTGGTCAAGCTCGCTGACTTGGTTGATGCATGTCGATCCCAATTGTGTGGATTGATGCTCATAATGTCAATCACTGGATTGTCAGGTCCAGACTCGATTATTTACAGACCGCCGTCATATATCTGGAATATTGCTGAATGCAGTGTTTAACAACAAACAAACAAACTGTTCCACGAAGGGATCTGAACACCAAGATGGTCGTAACTCCCATGCTGTAACATTGACTTACAGTTGCAGTGCTCAGATTGCTTTATGGTGAATTGATTATCTGTTTGCCTCATAAATTTGTAACACCTTGCCGGTTCCAACAACCATGTATTCTCTGAATTTATTCCCTTTGTAGTCTTAACATTTGTCAAAGACATTCCAACGTTATATAACACATGACATTTATGGCTTTGTGTCCCCATAGGGTCGTTTCCTGTTGGTGTTTATGTTAATGTTATGAGGGCAATGTGTACAGGGGGCAATAAACTTGTACACCTTGAAGGACCCACCTTGAAGCCTCTCAAGCCTCCGTCCTCGTTTTGCTTACTTCTATAACAACAAAGGTTATGCTTGATTGACTGCCCGCAACCTCTGTGTGCATGGATTGTTCCATTAAATACTGGAGGAATATCTCAAACTGTATTCATCTGCTTATCGTTGTAGTGGATTTCACATGTTGGTTTAAACCAGACCAATAATGGCATATTTGTATTATTCAATGTCAGTTTTGATCAAAGGATGATTGATCAATGTGAGATATATAAAATGGTTTCCATGCAGACATGCAAAGAGATCATTCATTGAGTTTATTATTTTATCAGTTTACATGAATATGATAACATGACTCTCTGCTTACACATTTCCCTGTTCTGATGTCAATTTCGGCAAAGTGACAACCCCATTTAATTGAGTCAGTGAAGATCCTGGGGAGAATAGGTCTTCAACAACCCATGCTTGCCGTAAAAGGCGACTATGCTTGTCGTTAGAGGTGACTTACAGGATCTTACATGTCATCGATCCCAATTGCGTGGATTGATGCTCATGATGTCAATCACTGGATTGTCTGGTCCAGACTCAATTATTAACAGACCGCTGTCATATAGCTGGAATATTGCCGTGTGCGGCGTTAAACAACAAACCAACCAACCAACCCATTTAATTAACATTTTAAAGCAGTGGGGAATTTGGTTTCATGTGTGACGTGACACTGTTCAAATTTGGTAACACTTACATCTATTTGTCATGTTTTTTAAAATGATGATTATGATATCAAAGAAAGAAAATGCTCTTACAGTTTTCCACTTTTGTGTCAAATGGCATTCACTTGACATGACATAGTTAACCTTACAAGAATCTGTGATACTACGTCTTGGTCACAAAGCATGGGGACATGTGGCTGATGTTGTGAGACTAGTGCCATGTTATATATGGGGATTCCTGGGTGGTATGGTTCCCCAGCAACCTAGGCTTGTCATAAGAAGCGACTTAGTGGATCGGGTGGTCAGGCTCGCTGACTTGGTTGATGCATTTCATTGTATTCCATTGTGTTCCCCTTGCGTGTATGACGGCAGTCTGTAAATATAACCAAGTCTGGACCAGACAATCCATGATTGATATCATGAGCATCGATTCATGCAAGTGGAATACAATGACATGCATTAACCAAGTCTGACCACCAAATCCAATAAGTTCGCCTCTTACAACAAGCATAACAGCCACTTCTGACAAGCATTGGTTGCTGAAGACCTTTTCTAACCCAGATTGATAACACTGTCCTTGAAATTACAGGTTGAAGTTTCTTTGCAGGGTACATACATAATTTAGGGAATTTACTTCTTGCAACTTTGAAGTATGGATAAATTAATGATGTAAGTCATCCCTTAAGTCTTGGGTCATACACCATTAATCCTAGAGGAACAGAAAATCGATCATCCCTTGTTGCTCATTGATTACAGTCTGAAATATAAATGTTTTAACTATGTGCCAGAATTAGAAAGTAACCGAGCTGTGTGAAATAGATGTCTCATATCATCCTCACTGTTGAGGAGGGCATCCTCAACTATTACGATACCTCCATTATTAATGGTAGTTACATCACACTGCCCCCACAAGTACCAGGGGGGCATCTCAAAAACTTGGATTCACTTCAGACTGTTCAATACAATGTCTTAATCACAACTTCTTATATCATACTTACTCAATGAAGGTGAAAGATAATATTATGAATAATTAATTTAAGTTCTGCAGATGTTTATTTTGTTCAGGCTTGATTATTTTTAATTGTGTTCGACATTGTTGAGATGTCCCCTTTTACGAGGACCACCTGTGTTCCATTCCCACCTTTTCTGCTCAGGTGGGACGAGGAAGGATATTGTGTGACAACCTCCGTCATCTGTTGTTCACGAGGACCATCAGGAAACATCCATATTTCAACACTGTTATCAGTTTGATGACTTTCTGACAGTTGTATTGATCAAAACAAGGGAAACAATATTGTCATACCGTATTCGACATAATAAGCGCCCAGGGCGCTCTCAAAATTAGAAATAGGGGCTCTTATTAGATAATAATTTAGGTGAGTGAAAAAACAGAGTTGAAAGATCGAAAATTTCATCGTTTTATGCTGACAGCCTGAAATGATACAAAAGAAGAGTCTGTGCGTATTATACACAGATATATTTTCCAGAATTTAATTGCCCATAATTATAACACACGAGTGCATATTATACATGAATAAATAAGTCTTGTGTACATTAATGAATCGAAAGGGGTGCTAATTGGGATTTGGGATTGTTCACTAGCCAATATATTAGCAAATATCGCTGTGGGCGCTTATTAGAGCGGGACCCTTATTACATTGAATACAGTATTTTTGGGGCATTAAAACTGTATTTTTTCAATATTTATTAAAGGAGGCAAATTGATAAAATTCCTTTTCCCTACTTTGCATTCAATGAGTGTTGAAATTTTACCATCCTCATTTATGATTTTGAAACTAATCTCTCGTAACTAATGATTTTGTTAGTTAAATGTTATTCCTATTATTCCTATTAATATTGTACTCTGTGATTGTCACAGGTAACAGTTTCCTCAAATATTTCTTTTCACTTTTCATGGCAGATATTTTATTGAATGAACAATGATATCAATTTGGTATTAGGAACAGATTAGATTTCATTACATTTTGCAATGCCAAATCATTAGGGGAGAATAAACAACTTGGCTAGAATAAACAGATAGGAGTAGAACAATTTCATGTGTGATTGTGACTGGTTCGTCCATACAATCATCAGTAGCTCATATGGACATCTGGAGAGGTTAAATGAAGACGCTAGCTTAGTATAGGTAAGTGAATATTTTGAAAAATCACCTTTGTATGAACTATGAAAAGTTGACAGATGACAAAGTTGAGACAATTTATGGGTAATAGCTTCTTTAATACTGTAAAGGCAACGTTTCGGTTTAGATCCTTATACGGTACATGTATTAGTCGCCTTAAAGTAGATAATGAAGTTATTCTCCATAAATGGTCTCAACTTTGAAAGAACTCACATGGTCTCTTCATTCGTGTAAACTATACTGTGCTGTAGGTTGGCCAGCTGAGCTGTTTCAGGAAGTGTTGCTCTAAGACTATCGTGGGGCACGGGTGGACCAGTTGTCTAAGGCGCTGCGATTTGTTGTGCAGAGTTGCGTCCCTTGGGCACGCCAGAAGCCTATGATTGTGTGTTCGAATCCCCGTTCGCCCTGATTATGTTTCTAGGTTTGTCAGCTCCATACCCGTGTTTGTGGGTTTCACCGAAGAGGTAAACGTCTGAGACCTGCATCACTTCGGGCTTTCCTCCCACATTAAGCTGACACGCTGTGATATAACTGGAATACTGTTAAAAGCGGCGATAAACCCAACTCACTCACTCTAAGACTATCGTAACTCTTATGCTTTATCAGAGACTCGTGACACGCACAACGCAACGATCATTTTGTGAAACGGGGCCCTGAGCCTTTGCCAGGGATGCAACTAAATCTGAAATACTTCTTTGTCCAAATAATCATAATATACGGACACCCCTAAAACATAACAATTCTGAAGTTCTATTTGCGGTTTAGCTGGTTTTAAGAGGCGACACTTAATGGATCGGGTTGTCAGGCTTTGTGACTTTGTTGATGGCGTATGAACTTGCCCTGATGGTGTGGTCCGTTGCTCATAATATCAGTCACTGGATTGTCTGGTTGATTATTTACAGCCTGCCATAATATAGCTGATACTGAGTGTGGTGTTAAGCAATAAACATGATAACATACTAACCCTTTAACACGAGGCAGTGTGTCTCTGGCTGGAGGGTTGTGTCAAACTGAATGCCTGTTTGACTATAGTAATATCAGTGATAATGGATATGCGTACAATTCATTAGCAGGGTTATCTAGACCTAGGACAAAGCATTTGAGAGGTGTAGGGTAGTAGTACTAGTACAGTGGTTAACGTGTTGCCTTGACATGTTAGAGACATTGTTTCTGAATCCTGTATGGGTACAAAATGGAAAGGCTTTTTGATGTACCCTTGTAGTCTGTCTTACAGACCCTGATACAAATATATATCAAATACAGCCCATACAAGTCTATAATGTTTTGCAAGTCTAGATCACTGCAGTATCTGAAATGAAGAGAGTCACTGGGCTCCTTTTTATTATATTTTTAATAAGATAACTGAACAAGTGTTTTTTTCTGTACGATATGTTTATTTCAGAGACTAGATGTAAGTCTAGTACCCTTGCTGTGATATAGATAAGAACATTGCTATTGTGTACTCACTGACTCCTTTAATACAGAAGGTATTGATTAGTAGCCTTTGTACTCCGCTCACATCTCTGAATGGTGATAACAAATGGGAAATTAACAAAAAATGCTTCGATTTCATAAACAGGCTAAAGATAAATTTTCAAACGCTAGAAATCTGCTAGCCTGTTCCAAGGCTGTATTGAAAGAAAGTCCATGGATGTGTAGTAATTCCATCCTCTTATACAAGAAAGTCTAGATATGTGGACAGTAAGGACTCCAGTCTCTTATAGGGACAACTTGTTCTTATTATTTACATAATCTAGAACTTATGATTTAAACTAATAATTATTGCCTTAGAGACTTGTGCAAGTCTAGCAATCTGTTAAGGTTAGGTTTGGTTCTGGATACCCTGAGTTGAAGATGATACTTTGGACTTGGAATGATGAATATATTGATTTGTAGATTGGTATGTGTTATCCTGTACTTCATCAACTCGCAGTGTTTGTTGTTTGTTCTCAGATGAACCATAACTTGCGCTGATGATGCTGAACAGAGGATGGGATAGAATTGTATGGAGAACTGATAACATGGGGATATGTGGTGCTTTCCTGAGTGATTTTAACAATGTTAATAAGTAATCAATCATGATACATGGGATTGATTATTTTTCAATAGATTCATGAAATGAGTTTCGGGGGTTATGCAGTGGAGGAAAAAGTGTGGAAAGTTTCATGTTGGATGATTGCTTTGAGACATGCTGTGAAAGTTGTCAAGTAGAGATGGTTCAGTATTGCGGTTTGTTTGTTGTTTCGATCTACACAATTGGGATATGTTGACACACATCAACCAAGTCAGCAAGCCTGACTTCCGATCCCATTAGCTGACGCTTACAACAAGCATGGGATGCTGAATATTGATAGTGAAATATCATTTGAAAGTTATATTATTTCATTAATGATTTTTTTAAATGAATGATACATAAAAAAAATGAATGGAAGTTTTTGTTTTCATTCATCATAGTCATTAAAGAACATCAATTTCTTTTTTGGCCTGTGAAGATCCGGGGTAGAATAGGTCTTCAGTAACCCACGCTTGCCACAAAAAGGTACTATGCTTGTTGTAAGAGGCGACTAACGGGATCGAGTAGTCAGGCTTGCTAACTTGGTTGATGCATGTCATTGATCCCAATTGCGTGGATCAATGCTCATGACGTCAATCACTGGATTGTCTGTCTGGTCAAGACTCGTTTATTAACAGACTGCCGTCATATAGCTGGAGTATTGCTGAGTGCGGCATTAAACAACAAACAAACAAACAAAACAAACAAACAATTTCTTTTTCAATCTATACAACTTTTGAACTCAAAACAATTTCTTTTTCAAACTATTCAACTTTTGAACAATTTGTAAAATGCAATATGAAAGAATTAAAAATAATGTTTGAGTTGATTAAACATTCTGAGGTTGGCATAACTGCCATGCTTGTATGGAATATTACAAATACCATGCAGGACGTATTCTTTGTGCTGGCTTGTTTTGTAACAGCTCATTTTGTCTGACAAGGTATTTTCTAAACAAGTAGGTGCCTGTGGTATGTGTGATTGTGAAGACCCTGTACAGTCAATATCCCAGACCTTTGATTAGCTGCCAGCATGCACGGAGAGTTCACTCACTAACAATTGTCCACTTCATGGGCTTTGTTGGCCTACCACCATTCTATTGTTGCACCATTAGATTCCTAAAGGGTTTAAATCACACTGGTGTATCCTGGTCTTTCATCTGTTATTTTGACAAATATCTTATCAAAGTCCAATATATATATATACAATCACCGTGGCAACATGCTTTGGCATGTCAGGTTCGTCATTGTGTGGTAATGATGATTGTCGCTACTTTGAATCCCGGTTTGACCATTTACACACCTGCCCCCCGTCCATTGAGCCTCGGACAACAAATCATTTGTGACTGAGCAGGGGCCTTCAAAAGGACAGATACCTGTAATCATGTTTACAGCAGTTCCAGTTAAGCATCGGCCCCATTAAGGATATTGAATATCTCACAGATTAAGAACAAACAGTATTGTCTATATTGGTTAACAATCACAATGGTGTGGGTTGGATAAAAACCGTATACTGATCACAAGATCACAAACCCTTGGTTATAAATCTACATTTCTAAGTGACGGTTTCATAACGTATTCCGTTCCTTCACCCCACAAATTGGCTCGTGCCATAAGATACCTCCCATTGCTCCTTGTATAAAGGAGCAGTCCATTATCATTCCAGGGGAAGCAGGTTATAAAACGTTGCGTGGATTATAACTTTAAAAAATACCCACTAATTACAAATGGCAATTAATCATGATATGGCTAATTGCTGGTTGAGAATGCAAAGGAGGTGATATACCCCCATCACTAACGAGAGATTATTGAAAGCAGGGATGGAGGCAGTGAAGCGGGTCATCCAAGCTAGTTCATTGTGTTTATGTATGTACGACTGTAGCGTAACACAGCTGCCCCTATAGCTGGCTCCATTGGTCAGACGGACAGACTCTCTGGACCTTGGTGGACGGTGCACCCCTCTCCCGCTCTAACACAATTGGATTATTGGGGTGACAACTGTGGAATATGTGCCCAGTGTTTTCGTGAACAGCTGTGGGATTTTATTTTGGACTGACGAAAATGTACATCTGTATTATTGGGTAAGTGGTGTTTTGATACTGTGATGTAGCACCTCTAGGCTGTGCCGTATGTTCCCAGGTAGAGATGGGAATAGTATATAGGGTGGCATTGTCTCCTGGGGCCTGTTGGGGGGAATGTCAACGTGTTGTAATGTATGTTAATATTTCGTCACATGAATCGTTGTTGTCACATCATGGTCGTCATGCTGTGTTTCAGATAGAAACAACAGTGGTATTGATTTTGAGTCGCATAGATATTTTGTTCAAAACAGTTGTATGTATGAGTACTGTGTCATGTGATGTGAGCATGTTGGGTGTGTTTGTGTGCATACTGGTATATATTTCATCAGAGAGCATGTCTTAACTTAATGACACTAGACAATTGAAAAGGAAAATACACAAAGATTATGCATCATGGTATTCTTAGTTAAGCATCTTATGTCAATATCTGATTGGGACGAGGAACAATTATTTCCTTCAATGATTTATATTCTAATACAGTTTACCCAATGTAAGATTTTTTTGCATGTTAAGATATTTTTTATTTTATTTTATTTTATTTTATTTTATTTTATTTTATTTTATTTTATTTTATTTTATTTTATTTTATTTTATTTTATTTTATTTTATTTTATTTTATTTTTATTTTTATATATACATAAGAAAAATTCAGATCTTATATTGAGGTATAGGTGTTAGAAAAACCTTGTTAGACTGACCATCAAATTGATGACATCTGAGGCTATCAAGGAACATAGCATTTATCTTGAGCCATCTTTGCCAGTGGCAGTTCCTGGGGTAGGTAGTTGTGGGACTAATCCAGCAAGATATGGCTGTAGTTAATGGTAGTTAGTGTATCACTGGCTACCTGCTTGGCCGAGGTTGATAGTGCAATAAGTGTCAGTGGGAGAGATGGGGCAAGTTAGGGGGATGTTAATTGCTGTCAAGTGGAACGGTGGATGGCAGGCAGGCAGGCAGGCACATGAAGGCTGCATTACTCAAGGAATTGACGTATATGTTAACCTAAGATTTTAAATTCAGCAGTCCATTAGGTGGCCACTAATTCAATTAGTATTTAGTATAAGTACTCCTGGGCCCACTTGGACAAAGCATTCTTAGCACTAAGACTCTAGTCCTGCATCATGACTGGAATTTATATTTTTTAGGTATTTTTTTTACTAAAAGCCTTGGCAAGTCTTGATCAAACTAACCAAGTCTAGTTTGCTTGATTCCACATGAAAACAGCAGCAGAGGAAAGGTTCTTTCAGAAAAAATATTTTTATTATTTTAAAGACATGTTTTCATTGACTTAAGTGTCAGTCTAATTCTTAAGCCTATGTTTAAGTATGGGAGTTATGATCATCTTAGCGCTAAGATTCCTTTGTGGAAGTGGTCTCATGACTGTTTTTAGAGTTAATTAAATCACTATCGGTTATTTGGAATGGCTTCGTCAATACTGGTTTTCATTTTTGGATGTTGCTTATGTCAAGATATATGCAGGAAGTAATTAGAAAAAATGTACAAAATCTTTTTAAATTCAATTTGAGGTTAATTTCCTCAAAAAGATTCTTGAAGTAAGTTATAACAAAAGAAGAAAAAAATCGTCTCTGCTTTACTGAAAACTTGAATGTTATGATGAGCATCGTGTAAAATTAGATATTTTTCACTGAAGTATTACTAAGTCAACATGTCATAGAAAAAGGGATGTAATTATCTGTCAAAGGGTAGTGTACTTTAACGATTTTGAATTTGTTGAATTTTAGTTAAATGTCACGAGAAGCAGTTGTTTTCTCACTGAATGGAACAAAAGAGTGTCAGTGACTTAGATGTGAGGAGCATAGGCAGGGATGTAATTACTGCAGGATGCCCTAGTGATGGGGACACGACATAGGCAGGGATGACAGCAGCAGGAGATTCTCCACAACTAAAATTGGAACTGACTTCATTGCATCACTGAAGTAACATCCGTTACACAAGGCAATGCCTGCCTATTACCCATCCTCGTGTCAGTCAATGATGCCTTGTTCTCATTTCTTGTCTAACATTAAAGGAATAAAATGTTGCTTCAACATCACTGGCTCTCCTTTGAACATTGCATTAGGACATTGCTAATATCTGCCAGAAGCTTTGTCATTTGGCTCAAGTACATGAAATAAGAAGTTATTAAATGAAGCATTCTTTGAAAATGTTTTCATCAATCATACAAACGCAATTTATGAAAGTGTTTGTTTCAGTATGAGTTTTCTGGTATTGCCACAAGGTTCATAGTGTCTGAGTTATGTCTTGGCTTCAGTTTCGTGTCGTATTATTGCTGGATTTTCTAATACACGAAGTGTAGCGTGAAGCAGATCACTGGAGAATTCAGCATATGGTCAGTGACAAACTTATCTAGTTTCAGGCCTTTAGAGCATATTGGATTTTGAAGTATTTCTCTTGATTTATCACTCGATGTCAACCTGAAATTGTTCGGTACATGTAATCTGGGATCAATAGTTCCTGATACCGAAACTCGCAAGATGGATGATCTTTTATTCATATTGCTGGATGAAAAAGTCTGGGTGATTGAAATGTAACCATGGATTACTCATTTAGGAGTTTTATACAAAGTAAGGGTCTGGTCTTGGTTTGTCATAGTTTGGTCTCAGCTTCATGGTGAGCCGGGAGGTTAGTGTGGTTGTCTGTCACGGAGGAGATCTTTTCTGTTGCCCTTGTCAATTTGTGAAGCCTGTATTTGAGATCACATGCATATATTTGGTTGCAAAAAGTTTACAGAAATTCAATACACTACTCACTCACAGTGAAACTCCAATCTTAAGCCTATCTTTTGGCTTTTTAATATGAACAAGTTTAAATGGACAAGTATTAAATAAATGGTACTAATATCATTCAGTAGCTAATACTTTGGGGTTGGTTTGTTATTTAACGCCGTACTCACCAATATTCCAGCTATATGACGGCGGTCTGTAAATAATCGAGTCTGGACCTGACAATCCAGTGATTAATATCATGAGCATCGATCCACACAATTGGGATTGATGACCATCCGATCCCGTTAGTCGCCTCTTACGACAAGCATAGCCCCCTTTTACGGCATGCATGGGTTGCTGAAGACCTATTCTACCCGGGATCTTCACGGGTCAATTCTTTGATGTAGCAGTTGGCTAAAATACTGTTTGTATTGATGACAAATATTTTGTTCACTGTTGCATCATTTTCCCGTAGATACAAACATGAGAAAGGTGCTTGCATCTACACCGAAACATTGCAATAGTGTGAATGGAGAAGTAATCCACACAATAGCTTTTTCACATTGACCTTCAAAGAATTAAATTGATCCTACATCCAACAGCTTCAAAAAGATTTCGTATTTTATTCAGGCCACGAACCAAAGAAGATTTAAAGACATGATACCATTATTAAATCCTGTTCCTATGATACAAATGTACAAGCTTATGAAGGCCAATCTTCAAAATTAAAGGGTGTCCTGAGCACTTGGGTGTTAGGGCTATGACGAGGACCCCATGATTTTTGTTGTGTTATTTATCATGTTTATGCAACTGAAGTCATTATGACAGTTGTGCTTGGTCCTGAGGGTGTTTTGGTACAAGGAACTTCTATCTCTGGAGACAAAGAGGAAATTCTGTTTTCATGTGCGTCCACATGGTCTTTAGCAGGTGCTTGTGTTGACAGCAGCTGTCAGTGTGGGATTCTTATCTCTTCAAGGTCACCACACCTGCCCTGCCACACATCCAACTCCTGGACATCAGTCCCAAGGATCTCCAATCTCTTGACCAGAAGGCATGAACTATGGCCACATGGTGGGACCAGATTCAAAATCAAGGGATTTAGACCTCAGTTTGTTTCTCATACAGACCCTGAAATAGAAATCCCCAAACTCCCAAGCACGTCTGCAATACTTGCACAAGCTAGATTTTTTCATTTCTCTGAGCTCATGTCAATTATATATTATGGACAACTGAACCAAAATAATTTCAGACTAGATGTTAGTTGGGACCAGTCTGTTTGCTATTATCCGAAAGGTTTTGTTGGTGGGGAATTTAGCAAAGTATGGATAGATAGCTAGTTTTTGAGGCGCATTCGGAGACTACATTTACCAGTAGATATTCTCCAGGCTTCCTATATCAAAATCTTAGCTTTCTGATTGTTTGTGTCCACCAGACTACACAGAAAGACCCAATGATATTGTCTTAAAGCAAGCGTTAATGGATATATATAGGCTCACACTAGAATGAAGAAGATATTAAGACCATGGACTCCCACCTAGCCTTGCTCCAAGGCTGTACCGAATGATAAGTCCATGGGTGTATACTGATTCTGTCCTTATAAAAGGCAAGTCTAGATATGTGGACTGGACGCCGGTCTCTTATAGGGACAACTTGCTCTTATCATATATATAATCTAGAAATTATGATTTTAACTACTAATTTTTGTCTTGAGACTTGTGCCAGTCTAAATCCCACCCCATGCACACAGAAGTCAGAACGATGTCTAGCCACATGGTCCTGATAAGACACACCAGACCAGCTTGTTGACCATCTCTAGGCCTGGCCATACCTTCACATCATTAATAGCTCATTAGCACTGTAGGACAGAGACGGTAGACACCACAGCACTTGACATGTTATAACAACAAATATGCCCAAGCCCAGCTGTTGGTAACGGATGAATTATGGTTGTTCTGGCATGTCAGTACATTTACAGATCCGTCATGGCATGGCGCAACAGCAGATGCTAGCAGAATGCAACTGGGAAATGAATTACTGATCGATATTCCACTTACAAACTAGTTAATTAGGAAATTTGTCGATGTGGAATAAATATTAGTCATCTTTGTTTTAATGTTTTGCCACGGTTAGGATCGGTAATAAGCCCCATGAGCTTTTCTGGTATTATCAACATAATTAATACCATATGCAGTCCTCGGCTTTAGCCACTGGTCTGAAGCCCGACTCTGGTAAGAGTCTGTGCGGTCTAGTAAGCTCAACTAATAACTAAGACCTGTGAAGATCCGGGGTAGAAAGGTCTTCAGTAAACCCTTGCCTACTGTAAAAGGTGTCTATGCTTGTCGTAAGAGGCAACTAATGGGATTGGGTGGTCAGGCTCGCTGACTTGGTGAAAGCATGTCATCGTATCCCAATTGCTTGGATCGATGCTCATGATGTCAATCATTGGATTGTCAGGTCCAGACTCAATGTTGTTACAGACCACTGTCATACAGCTGGAACATTGCTGAGTACGGCGTTAAACAACAAACAAACAAAATAACTAAATATATTAACACTCAAATCTTAGTGCTAAGAGGCATGCACAGGACAGTAGTGTCACAGACTGCATATGACAAGTTATTTTGTTTCTGTGGTTTAGTAATTTCAATGATTTTCTTTATTTCTGAAAAAGTTCATCTGGATAAGGACACACCTGAGCCTGCAGGAAATACATGACACTGACACTGACAGGTGTTCAACTTGAGAAACTTTGATTAAAAAACCATCAGTTCAGGTCTGAAGTTTTTTCATTTTGAATCTTTGAAATAGACTTTCCTTCATTAAAAAGATTTAAAAAGGCCATTGCTGATGATTTGTTTGCAATGTGTCAAGTGTTTCCTTTGAAGTTCAACATCTTTCAGCCATGAAAGATTGTTTCAATACTCCTTTAGATTTTATCTGCTTGGTTCATTTCATGTGGCATCTCCTTGTGGGGAAAGATTCATTGTAATCCGAAGACTGTTTTCAAGAGGAACTTGTTATCCCTACAAGTCCTAGCAATTACTTAGGAACAGAATTCTTGTCAATCTCATAATAGGCCTAAAGCTGAGGAGATTTTAAGCAGGAGGGCCCTTTCCTTGGTGAGCTAGCTATTGTAGACCGGTCTTGTGGCTTGACAGAAAAATTAGGATTATCTGAAAAGGTCCTTATATGTTTTGATTGTTGTCATTCAAGAATGTCATGTCAACATTTTGGTCTTTCTGTGTTTTAGCCATCTTTTCCTTAAAGCACAACCGCAACCTTCTACTCTTTTGTAGACAGTTTTTTCCTTTGCTTTTGTAAACTGTCAATCAAGGTTCAAAGGCAATCCAGTTGAATTATTTAGAAAAAGGACACATCTATTATTCAGTTATAAATCATCACTTGCCAATTTTTTTTTTTTTTAAATGCAAACCTCATCACTCTCTCCAATACTGTGACCTGCCAATCACACTTGAGGAGAACTTTGAAATGATTGATTTTTAAACCACCTTCCCTTGTTCAACCTGTTCAAGTGTTGAGCCTGCTTTGACAAGTGTTTCCTGTCATGCTCAGTGTCCATCAGTCACAAGGGGACATGCTGATGTGACATGTGTCCAGTGGGATCTCAGCTTGACCAGGTGGGAAGATCCCTCCTTCCTGATACACATGGCCTGGATTACTGCCACTTAAAATAGCAACTTTTACAGACAGGTGTCTTAGAAGCACAGTGCTACACATGGTATATTTCAGGAAGGCATGAAACTTAGATAGACACGGTAGATGACAACTTGTTTATTATTTCTCTAAGCTTCATGCCTGGGATAGATTCTGAGGTGGGGGGATGGGGTGGGGATAGGTTCCAAGTGTGTGGCTAACTGGGTGACCAGGCATATGTAGAGTAACATGGAGCCTGTTAGTCCTGCAACATGACCGTGGAATATATTTATTTTATGAAAAAATAATTAATTAGAAATGCATACAAAAGCAAGTCTAGCCAGCTCAATAGCATAGGGAATTAATTTTATTTTTAGAGTCAAGAAGGATATTGTGTAATATAAGATTTCAGAGACTAAATGTTAGTCTAGGAGCCTGTGAAATCTTTTACAAAATAACACATTTTTTCTGTATGTTTTTTTTTCTAATGATGTTAAGCTAGGCCTACTTTTTATTAAATGCAGGTACTCCTCAGTTATGGCCCAGCACTACCTGGATGATTGTGTGGTTCGATGGCATGGGTTGGTGCTCATGCTGTCAACCACTGGTTTGCTTAGGCACAGGCATGCACACACACACTCACTGTAAGACAGACTATAAGACATACAACAATGTGTACAAAGGAACCCTTTTTAAGGAAGTAATATTATATCTTACTCTTCAGTGGTAGATCGCTAAAAAAATCCATTACTTTCATAAACCTTTGCCATCCATTAGTAGCCTTGTGCTTTCAGAAGCTGAGACTAAAAAGATTAGGATAAAGTTCTTACATTGAAAATTAACAGTTTATGTGTCATGTTGAAAAATGTTGCTTGGATCGATGCTCATGATGTCAATCACTGGATTGTCTGGTCCAGACTTAAGTTTTTACGGGCAACCGTCATAGCTGGATTATTGCTGAGTGCGGCCTTAAACAACAAACAATTTAAAAAATCAAACTAAACCTACGAAACAGATGTTTGTGTCCTTAGATTGTGCAATAACCCAAGTCTAGCTGTGCTAAAACAGTATGTCAGATCGGTGCAACATGTCTTGAAATGTCATGTGGTTGTATGTAGGCGTTGCGTAGGCATTGAGGAGGCCACAAATCAATATTGGTTTGTGAGATCTTTGTTTCTAACTTTCAACACAAACCAACAAACACACCTTGACATTTGTCATCTCTTTAGAAGCATTATCTATTGCTTACCTGTCATTTTTTCATTGATTAACAAATGCATTGTCCTTTTGAAAGCTGTAGGGGATAATGGTTTTAAGGACAAATCTCTCTATGATGCCGGATAAAGTTGCCTGTGATCACCAGTGTGCACTTTTCACAGATGGTGCCTTGAACAGTGGTTCACGATAGCTGCAGCAAAAATGCCCAAAAAAGTCCCCATTCCCCAATTAATTTTCAGGTGCTTAAGTACAAATATGCATGAAAAGTTTCAGTTACTATGCTGTATAAAAACATATGTAATTACTCAGTGGGGCCTTTCAGCTGGCGTACCTGTATTTTCTTGCTGGGTTTTATATACTGATCGACTGCAGGCATCCTATAAAATGGACTCTACGTCAGTGATAAATGTACTCTGTCTCACAGTCCCTGAACCATATTATTTTCCCGTTTTCCAAGCCCTTAATGTAATTCTATAGCACTGAATGAAGCAAGTCTACATTTTCTACTGAATCTCCTATTCAATTTAAATGTAGTTGCTTGTTTTTATCGAAAAATGGATTTCCGGAGATTAAGCGTTAGTCAATAAATATTGCACATGAGGTGAGGTCCACGATTTCCAGTTTGAGAAAGCAACCCAAAATGTCTACCAAGTCTGCTCTTCAGATGGCACAAGAAACTATTTGAGTACGTAATGATTAGTTTTTGAACAAATGTCTACTAAGGTTTAAAGAACCAAATAGACTGGAATAATAATCGATTGAATACCCAAAATTGAAATATCCAATGCAAATGAGTACATGTGAGTGAATATTCAATGACTCCAAGGACTATCTCGTGAACTGTGTGATGGCTTATCTTTTAAACAAGTCTTGCATGGTTGATGTTATTGAGGCGACTCTGCAAATATCTCCTCCCCAATTACCCTATCTCTGGTCCATCACCTAAGATAAGACACCTTCATGGCAACATGATATCCAGGGGTTTTAATCACAGTCCAAGCATATTCCAACTACAGAAAGTATTGAGGAGGAAATGTCCCAATATTTCAGCAGGTGGTTGTGCAACAACTGAAGTGCTGGGGAGCCATATATTCTTACTGTTCCCAGTAGTAATTAACTGTGAAGGCACAAGGTGGCATCTGCTTTGGATGCCATGTCTTGGATATTACATTAACCAAGCTCCAAGTGGTAATTGCCTGTTGGTTATCATCAAGGGACTTCTCTGCAAAACAGGTGCTCTACTGGAGCTGAGATTTCAAATTGACCAAAAATGTTAAATATCAGCTTTCAGATTGGCCATTTAACCTTTATATGTGCCTTTGAGGATTTGGAGATAGAAAAAACATGACCCATGGAAACAACTCGAAGACAAAGAAAACTATTCTATCTCAGGCTGCTAGTGTTTTTCCAGAGATCCTGAAGACTGGAGGAATTCATTTGGGGGTTATGTCATGGCTGGCACTTTCTGTAAACACATTCAGTACTCAGGGGACTGGGAATTATAGAAGGAATGGTCACACAAAGATAGCTTTCCAATTTTTTCGTCCAAATTGCCTGTCAGTCGAGACTGGAGATGTCCTTTTGCCCTATTAGTCCTGCCCTTCCACTGGGGAGTTTGATTTCGCACTAAAAGTGGTAGTCATAATAGTATTTCATCAAGACCATTTGGGCATGTAAAATTTGCCATTTGTTTGGTTGTTGAGTTGGAATGACTTTGCTCAAGTTAATAAAAAATCCTGTGTGGTAATCAGATATTTAAAAACACACCAAAAATTATATATTACATATCAGGATATTATTTTTGTAACAGTGAAAAATTGAGTGTCCAATTCCAGTACGATAGATATCATTGAGAGGGAAAATTAAAATATTTTCTGATCCTTGCAATGATGAAGACCAAAGGTTCCTTTTATATCGCGTATATTAAAAGTTAATCAAGGCCTCCCTGGATTTAATACTGTAGGAGCCAACATCAAGGATCCTTGGATACCCTTAATTTCAGCCACTGCTGTAGGGTTAAGGTTGATGCTATTTGAGCAATGCTGTAGACAGCCAGACATCTGGTCCTTGAACCTTCCTCAATGGGAAGCTGAAAACAGACCATTAGACTTTGAAGATTCAAATAAATAAACCCGAGCCAAGCAGGTAAATAACGGCACAAAAGCCACAGTTGAGAAAAGCTCATTTCTTTTAGCTTTGTCTATAGTTGATCAGTATGCATGGGCAACGCTACATGAGCAGAAAAAGAATTTGAGAAATATATTCGGCCTATCCTTGTCAGTAGACGGTTGACTTGTCTGCCCAGACAGGGCTGATAGAGATTTATTTATTATGTTAACCCTGAGAGAGACTTCAAACATTCACATAGCTGCCAGACAATCGCCTTCATCAGTGAATAGGGAAATTGTATAGGATAGATAATACTGTATGATCATGAACATGTAGGCAGGTATGTCTGACAAATTAAGAAAGCATTTGGTCACATGCCCCCATTGTGTTAGGGATGTTTTTTGATTTTCAAAACCTTTATCGTGTCATGATTTGGCAACATGAGATAAATAAGGTAAGATCCTGTCAAAGGGTCATTGTCTGTTCGGAACATTTGTTCAAGACGAAGAACAAATTTTATTGCACAGAACACCCTCAAACTAAAGGGAAGAAAGTAGCTACATTTGGATGATGGGATTTATCCTAGGAACTCTTGAGAGAGACTGAGTATGAATATTAATAAGGTGCACATCCTACACCACCGACTCTGAAGTCCGCACTTCACCTTTAACACTGTGTTCGGTTTAATGACTTTCTAAAGAACCTTTAAGAACATTTATCCAGAACAATGCACAAGCAAACTGAGGATTGGAAAACAGGTGGCAAAGCAAGGCCTGTGCTTGAAACCTGTCATCATGTGAGTCGTGCTTCTTCCCTTGTAGGCACAAAAGACATGCTTGAGAAAAAGATCGACAGTTAAAATACACATTAGATTCTTGTTGTGATAAGGGTCAGTGATTGCACATAGTTCGTTGAAAATATCTAGCCTGACATTATGTTATGAACCGAGTGAATGCATTTATAGTTTGATAACCATCTGAGATATTTGTTTGGTAAATTTATGTTTTGATATTTGGTGTCACATGACATGCAGAATGCTGTTATCTTAAAATGGCTGAGAAAAGTGGTTCTCTTACAGCAAGAAAATAGGAAGTACACTGAGAATGCAATTTACAACTTGTTCTTAAACAGTTTGTGAAAGAGTTCCCCTGTTACGCTTTAAAGGATCTCCTCATACAAGACAACAACATGTGAAAAATATCATCTGAAGATAATTAGAACTGATTCATACTTTGTTTTCCTGTTCCAAGTGAAAATTAAATTATATTTTTCTCTCCAAGTGTTTAGCTTTGTAAATGAGCATTTTGCCAAGTCCTAGTAATTCTTCAGCAATTTCAGTATTGTAAGTCCACTAATTAGAGGACACAGGCATCCTAAGCCAAGGTTAAAGACGTGTTTAATTTGGATCCTTCACTTCTTTTATACTGCAAATATGTTACTCTCCTTAATGAAATGTTTGAATTAAATGCCCGTGGATGTCTTCATTTACACAAATGCCATTTTTATCTGCCATTGTTGATCACCAACACCCAAACCTGCCATTAACCAACAACAGGGGGAGTCAGATCCTAAAATAACCGCTTTCGAATGAGACACATTTAGTTAATCCCATCCTCTTTCAGATGCCAAAATTACGGGATAGGGAACAGTTTTCTTAAAGTCACTATCTCTTATTACAAACACTTAACCTAAAGTGACAGTTTTCGATCCAAGTGGGTTGGTGGTCCTTTGATCCAACAGTAATTTGCTGTTAATGAAGCAAGAGTAGAGTGAATTGTTGCTTAATTTGAAATTACTGTGTTTGAAAATCTGGAGTTAATGTGTGACAAAAATTCATTCTTTATCCTCACCTCGGCCTAACTTTGACAACTGGCATCACCAAAGTAGGATCTTTCTAACAGAAAGATCATTTACTTTTCATTCTTTTCAAAGCCGTATCTAATCCCAAGCAATGGTCCATCACTCCCCACCATTTCGGCTGAATAACGGTTAATCATCTTTTTATCATGTCTGACCCTTTAGGTGACCACTGACCCTCTCTATTGATATCTGTTGATGGCGAGATGAGATAAGTCTCATCACGAGGTGATGGGTGAACTTAGAGATGTCAGGTTGGCATGCAGACTGACACCTTTTGAAAGGCAAGGATATCCTGGGAGGCCGTCATTATGAGGTGGACAGAAGTCTGGCGTTGACCACTGTCCTTCTCAGGGCTACTTGGACACTGATATAGAATTCATCCTGCTTGGGTCATCATCTCTAATTAAAGATCTTGATAGTTTTTTGTTTGTGAAGGGAAAGACTCTTAAGCTTCTTGGTGTTGGGATTTTGAAAATTGACTCCATTAGTGAATTTGGGTGCTGACAGATCTTGTTGTGCCCCAGGGTGGGAGAGGATGGATTAGGATGGGGGGATGTGGGTGGACACGCTGTCGTGTGTAGAAAGGCGTTATTGTTATGGTGGTGTAACAGACAAGTGGGAGAAAGGCGGGAAGAGAGGAGAGGAGTTCGATATTGTTGCATCACTCTGCTAATGGAGGAGGTTACTATTCGTTTTGTGAAATATTGTATCTGAAGGGTTCTTGAACAAGCATGTAATTGTAAGGTTTTTGATAACGGGCTTCACAATAGTTGCATGCAACGTGGGATTTGTTCTGAAATGTAAAACCTTTCAGAAGTGGTGATTTATTAAACTCTGCATGGTAGTTAGGAAAACGTTAAGATTCATCATGTTCCGGATTTTTAAAGACATTTGAATAATGGCAGTCAAATGGGCGGTGAACATTAATAATTGACAATTTTCCTGAAAGACGTATCATTTGCCCATGAATTACGTCCCATGAGGTCATGCAGTCTGTGGAAGAATTCCTGTTTTTATTCCCAATACTCATGCTTTCAGCAAAATAGCCTTCAGTGGTATTGGCATTTTGAATCCACTCCTCCAAAAAAAGTAATAGAAATATAGAGGTCAAGCAAATCTGAAATGAGAAAAAAGTATGATTTCCAGAAATGTTGAAATTTCTCTTTGAAAGTAACAGGCACCATGCTGAGGTGAGAAACTTCAAAGTGCCCCCTTCCAGCCATCTTAATTGATGTGTAAAACCTTTATCAGATTCGATTACAGAGCCTGGCTAATTGCATTCAACATATGCTTTGATGTGACGCTGACAATAACATGGTAACATCAGACATGGGGGTGAAGTGGATCCGCTGATTTACTGTCAGTCACAACATGTGTGATTGGGATAAACTAGATATTTACATTACATATGTCACAGGGGAGAAGGGTGGTGTCTCTTGGATAAGCCTTGGCTGCTTGAGGTTTCTGTTGGTGTGTGCAGATTGTGCTTGTGTTATGTTTTCAGCTTGTCATGGTTAGAGATAATTTGTGTAAATGTTTTTGTGGGTTGTTGATGACCAAAATAAGTTTGTTTTGGGATTGGGTAGGTTGGATTTAAGATTGGTGAAGAGATTATATCATGCTGGATTAAACTGGAAGCGGTTAGAAAGTATTTTGAAGTTTGTCCTAATTCTGGCAATTGCGTTTATTTCAAAGAAGTCTGCTCATGTCTGTTAGGTCTTCAGATAATTAATTGTGTATACTGAATCAATCATTTCTTTTGTACTACGTAATCAAACTTTGATTGATCAATTTGCATGGTTGGGTGTCCCATGGTTATTATTTTATTGAAATATGTCAATGTATCCTTTCCAAATATTCATGTTTAGAAATTTATATTCTTTTCACAGTAAATTTTTTCTCATAACCAATTTTCAAGAAATTACTCATTTGTAGTCTTTTTCCTGAATAGACCCGAGAAGATCCGTGTAGCCATAAAAGGCGACTATGCTTGTCGTAAGAGGCGACTAACATGATAGGGTGTTCAGACTCGCTGACTTGATTGATGCATGTCATCGTATTCCATTTGCGTGGATCAATGCTTATGATGTCAATCACTGGATTGTCTGGTCCAGACTATTATTTACAAGTAGCCGTCATATAGCTGGAATATTGCTGAGTGTGGCGTTAAACAAACAAACAAACAAAGATCTGATCCCCTGCAGCGCTCACTGAAACTATATAAACATGATAAAAAGCCGATTTTGCATTGTGATAAATTTCATTTTCATCGATCTTCAAGAAGCCATCAAAACTGGAAAGATCAATATTAATAAAGTCATCAAAGATTCTCAAACCTTTACAGTATTCCTTTTTCATGAGAAATGTCTTCTGAGTTTGCAGCTTGTGAGAATATGAGAGCCAGTTTTGATAATAACTGCTTTGATGTGACCAAGTACTTGGTGTCATGCCCCATTGCATCAACTAGAGTTTACCTTTGTAGTAGGACAATACATCAATGATAGTGGATGATGTCCATTCTGTGAAGGTCCTTGCTGAACACTGTCAAGCCCGCTCCCACACTCCACAAGCCTCCATGCCTAATTTCACTTGATAGGAATGATTGGCAGTGTTTGGCTTTCTCATAGCTAATATACTAAGTAATAAGTCTAGATTTGGGAAACGGCTGGTCAGGATAATTAGATAGAGTGGACTCTCACATTTAGTGATCATGGTGATTTGGGTTGATATTTACATCGTTTGTTTGGAGGTACAAATGATCATTACGCCCAGCGTGCCACAGACAGTGAGAACTGTGGATTTCAGACGTTCTGTCCGGTGTGATAAAGGATAGGAATAATTTGGGGTTACTATTAACAAAATCTATCATATAAGACTGGCTTTCATAGGAAATGTCGCTTGGGTTAGACAGCGAGATCTCATAGCAGATATCCATCATCCTGAGACAAGGGAGTTAACTGACTATAAAAATCAAGTTTCCACCCTTGAAATTAAGGAGTTATGCTTTGCCTGAACTAACCAGTCTTTGCATAGTCCAATCAAAATCGCGTAACAAAATTGACTTCCGGTTCGTAACATGCCATGCAGATTTCGATCAATTGCTGGATTTGAAAAGCCACCTCGGCGTCAACAGATATTTTCCAAATCTGTTCATGTTTTTAGTCAGGGTGACTCATAATTTGATGCATTTCGCAAAGTAAGAACCTTTTTTTTCACAGTATAGACTTTGCTTATCGATCAGATCGTCTTGACTAGGCTCCGCCATTTTGTTTGAAGCAAATGCAAGTTATATGAGAGATTGAATCTGATTGGTCAGTATGAGGGACATAGAAGGGACATAACTCATAATAGTCACTGGTGGCGCTACGATTGAGCCAAGAAATTGCAGCCCAGTTCCGCAAGGGTGGAAACTGGACTTTTATAGTCTGTTTACTCCCTTGCCTGGGGAAGATGGTAGATATCATGCTACACATGTTGTAGCCTTGTGGGGAATCAAACTCAGGACTCCAGTGCAGCTTACCAGCACTTTATGACCATTAGGCTCCTTCCCCACCCCACTGGCTATCATCAAGTGGTCTTGTAGAGTAAGAAAAGAAGTTATATTATGATGAGCTGTAATCTTTGGGATTTGACAAGAAACCTTCTTGGCACTGTTTTTCATTTTGTCAGTGTTTACTTATAGCTTCATTCCCAATGTCAGCGCCATGTATTTCCACTGTAGATTTATTCATCGAAATATATATTTGAAAATTGGGAAATTGTGTTCTGGACGTCTTTTTCTGACCCATCTACATCAGCCATTACCAAATGTGTTCTTGACAACCCCTAAGGACTGAACAAAAGCCGATGTTTCTATGGTCAATGACTAAGTCTGTGTTTGGTGATATGGTTAATGTATGTCTTTCCTCTGGGAATATCTACATCAAGTTGTTGCCATGTATGTGAGGTGTTGGGGAGTCACTGGCTCCACAGTCAACACCACAGTTCAGTGTTACACCTGCAGTAACACTGGCGTTTGTAAAGAGTGGCCCATGTCAATATTGTACCGGGGTGTCAAGTGTGGGTGGGTCGCGTACATGATGGAGGCGCTGTCTCAGGAAGAGTTTACTGTGGGAATTCCTCTCATATGTGACGGTTTACTTGGTCCAGATTTGATTATTCACCATGTTCACTGTGATGTGACGGAAATGTTGCCAGCTGCTTGTTGATATTGTATGGGGGTGTCGTGGATGGGTGTATGCTGGAGGTTGATGTCTTGTATTAGTTTACTGTGGGGTTGGTTGGTTGGTTTGTTGTTAAACGCCACACTCAGCAATATTCCAGCTATATGACGGCGGTCTGTAAATAATCGAGTTTGGACCAGACAATCCAGTGATTAATATCATGAGCATCTATCCACACAATTGGGATTGATGACATGTATCAACCAAGTCAGCAAGTCTGACCACCCGATCCAGTTAGTCGCTTCTTACGACAAGTATAGTCGCCTTTTACGGCAAGCATGGGTTGCTGAAGACCTATTCTACCCCGTAATCTTCACAGGTCTTTACTGTGGGAATTCACACACCAAACACCACACCACACCACACCACACCACACCACACCACACCACACCACACCACACATCAAACACCATACACCACACCACACCACACCACACCACACCACACCACACCACACCACACCACACATCAAACACCATACACCACACCACACCACACCACACCACACCACACCACACCACACCACACCACACCACACACCACACATACTGAAACTGATCGTTGTACTTTCCTGACAGACTAACATCTAGTCTCTGAAACGAACATATTTTACTGAAAAAACAGTTGTTAACATATAGTTATAAAATATAATAAAAAGGAGCCGAGAGAATTTCTTCATTTTCTGATACTGCAGTAATCTAGACTTGGCAAACATTATAGACATTATAGCAAGGGGTGTATTGGATATTTTTGTATCAGGGTCTGTATGACAGACTACTTTCCTGACAATTACTCTATTGTCCTCACATGTCAAGTACATGTGTACTAATGCTGTAATGAGGGCATTGTTGACAAACCACACTGGTATTTACACGTGTGAGGTAAGACGAGCCTCCGACTACAATGTCACTCTACCTGGAGCCATCATGCTTTATCTAGGTTTACTTGATGCTGACTGACCCTGGGCTGTTTCTGCTGCTTTCTACTTAATACCTAGTGTTTTTTTGCCTCAAATAAAAATGGAAAAACCTTAGTTGTCCACAAATAGGTTTTTGTGTAAAGATGAATTGTATCTTGAGACATGCCAATGTTGTTGTTCATCCTGGATGTCCCTGCATGTTGACTTGCATGGTTTGATTAAAAGTAACAAAGCGATGTCCATAAATGCCAACTGTCCCAAAGTTTTTGTATTTGTTATGAATTTGCAACTATAATGTACTCAAATATGATTTTTTCCTTAATTCTTTGAATAATATGCTAATGTACAAAAGAAAAATCCCAAGTACTAAATTTTCATAGATAGAGTAAAGAGAGAGTCATTATTTAGCCTTTTATCGTCTGCTACAAACACAAGCGCATCTTGTTTATCGACTAATATGAAGTCAATTTGTAGTGTTGCATCTGTCCAATCGAGACACTCCACTCATATAATCGGAAGTTGCTGTAGTGGAAACGGAAACTAATCGATAAAATTCGGGCCAACCAGAAAATCAGAACACAATACTAATTGTAATTTAGGAAAGTTAGCAGCTACGTATGTCTTTCAATCGAAGATGTAGTTATAATCATTAGTAGTTGTGTAGAAGATGTGGAATTCTGAAAATTTGAAAGCTATGCTGGAGACTGGTATCTGATGTACTGATTTTCAAATGTTAAGTATAGCCTGATTGGTGTCCATGGGTTTATATAGAGGTACAAACATATTTGTGAGAAATAGGCTTTAGCTATCAATCAGAGCTCCAGATAATCTTTTGGTGTTGTGGGTATTTTACCCATGCATTTTAAAATCATTTGGTATCAGTAATTCTATCTGGGTATTCAAATTTCTGTTACCCACTAGTTTTTACACTTGTGGGTATTTAAGTTAAATATTTAAAAACACTATTCATCTAGTCTTGTGTTGTGTGGGTTCGAGAGCTTTATAGGACTCAAAACTACCACGATACTTCCACAAGAAAGTGTGATGGCAAATGATCATGATGTAACTGTCATCGTGGAGTTTGGCAAGGTTGACGGAATGCCCGTTTATAATTTCAAAATAAGTTGCTGATTTGCTAATCGAATATGCAGGGTTACTTCACAATATTTTGATGATACGCACAAGTTTTATTTTTGTAATGTTCGTTGCGTATTTGATAGGCTTGGATTTTATTTTACTGCATATTTCTGCATTTCTGATGCGTATTTCATGCAGATACGCAGCTTATCTGGAGCTCTGCTATCAATCCTTCTAAAGAGAGTGTTAAACTCCCGATCAGTGACTGAGTAGATATAGATAATGGGACCATAGTGTTTGACTATCGCAAACCAAGGTCGATAGGCCAGACAGGATTAATGATGTGATTAAATTGTCTCGTGGCAAGAAAAAATATTGACGTTTTTATTATTGCAATGTCTGTTTCTTTGCTGGAAGAGTTCACTTAATGAACATAACACACGCATTGATGGCTACAGATTCGGAGCAGACGGACAGACTTAATGACGTTAGTAATATTCTCTAAAGGCCTTCGTTAGATCGGAATTGATGATCAGTTTTGAGATTCCCTGTTGTGATATGGATGCTGAAACCCTACAAGTGGCATGATCTCATTCCAAATGTACAAATAGCTTGGGTATTGAAAGAGATGGTTTGCAACAAGATCAGTTGTTCCCTTCCGTAGGCAGACAGATTTTTATTTTGCTAGAACATGAATTTATATCTCATCAAATTTTCTCTTGTGAATACTAATTTATGGAAAATGTCTTTATTGCCCATGCTGTTGGCAATTTGGAAAGCCAATGCTGTTTGCTATGCATTTCAGTAACAGTATAACAATGTACTGGATAATTACAATGCATTTTGTCCAGTATGACACATATCGATCTTGCTGAATATATTTCCTTTTGTCATGGTGGTGGTGATAAAATTCTGGTAACAAAAATGTAGAATTTGCACAAGCTACTAAAAGAGACTACCAGAGCATCATTGACTTAATATGAACCTTTGTGAAATCAATAATGGAACAAAAAGATTGATTTATGTCTGAAATGATGAAACATCTTACTTGGAATGTGCAGAAGAGTAACTACATTTTCCTATATGTGACACATCACTCTATAAAGTTACCTCTCCGTGGGGTTAGAATAGGTCCCCAGCAGCTGATGGTACTTGACGCGTTTATGGATCAGATGATCAGACATGCTTGATTGTTTGTCATTTTGACCCAACTGGGGATTGTTGCTCATAATATCAATCACTGGTTTGTCTGGTTCAGACACATTTATTTAGAGGCCGCCATCATATACCTGGATTATTGCTGAATGTGATGTTCAACAATAAGAAGCATGTTTTACCTTGCAATATTCATCTTTTGTATATTCCTATGACGAAACTTGAATGCAACACTAGACCCCGTTTCACCTCACCTAACCTCGCCCCACCCCGCCTAGCCAAGCCCCACCCCGCATATGACTGGGGGGCGCAGATAGCCCAGTCGTCTAAAGTGCCATTACTCGCTATACTTAGTTGCATCCCCTGTGCATGTCTAAAATCTAGGAAAGTGGGTTCGAATCCCGGTTCGTCCAGATCATGTTTCTAGGTTTGTCAGCATCATACCAATGCTTTTGGGTTTCACCAAAGTCCAGAACCAGCATCACTTTGCTTTCCTCCCATTTTGGCTGACACACCATGACTTGAATACTATTCAAAGTGGCGTTAAAACCAACTCACACACTCAGATTTACATGTGACTGCTTGTAACCCAAAATATGTATTAAATCCACCTTGGACATGCTGTAGGTAGGAATAACACTGTAACTATACCCCATGTTGTTGTGTAGGGTGTACTTAAAGTCTTCCACCTGGCAGGTGTCACACAGACAATGGCCTCAACAGGAGGTCGTCAGATGATGGTCAGATATATTTGTGAACTTCCGTTAGCCTTTCAACATTTCTTTAGACCACTGGTCAGTCTGTATGCAGGGTATACCTATCAATGTCCCTCTAATCCAGCCACATGGAGAAGATTGACCCGTGTAAACTGGCACGGCAAGCATGTCCGAGATTTGTGTTGACATGAACTGAAATTGTATTCGCCATCCACTGTGACCCATAACAATTCATAGAACAAACTTCGTACTTGCGTTTGGACATGTGCGAAGAAAAATGTGTCAATTCGTTGTTAATCTACTAACCGAGCCAGGAGTCAGGTTTGTCGAGCTCAGACCTTCCAGTACCTGTAATAGTCGGACAGAGGTAACGAGTCTCACCTGTCAGATACCTGCTTGGGCATAATTTCCTAGGATAGACTCTACTGGTGGAGTTGGATTTCCGTGTAAGACGGTCGTCTTTATTGTCTCTCGTCACAATACACTATCACCAGTGTTGGTCGGGATAGATATATGTCTGGTGTGAATCACCATGTGATTCCAACGTGTATGTTACACTGACAGTTTTAGTGCTTGAAGGTCTAATTCCAGAACAGCTGCATCGTGATATGAAATTTAATCTGCTGGTGAGTCGAGCAGTGTCAAAGAGGATTTAACATTGTCAGCTTACACTTTGTGAATTTGAAGATTTTTCCAATTTCTGGTTCAAACACCAGTGATCTGTCTGGATATTGGTGTACTTTCGTTTAATGGTGACAATGTGTTGTTAATTAATCATGGGCTGCTGTGAAGTTCTCCTGAGTTTGTTCCGTTATCTGTGGATGACCGGAGACCACAAACATCCATGTGCACGGAAAATCTGCCCATCCAGATGCCAGTCAATTTGGTAAGCAATACACACAACACAGCATCTTACCCGTGTCCATCCCACCTCGTCAGAGATGATGTAGCATTCCATTGTTTTAAACTTTTAATGTTGGAAATAACATGCTGCTACATATGTGATTTTTTTTCTTTTCTTAAAATATAGAAATGCACCGAAAATGACATAGGAAAAATGAATTGAGATTCATAAACAACATTGTTATTCCCATCATAGCTCACTGTTCAAATCAGATAGTAAATAATAATTATGAATGAATTCACTGCAGCAGTATCCCGGCATGTTATTACCCAACATGGTTGTTTCCCGTCCCCGTGATGCCGGCATGTGCCACTGAGCCACCCTCTGCTTCTGCAGTCCAATCACTGAAGGTGGTCTATGTTTTCCTGTCAGATTAACTCTCCACAATCACACAGTCATTCACATATCTTGCCTTATTCACAGTGTGATGATGTGAAGGTGATGGAAAAAATGTGAAGAATTAAATATTGTATGGCCATTTTTGTATGTTTATCAAATTGAATGTATTTTTCTGGTAGTCAACAGGACCTGTACTGCAGACAAACCACTGGTCTCAAAAAAGGGTTAGAACTGAACTCAAAAGTTTTATAGCCTGGGTAAAGATAAAATACCCTTGTAATGGGGGGGCGGTGGGGTAGCCTAGTGGTTTAAGCGTTCGCTCGTCACGCCGAAGACACGGATTTGATTCCCGACATGGGTACAATGTGTGAAGCCCATTTCTGGTGTCCCCCGCCGTGATATTGCTGGAATATTGCTAAAAGCGGCGTAAAACCATACTCACTCACTAAAACATTGGGGAAATTGAGTACTAGCGTAGGCATTTGTGCCAGCCCCGGGCTAACGAGCTTGTGTTAATTTCTAACCCTGCTCACAGACATTTTATTGACAACTGTTCAGGGGTGGTGTCATAGCCACGTGGTTAAGGTGTTGGTTAGACATGCCGAGAAAGTGGGTTCAATTCCCCACATGGGCACTATGCGTGAAACCCATGCAAGTGATATGGCTGAAATATTGCGAAGTGACTCTGATTAATGTTCACTGGCATTTGTCCATGTTTGATAACCCTTGTTAAAATTATTTTGCAATTTAATCAGGCAATTATCTATCAGAAAAGAAAGAAACATTGTGATTTTTTGCACATTGAGAACATTTGTTTTGTGGGAAATTTGTGTTAAATTTCACCCCAATCTGTAATTATCTGTTGCAAGTAGTCTGCAGGTGGTTCTTGCGTGGTTGAGACCAGGGGTTGAGTCAGTGTAGACGGGACATGTCGTGGTAGCTTACATCACAGAGGCTTGTATCTTCCAACCAGAAAGGCTTGTAGGACAGCTGTGTCCAACATCGAGGCTCTTTGATCCTGTGTCACACATCCTAGTCATGCTGTCTGTACTCAACTGTTACGTCAGCTTTCTAAACATCAAAAGACCGTCTTTGTGGTCTAGTGTAAGTGTGTCTGCCCGAGAGTGGAAGGTCCTGGGTTCGATCCCCGGACGCGTCATACCAAAAGATGGTACTTGTTGTTACCCTGCCTGGCACTCGACATTAAAGGGCTAAAAACAAGGACTGGTCAGCTAAGAATCAGTATACTGTGCCTGGGCAGGGTATCTATGTTAAACTGCGGCTTGGTATCTCAGTGGGCTAGCTCTATTAAACCGGCAGTAGTCCAGACTAGTAAAAGCACACACACACACACACACACACACACACACACACACACACACACACACACACACACACACACACACACACACACACACACACACACACACACACACATGCACGTCGCTATGTAAGTGCAATAATCTTGTCTCGACTTTAAACCCCATTTCACCTCACCTCACCTCTGATCATCACACGTCTTGCCTCAGGACTGAAAGTATTTTCATTACTCTTTAACATGGATTTTGTGTGTGAAATCATTCAACCTTCTCAACACTTATATTCCTATAAGTGGTTGAAGTGTTGGCTCGATGTTGAAGCCTAGGGTTGGATTCCCCACTAGAATAAAATGTGTGAGGTGCAGTTCTAAAAGTCATTTAAAACAAAACCCACTGGTGCCGACATGTCATCTGGGGCCTAGGAGGCCCAATTGGCTAAAGCACTGCAATTATGCAGAGTTATATCCCTTAGGCATCCTGATCTTTATTAGCACTAACCCCTGCTAAAGTGGCTTCACGTCGGGGCTTCCCTCATACATCAAAACGACACTCTGTGGTAGGACTTAAATACTGTTCAAAGGAGCCAGAAAACCCACCTCACTCACTCGATCACTCATATGTCAGGGGAAACTTTTTCATTTTTTTTAGCTTCATTTATAATGGACATACTTTAAGCCAACCTTCTCTAAGATTTTCCTGCAAGCGAAACAGACACCATTATCTTCAATCAAATTGGAAGGCTGCTTGAGATGCAAAAAATAAAACTTTCGGAATTACTCCTTTTTCATTTTGTTTCTTTCTTTTGATTAATTGTCAATACAGTGGATACCATCTGATTGGAATCATTATAAAAAAAAGTCCTTAAATGAATGATGTTGAACTGTGACAAGGAGCAGGGACGTCAAAATGGCCACTGCCTGGTGAAGCTCTGATGTGGCTGAAGTCATGGATTGCTACTACTACTACCCCGAGGACAGAGTTGCATCCCTTAGTTGTGCCAGGATTCTTTGATCATTGGATGGAATACTCAATTCGCTCTTGAGATGATCCTCAGTTTATCAGCAACATATGTTCAACATATGTTCTTGTTGGTTGGCATGACTGATAAGACTGAACATCTTTTCAAATCAACACGAAACCCAACCTAAGCGTGCTCTACAGCACAATCCTAGCACTATGTCTATGACCGCCTCCGGGGTCTAGTGGTAGAGCGTCTGCCCGGAGAGCGAAAGGTCCGGGGTTTGATCCCCGACTGCGTCATACCAAAAGACGTTAAAAGATGGTACTTGTTGTTACCCTGTCTGGCGCTCGGCATTAAGGGACTAAAACAAGGACTGGTCACCTCGGAGTCAGTATACTGTGTCTGAGTGGGGTATTCATGTTAAACTGCGGCATGGTATCTCAGTGAGCTAGCACTATAAATCAGCATCAGTCCGGACTAGTACAAGCAGCCACACAAACACACACACGTACATGCACGTCGCTATATAAGTGCAATAATCTTGGACGCGACGTTAAACCCCATTTCACCGCACTATGTATATTGTAACTCCTATTCCTTAACATAGACTTACAAGAGTTGTTACACGAACATCGATTTGTGGAACAGGGCAAGTATATTCCAAAGGAACACATCTTTATTCATGTGATGTAGTCGCACATCCTCACAGGCTCACACATGCACAGCAAAGGAGTCCTCTCCTTTGTAGTGTAGCATCCCCAGTACTATCACTGTCCCTGAGGTCATCTCGCCTTGACCATACAAGACCACAGGACCAAACCACTGCCTGGTCCCCAGGTGGCGTCGCCCGGAACTGTGTAAGGGATAGGGCTGATCCAGGTGTTGAGTCGGTGTTTTGTCATGGTCTGGCTTTGATCGAACTGTGGCAGGTGTGCTGGTTCTGCTGTTGGGGGAATTATCCGCCTCATGTTAGACCAGCGCAGGGATTATATATGTCTGTGGTGTCAAGAAACAAATTTGTGTTGCTAATGGCCAGACAGTTGACTGGCCGGAGCGATATTTCAGCTTTGTCTGTATGTCATGATGCATATATAGGAGGATGGTTTGTGTGTTGAATCATTTCTGATATATGGTGGCACGTGGTCCTGTGCACAGCGCACAAATCACTGATCAGGTGAAGTTAAGCAACGTTGGTCTCGGAGAGTAGATGGATGGATGACCACGTTCAGCAGCTTGGCTCCTGAGAGTTTCTAGGGCTTCGGTCCTGCCCCACACTGAAGCACATGTACCACATGTGGTGTCTCCTTTAGGCAAGTGACCTTGTTCGAAATGAGCCTCTGTTCACCCAGCAGTAAGTGGGTACCCGGTAGGATGAGATGGTAATGGTGGCTGTTTACCTTCTAGCGCCTCACAGGCAGCTTGGGATGTATACTCCCCAGGGAGCTGAGAATGAAAATCGAGTGCTCACTGATCCATTCTGGCCACGTTCCACAAAGCGATCATAGCCCTACGACAGTCGTAAGCCAATGTTAAAGTATGGGAGTTACGATCGTCTTAGCGCTACGATCGCTTTGTGGAACGGGGCCCAGGGTAATAATAGTGTAGCACTATGGGCATCCACTTGGTGAATGGAATCTGGCGCATTATAAATGTACTTATTATTTTTATGAAAATTGAAGGCACTGTCAGGTTTATTTATTAGAAATATGGGTGTTGCAGTAGTGTATTTGTTAAAACATTTGCTTGTCATATGCAAAACTTAAGTCCGAATTTCCACTTAGGAACATTGTGAAGCCTAATCCTTTTGTTCTATACTGTGATAATCGTTGAAACAATACTCACTCAGCTCTCTCGTAAGAAGAACACGGCAAAGATATGAATCGTGGCGTCTGTTTGAATTCTCAGTAGGACATATCAGTTAATATTTAATTCTTTTACCAAATAATTAGATTTTGTGAATAGTATAAATGTTTTTTTAAAAATTATGGAAAGTGTTTTTTCAGTACACAAGCATTTTGCATCTTTTGACACAAACTCTATGGAACAATAGCAGGGAATGTTGTGTTAACCTCATGTGCCCATGCTACAACCTATTTTCTAACAAAAAACAATGACCACGAAGGAAAATTAATCTCACCGTTCCTCAAGCAGTAGGTGAAACTTGAAAATGTATTTGTGGCATTTGGCATTAGGTTTCCGCAAGACCTTCATTTTGTTCAAGGAGAAAAGGACACAACTGAACTATTTTGTAATATGATACAGCCGAGTGAAGCTGCTCAAAACACATCATCACTTTCCCCTGCCCAGCTGTAATTCAATTGTTATGTTTGCCGCAGGTTATGTTTGCTGAAGGAAGATGGGATATGCTTGGAGTATTTAACATTATATGTTAAT